>NC_055990.1:82715081-83023244 GCF_018446385.1 Zingiber officinale
CGCCCATAGAGAGCCTCATAAGGTGTCATGCCGATAGTGGCCTGATAGCTGTTGTTGTATGCAAATTCTGCTAAGCTCAGATATTTGCACCAACTTCCCTTGAAGTCTAGGGCACACGCTCGGAGCATATCTTCGAGTACCTGATTTACTCGCTCTGTCTAACCATCTGTCTGCGGATGGAATGCTGTGCTGAACTTTAACTTCGTGCCCAATGCTGACTGTACACACTCCTAGAAGTGTGATGTAAATCTGCTGTCTCTGTCTGAGATAATGGTACGTGGGACTCCATGAAGTCTGACGATCTCCTGGAGATACAACTGAGCTAGCTTCTCCATGGAGTAGGATATCTTGATAGCTAAAAAGTTGGCTGATTTAGTCAACCTGTCGACTATTACCCAGATGACATCCAAACCATTCGTGGTTCTGGGTAGTCCCACTATGAAATTCATAGAGATATCCTCCCACTTCCATTCTGGAATCTGTATAGGCTGCAGAACTCCTCCTGTGTAATACCCACTAAGCTTGTAAGATAAATATATGAATGTGGGATTTTGCCTTAGAAAAATAATAGGAAGTGAGTTGAACCAAAAAGGAAATAAAAAGAAATAAAAATAGGGAGAGGTCAAGGATTGAACCTTGAACCTCTTATATTATATTTCATAGAATTAATGGGTAATAATCAGTTGGGATAGGAATAATATGTTGATAGCAAAGGAGGGAAACTCATGATAAAGGTAAGAGTAAAAGCTAGCCAAAAGGAAACAAGTAAAGAGCAAGAGAAAGGCAACTTGCCTTCCTCCCTTCCTCTCCCTCTTCCTCTTTGATTTTGCTGAAAATAAAAGAGGTTAATTAAGGGGATTCACTCCCCCTTATTTCACCATGAATGATGAGGATAAATAAACAAATAAAAATAAAAATAAAATAGAAAAAAAGGGGCTAAGGGGGAAGGAAAGAAAAAACTAAGTTTGCTACCTCTTCCCCCTTAACATAAAAGGGAGCAAGAAAAGAGAAAACTATTTTTCTCTCATTTTCTCTCATTCATCCTCTCCCTCACCAAGAACACCACAGTCCCCTCTCCTCCATCTTCAGCCCCAAAGCCAAATTTCTCCCTAAGAAAGCCTAAGATACAAGGAGGAATTAGCAAAGGAATCAAGGGAAAGGAACTAGAAGAAGAGGCTATTTCTTCTTCACCATACCTTAGATCCACAAGCGAAAAAGGATGTAAGCTTCCCCTCACCTGTGGTACAAGGCTTTTATGTGCTTTTCAGATTTTATGAGAATTTTAAAACCTAGAAACAAGTTTGAGAAAATTCGGCCAAGAAGAGCTTTCAAAATCTAATGGTGTTTAAACTAGTCTTCACTACATGATAGATTTTTCTATGCTATGTAAAGGGGTTCTTCTTCATGCTTCTATACCTATATGATGCTTGATCAGAGGAGTACTGAACCCTAGAATTTCGGCCAAAAATATTCTTAAGAGGCTAGGGAAATTTATTGTTTTACCCAACTAGTACAAGGTTCTTCCTATGAAATATTAAGGATTATGTATTGGTTTTTCTTCCTTAGAAGATATTTGAAACTAAAAGAAAACCCACTCATATGTTTCGGCCAAGAAAGGGTTTAGGGTTAGGAAGACCTTTAAATTTAAATAACCATGCTCATGTGATAGAATACAAAGATCTTAAAGGATTTGTATGCTTGAATATTGCTAGAATTTCATGAACTCCTTCTTAGGGTTTTTGGCCATGATGAGATGGATAGCTTAGAAAAGCTTAAACAAAATTTTAATATGCTCAAGACCTCTGTGCTGTTTAGATATGAAAGTTGTTCAATGCCCTCATGCTTAATTAGGGTGTAGAAAAATTAGTGGCATGACATATAACATGTATGATCACAAGGGGTCCTAGCTTATTCATGAACCAATTTGTATATATGTTTCTTAGTAACTTTTTACATGAAACTTACTTAGGTTTTTCATGCTTTAGGACACTTAAAAACCTAGCTAAAGAATGGTAGGTTTCGTCCATGAGAAAAAAATAAAAGAAAAAGAGAAAAAGAAACCTAAAAAGCCTAAGACACAATTCATATGTATACTCATTATGTTTGTCTTTATACATGCTATGAAACTTGTATAAATTCTCATGCTTTTAGGCTATTTGAAGCATGTTTATATTCTGTGAGTTTCGGCCAAGTAGGGTTTAAAAGACCTAGAGGCCTTAGAAATGAAACCAAATGTGTTAAAAGTACTTCTTATGGAAATAGGATAATGTATTGATTTTGTCACATACTTGTATAATTTTTCCATGATCTAAATGGACCATTGTGAGTCTCGGCCATGAAGGTTTAGATGCCCTAGAAACCCTAGGACTTGAATTAAATATGCTCATGTCACTCTACATGAAATATGATAAGTAGAAAGCCAAGGTTCAATTGCTATATGTTGCTTTATGACCTAAAATGATGCTAGGGTATGTTTCGGCCATAACTATTGGATGATGCCTTGTATGAATTTATACAAAATGTTAGACCAAGTTCACATGCTTGTATGCTTGTTTGTAGCCCTAATGAGAACTTGTTAAATTTCGGCCATGACATATGTTAAGGGCTTAAAGAACTTAGGAACTAATTCAAATGTGTCAAATGTGTTTACCTTGTTCCTTGGTAAAAATGTTATAAATATGATTTAAAGTTGTCCATGCTTTTATGTCATATGGAACCTTGTTTCACACCTTAAGGTTTCGGCCATGTAACAATTAGGGACTTGAGGAACTTAGAAACTAAGTTAATCATGTTTATAATGCTTCCTATGAAAATGTTATGATGATAATTTAGGTGCCACATGCTTGGATGTCGTGTTTAACCTAAATTGAGCTCTAAAGGGTTTCGGCCACAAGAGTTTAGGAATCTTAAAACCAAGATAAATATGATACCATGTTTCCTATGATAGGATAATCACGAGATACACCCTTATGCTTAATATGTATGCTTGTGATTTATGACTTATGATATGATATGCATGCTTTTATGATATGATATGCTTTGTGCTTAAAATATGCATGCTTATGTTATGATATGAGGTTAAATTATGCATGCTTTGATGCGATGTTTAGTGCTTTAAATATGCATGCTTTCATGATATGCTATATGGTTAAATCATGCATGTTTGATGATATGCTTTATGCTTAAGATATGCATGTTTTTATGATCTATGCCTAAGTGATGCATATTGTTATGACATGATGTATGCCTAAGTGATGCATACCTTTATGATATGATGTATGCCTAAGTGATGCATACCTTTATGACATGATGTATGCCTAAGTGATGCATACTTTTATGATATGATGTGTGCCTAAGTGATGCATGCTTTTATGATACATGATATGTATGACATGTACTTTACTTTATATGTGAGTGGCTTGTACCAAGGGTGGGCTCCATAAGCGCCCCGGGGACTAAGGACCTCGTTAGGGATGGGCTCCTAAGTGCCCCTAGGACTAAGGGCCTAGTATGTTTGCCTCGTAGGGTTCAAGACTTGCTACCTTGGACCTACAAGGTTGCCCGCAATATGTAAGTGGTACATAGCCGGGATCCCCCTTATGTTGAGATTATTTTCAAGTATATATGTAAAAGAAAATGGTTTTAAAGATCATGAGACATACACATGTTTTTCGGATACATGTTTTCCAAAATCATATTGCATACACCTTATGATTATGCTATGTTTCATGTTATGCTCTTGATTATGATATGCCATGATAAGGTATGATTATGTTATGTTCATGCTATACCTTATAGACATGTTTCGGCCATGGATTTGTTGATGCTTGATATATAAATTTCGGCCATGGATATGATGATGCCTTGATGTACATGTTTCGGCCATAGTATGATGCTTTGATATACCATGATACTTGTTTGTTATGCCATGTCTAGCTATGTTTTATGCAATGCACTATGTATATGTTTCGGCCATGGTGATGCTTGATATGCTAAGACTAGTTGTGATTATATTATGATGCATGATATGTTTGAATAGAATGCTATGCTATGCCATGATTAGTTGAGATTATGACTTGTTGATGCATTCTTGATTATGTGCTGATTGTTGGTTTTAGTGAGTAGGAAAGGAACTTACTGAGCCATGAGTGCTCATAGCTTACTTTCCTTGTACCACAGATAAAGGAAAAAGCTGGATGAGTTAGAGGAGCAGCAGGAGGGGCAACGAAGATGTGTGTGGCAGTGGCTAGGCAACCAAATAAATAAGAACCTGCTTAAAGTTTCTTGAAAGAAATATGCATTGGTATTTTATGACTTGTGATACCTAAACATGTGTGGCTTGACATTATGGTTCCACTGGATTTGATGTTATGATTTTGATGCCATGTGATCGTATAGTTCAAAAGAAATTTAAAAGAAAAGTTTTATTAAAACTATGAAAATTATTTTAAGTCATCCTCTGTTTTAAAAAGAAAAATTTATACGTAGAGTATCGTAGCCCTGTCCCTTAGGGTAGCAGGGAGGGCGGGCGTTACATCCTGGTCGCTGATGTTCTGCCTTGACCCTCTGACAGGTGAGGCAGATGCTAACATATCTGGCGATGTCTCGCTTCATCCCGGGCCACCAAAAATGTTTCTTCAGGTCTTGATACATTTTGGTGGAACCTGGATGCATCGCATAGGGAGTCCTGTGAGCCTCATCTAAAATCTGTCTCCGTAGCTCCTCCTGATCTGGAACACAGAGTCTGTCACCAAAATACAACACCCCCCTATCGGACACTCTGAATTCTCTACTTTCTGATTCTGCTAGCCCTTGCTTGATTTTCTGAATTTCAGGGTCCTGCTCCTGAGCTGACTGAATATCACCAAGCAAGGTAGACTCTAAGGTCATAGTAGAGAGCTGTCCAACGATGAGTTCAAGACCGAAATCTACGATCTCCTTCTGTAGGGGTGGTGACATGGCTGCTAGAGATAATAAGGTAGCACTGGACTTTCTGCTAAGTGCATCTGCTACCTTATTTGCTTTCCCTGGATGGTAGAGGATGTCTATATCGTAGTCTTTGACCAGCTCTAACCATCTGCGCTGTCGCATATTCAGATCCTTCTGAGTGAAGAAGTACTTCAGACTCTGATGATCTGTATACACTCTGCACTGAGCTCCATACAAATAATGTCTCCAAATTTTTAGAGCGAACACCACTGCTGCAAGCTCAATGTCATGAGTAGGGTAATTCTTCTCATAATCCTTGAGTTGTCTGGAGGCATAGGTGATCACCTTGCCGTTTTGCATCAGTACTGCTCCTAGTCCCAACTTAGAGGCATCACTACAGATGTCAAAGCTGTATGCGTTCTCTGGTAGAGTCAGAATAGATGCACTGGTCAATCTCCTTTTCAGCTCGCTGAAATTGTTCTCACAGTCCTCTGTCCACTGATACTTTCTGTTCTTTCTGGTAAGAGCTGTCAGTGGGGAGGCTATCCTGGAGAAGTCCTCTACAAACTTTCTGTAATATCCTGCTAATCCCAGAAAGCTCCTGATTTCGTTGGCGTTCTTAGGTCTCTTCCAGTTACTTACTACTTCTATCTTGCTGGGATCTACCATAATACCATCCTTTGAGATGATGTGACTCAGGAAGGACACCTGATCTAACCAAAATTCACATTTCGTGAACTTGGCGTATAGCTGGTTCTGCTGAAGGGTCTGTAATACTAGTTTCAGGTGCTCTGAATGTTCTTCCTGAGTTCCTGAATAGGTAAGAATGCCATCGATAAACACAATAACAAACTTATCTAAATACTCCCTGAATACTCTGTTCATGAGATCCATGAATGTAGCTGGAGCATTGGTCACGCCAAAGGGCATGACTACGAACTCGTAGTGTCCGTATCTGGTTCTGAATGTTGTCTTGGGTATATCCCCTTCTTTAACCTTCACCTGATGATAACCTGATCTGAGATCTATCTTAGAGAACACTGCTGCTCCCTTCAGCTGGTCGAATAGGTCATCGATTCTGGGAAGGGGATACCTATTCTTGATCGTGACTTGGTTCAGTGATCTGTAGTCTATGCACAGTCGCATGCTTCCATCCTTCTTCTTCACGAACAATACAGGCGCTCCCCATGGCGAGTGACTCGAGCGTATGAAACCCTTGTCGAGCAGCTCCTGTAATTGCTCCTGAAGTTCCTTCAGTTCTGCTGGAGACATGCGATAAGGCGCTTTGGAGATAGGATTCGTACCGGGAATGAGCTCTATCTCAAAGTCAATCTCCCTGTCTGGTGCTAAGCCTGGTAACTCTTCAGGGAAGACTGCTAGGTAGTCACATACGACTCGAACCTCTGCTAGCTGTTGGTTCTTGTCCTGGCTGGCGTTGACTACGTGTGCTTGGAATCCTGTACATCCTGAATCCAGTAGCTTCTGTGCTTTCATAGCTGAGAGAAACTTCTTGGCCTTTCTCTTCGGTTCTCCGCTGTATTCAAACTGCACTGCCGCCTCAGGTTGGAAGATGACTTTCTGTTTACGGCACTCTATGGTAACACCGTGTCTGATCAGAAAGTCCATTCCAAAGATCACGTCATAGTCGTGTTGGAGTGTATACTGAAAGCCTAAGCTTTGTAAACATTCATTATGAATAAAGAATCACATTTGGTCTAATTATCTACATTTGTTTGTAGTTGTTCATTTAATTTATATTGTAGATAACATAGTATGTGGTGTCACATACAGAAGATGATGTTATCAGTACCTTATAAATTATAAACAGTAGCTCACGACCAGAATGGAAAGGAACAAACCATTAGAAGGTCGTAGTGTAATTAGGTATTAGTTTATCTTGACTATATAATTACACTAGTACACTTAGAGTGTATTGAGTAGGACCATTTCAGGTCGTTCCTTTTATACTGACTTTATAAAGGAACAAAGACCTCAGTTATTATGGAAGTGTGTGCTCTTAATCCTAATATAATAACAAGCACATATGTTTGATATTTATTTCTTTAATTTATCAATGGGTGAGATTTAGTTCGATGAATCAATAAACCCGATAAATTGGGAAATGGTATCACTCATAGTGTGTGTTGTTGATTATAGAAGGAAACTGTGTCCTAGTGATACTAGGTTGATAATGTCCTCAAGAGGAGCTCATAAAGATTGTCATGTTAAACCCTGCAGGTGGACTTAGTCCGACATGATAATAAGGTTGAGTGGTACTACTCTTGGATTTAGATATTAATTAAATGAGTTGTCAGTAACTCACTTAATTAGTGGACATTCGATATCTTAAACACAGGGAGACTAACACACTCATAATAAGAAGGAGCCCAAAAATGTAATTTGGGATTGGTGCGGTAGTTCAATGATAGTTCTCTAGTGGAATGAATTATCATTGATAAAATTAAGTTGTGTGTTCGGGGCGAACATGGGATGCTTAATTTTATCGGGAGACCAAAACCAATTCCTCCTCTCGGTCCCTATCGTAGCCTCTTATTTATAGAGTACTATACCCACATATACCCACCTTCTATACCCACCTAAAGGGGTCGGCCAAGCTAGCTTGGGAACCAAGCTAGGGCCGGCCTAAGCTTGGGTTTGAGGTGGCCGACCCTAGCTTGAACCCAAGCTAGTAGGGCCGGCCATAATTAATTAAAAAGAAAATTTAATTTTAATGTTTATTATTATGTGGAAGATTTAATTTAAAAGAGAATTAAAATTAAAATATCTCTCTTGTAAAAGATTTACAAAAGATTAAAGAAAGAGATTAGATCTCTTTCCTTATTTGTAGATTGGAGAGATGTTTTATTTTCTCTTTAAAATTATTCACATGTTAATAAAATTAAAATTATAGATATTTACTTTTATTAACCATGAAGAGATTTTAAAGAGAAATTTTATTTTTTAAAATTTCCGGAAACAAATAAGGAAAGTTTTAATTGTTGATTGAAACTTGTCTAATTTGCTTCCTATTGATTTGGCCGGCCATCATTGTTTAATTGGGGAAATATTATTTTATTTTTCTCAATTAAATCATGTCAAGGAAATTAAGGAAAATTTATTGTAATTAAATTTCCTAATTTACCTAGGCCAAGGAATATAAAAGAAGGGGTGAGGGTGCCTTCACAAGACACAACATCTATTATTCCTCTCCCTCTTTTGTTCCTTGGTGTGGCCGGCCATCATCTCCTTCTCTTCCTCTTGTGGTGGCCGAACCTCTCCCTCTCCCTTGGAGTTCTTGTGGTGGCCGGATACTACTCGGAGAAGAAGAAGAAGAAGGAGAGAAAGCTAGCATCTCTTGGAGCTTGGCTAGTATTTTGGTTTTTCTCCTTGGTAAAGCTTTTCTTTTGTGGCCGAACCTTGCTTGGAGGAGAAGAAGGTGGTTGGTGGTTTCTCATCTTGGAAGATCGTTGCCCACACAACGTCCGAGGTTAGAAGAGGAATACGGTAGAAGATCAAGAGGTTTTTTCTACAAGATATAACTAGTAATTTCTATTTCCGCATCATGCTAGTTATTTGTGGAAATAATACCAAATACAAGAGGCTTACGTTCTAGTATTTCGAATATGTTTTTTCGAAGTTGTGTTCTTTTGTTTCTTTCTTTTCCTTGTGATTTGATTGTTCTCTTTGGTTAACCTAAAGTTATTTTAGGAAATTAAATATTAGCTTTCTATTAAAGGTTTTGTCTAGTCGGTGGTGGTTGCTCCCATATCCAAGAAGGCCATGTGCCTCGCCACGTCAGTACTGGGAACCTTTTATGGAAATTGATATTTAATGGAATTAATAACTTAAGGAGACTTGGGTCGAACGTGTTAAGTTCCGCAGGAGATCCAAGTCAAAACCTAAAAGAACAAATAGATTAAGTTTTGGATCAAACGTGTTAAGTTCCGCAGGCGATCCAAAATTTAATTTAAAAGAACACATGGTAGCTAGGAAAAAGGTTCAGACCTTTGTACAAAATTTTTGTACAGTGGAACCTCTAGGTTTTCCGAGTAGCAACCAACAAGTCGGTCATCTCTAGCACCATCAGATCACAAAAGAGCTCTCTGTCTGCTATAATGACCGGCACTCCTCTGAGCCAGTGCGTGGATGCCATGATCTCTCCTGAAGGTAATGTCGTCAAAAACTGACCACTGAGTACTTCTGAGGGTATTTCTAACTTTTCGGAAAATATCCTGGCTATATATGAATGGGTTGCCCCAGTATCAAATAGAACAGTAGCACTATACTGTAAAATGCTAATCTGACCTGTGACAACTGTCGAGGCATTGGCTACGTCCTCCCTGGTGAGTGAGTAGATCCTCGCATTCGCCGTAGCTGGAGGGGCTTTTAATCTGCCCTGGCTGATAAGTGGACCTTCTAGAGCGGCCTGCATCTGATATAACTGAGCTGGCTGGCCTGCATACTGAATCTGCTGTTGCTGAGGAAGACCGGTCTTGTTCGGGCACTGCTTGGCCATGTGCCCTTCTTGTCCACATTCAAAGCATCCTCGTGTGCCCTTGCGACAAGCCCCTGGGTGGAATTTCCCACAAGTAGCACACTTTGGATAACTGGGTCGCTTGCTAGATGGTCCTCCTTTTGGGTCACTTCCTGATTTGCGCTTGCTGTTGGAGTTCCCTTTCCAGTTAGAGCTGTGGCCTTGCTGTTTTTGAGTGTGAGAGTTTCCTTGGCCTTTGGACTCTGAGGAGACTTGCTTCTGCTGCATTATGTTGTTCTGGTAATGCTCTGTGGTCAAGGCACTGCTCACTAACTCCTCTGTGGTTTGTGGCCTATGTATGCCACCAGCCACGTTCACTGCTATTTCTGGCCTCAGCATCTTGAGCATCAACCGGATTCGTTCCTTCTCTGTGCTGACTAGCTCTGAGCATAGACGAGCCAACCTGTTGAATTTCTTACGGCTTCCTCAACTGAAAGGTTGCCTTGACGAAACTCAGTGAACTCGTCGTACTGACGGTTGGTAACCCGGATGTGAAAGAACTCCTCGAAGAATTCCTTTTCGAAATCAGCCCATAACATCTGGTTCACTGGGCGCTTCGTTCTGATTCTTTCCCACCACATGCGTGTGTCTCCTGTCAGGCAGAAAGAGGCACACTTCACCTTCTCGTGTTCTGGCCAGTATAGAAGCTCCATCGTGCTCTCCAGTGTTTTGAACCAGGCTTGTGCATCCCATGGTTCACTAGTGCCTGAGAAGTTCTCTGGCTTGACTCGCTGCCACTGGATCAGATAGGCTTCCTTTCTTGGCTCAGCTACTGGGGCTGCTGGTGCTGGTGGAACCTCTAAGACTACCGGAGTCGTCAAATTCGGTTCCGGGGTGACTGTGGGGGTATCCTGCTGGTTAGCCTTTAAGGTGGCTATATCCTATTGCTATTCAGCTAGCTGCTGCTGTAACTGAGCCACTAATGCTGTAAGGTCTGGAGGAGGCACTGTGCTGCCTGCCTCTTGCTGGGGCTCAGTAGCTAGTGCCCTTCTAGCTGGGCGTCCTCGTGTCATTTCTAAAGACATAGAGAACATAACATAACTAAGGTAATTACAGTTATATCACTACTGATATCATGTTTAAAACTATCACATACTAACAAGCAGTAGGCATATAAATATGAACAGTAACTAGAAAGCAAGAACAATAAAGAGAGTAGAGGTATTTTTACTTGGAAGCTGCAGGTACAATGCTGATGTGTGTGTAGGAAGTATGGAACACTGCTATGATACCAGTCTATAACGACCCACCTTCTGGGTACTGGCTGTAAGGCCGGTCGCTACAATTTCTGCTGTCTATATGCTGTGTGGAAAACTGGGTTTATTAAAATTTTGCTAATCTAATTGCTCGGAACGCTGAAACTGGATGTTCTACATGTACCTAATAATTGTACACCTGCTAGGGGAGGTATTTACCACTGATACCGGACTTCTGATCGGTCCACGGACCGGTCCACTAACACTGGCACGGGGAAGAACCTTTGGATCGGTCGACTGACCGATCCATGATTCACTAGAGTTTCTGTGCGCACCTGGATCGGTCTGCCGACCGATCCAGGACCTCACTGATCGGTCGGACTGACCGATCCAGTGGCTCACTGATCGGTCAGCTGACCGATCAGTGGTGTGCTGTTCGCGATCCAACTATCGGGATTCTTTCTGTTCGCGGCTGAATCGATCTGCCGAACGATCCAGCTGCGAACAGAGAGTTATGACTGCCGAAACCAGCTCCCTGATCGGTCTACCGACTGATCCAAGACCCCCTGATCGATCTGCTGACCGATCAGGGGTTTCTGATTTCGTATCAGAAACTCTGATATCAGCACTGATGCGTGCCAAAATCATTATACAACACTATAAAAGCTAAATGAACATTCTACTAGGTAATGGCTAACATACTAAACATGATGTGAGATATGATTCATTACTTCATGACAAGTAACCACGCTAAGTGCAGAAAAACAACTAACAATGTTCTGATAGATAACTCTCTAAAGTTGTAAGGCAGTTAACTTGCTAAATATTCTAAAACATAAGATAAACTTGCTAGATCCCTCAGATCTTTATTCCAGGTTCCTCCCACACACATCTTGATCTGCATTGCCCTCCAGCCTCCACTAGTCCACTTTTCTTTTACCTGTATCTGCAGTATAAGAAAAGTAGCATCTGTAAGCTAAAAAGCTTAGTAAGAAACCATCTACCTCACAAAAACATGCATACGATGCAGATATGATTTTCAAAGCATGCTATTTGAAATATACTGACTAGGCTAAACATGGCATGGCATGTGATCATACCAGCATAGCAATCAAGAACTGAACATAAGCTATCATACTTGCGGAAAAATAGCTGAGCATGAAAACTGAAACTGAAACAAATCATGGAACTGAACTAAACTGATCATGATCTGTACTAAACTAACTGAGCTGGTACTGAAACTAAGTTGAACTCACATAACTGATTGTGAATTTGAAAAGCTATACATATAATAAGTGATAATACTAAACATGCTGCTGATGGGCCCTGGCAACTGTACTTGCTATGCGCACATCCCTATCCAAACCCGGGATTGCAAGTTTCGAATCTAGTAGGGTTTACTATGTTAGCTAAACCTAGGAACGACTATGGGAGTCCAGCCCAGTGGATATCTAATCCAGTACAGTGCCACTGCTGAAAGTAAAATACTGAATGCTATATACTTATTTTGCTGAATCTAGGTTATCTGAACCTAGAACTAGGTTGTCTGAACCTAGATGCGACTGTGGGAGCCCACCCATTGGACTGTAGTCCTACATAAGTTGAAATAAACCAATTTGCTATTTTAAATGCTTCTAGTGCATTTAATAAGTTATTTAAACTGTCTATTACTGAGCTAGACATTTAATCGAGCCCCTAGGATGCTCTAACTCTTCTCCCCCATTAGGGAGACCACCTCTAGGCACCCGACAACGTCTAACCTCCTATCTAAAGAGGGAAGACGTGCCCGGCCCATCTAGAGGTGCTCAACTAAATCCCTAATCTGCGAAGAGAGTTAAATACACCCTAGATATCGATAAAAATCCGCATACATCATAACTAAAGCATAAAAACTCAAACGGAAGCTATTATACTGCAGGTGAGGGGTTTCTTACATTGTGTGCTAGATTTCTTACAAATCTAATCGCTAGAAATTCCGGTGGAGACGACTTCGCGACGATTCGCTCGCGTCCACGTGCTCTACTCGTGGAGGGGAACGTCCTTGTGCTGAAATCGTCGCCGGAAAGTGACCTTGGGGCCCTAGGGAGAGAACCCTAGGTCTTCTTGGTGTGGCGCCGAGAGAAGGAGGAAGAGAAGAGAGGTGTTCGGCGTGAGGGTTTGGAGAAAGAAAGTGGCGTGAGGTTTTGTGAGGAGAGGGCTGCCGAACCAAATTAAACCAAACCCAACTTAAGTTCTTAATTTATATTAAGTGGGTTATTGAACCCAACTCTAATATAAATATAATTGGTTCCTCTTTCTTTCAGCACGGCCCTGCTGGGTTCACCGGTTACTAAGGCTAACTAAAGGTTTAGCGGACTCGAGAGGTCCCGGGTTCGATTCCCGCTTAAACCATTTTGCTTATCTAATTACTTTTGCTACTTCCGCTACTCGGAAAATTCCGGAAAAATATCTAAAAATTCCAAAATAATCATAGAATAATTCTAATGCAAGTTTGAGAATTTTCGAGCATTACAGCCCATCCCTAACGAGGCCCGTTTCTTAGTCCACGACCCCGGGGCGCTTATGGAGCCCACCCTTGGTACAAGCCATTAAAAGTAAAGTAGCATGTCATACATATCATAATTCTTATCATATCATGCATATTATATTTCTTTTCATATCATGAAGAGTGCTCTTAGTCCCAACTAATAGGCAAGCAACTCTTAGGAATAACATAAAGCATGCATAATTGGGCACACAACACATCATGAATTTGGGCACACAGCACATCATGATCGCATGCATAATTAGGCACACAACACATCATGAATTTGGGCACATAGCACATCATAAACGCATGCATAATTGGGTACACAGCACATCATGAATTTGGGCACATAACACATCATAGGGGTCATCATCATGCATAGGTCATAAGCAAACAAAAATGAGCTTAGAAGCATAGCATATTCTTATCATATCATGAAACATTGCATGTGAGACACATAGAATTTCATAATTGGGTCTCTAACCCAAATATCATGAAGTGGCCGAAACATGCAGTTGTTGACTAGGTTAAGAAGCACCATAAAAGCATATGAACCCTAAATCATCATCATATCATATATCATAAGGAACATCATGAGCATGTTTAACATGGGTTCTAAGTTAATCCTTTATTCTTGTCATGGCTGACACCTAGCAAGCATGTTTCTAGGTTACAAGTAGCATGAAAGCATGGGGGCCCTAAATAAATATCATAACACATATCATAAGGAACATCTTGAGCATGTTTAGTTTGGGTTCCAAGCTTCCTAAGTCTTTAAACATGTCATGGCCGAAACTTATCAAGCATCACATTTGGTTACAATCAACATACAAGCATGTGAACCCTATACTAATATCATATCATATACCATAACGAACATCATGAGCATGGTTAGTTTAGGTTCTAGGTTTCCTAAGCTTGTAAACTTGTCATGGCCGAAACCCTAGTAAGCACAATTCTAGGTTACAAGTAGCATGAAAGCATGTGAACCCTAAATAAATATCATAACATATATCATATGGAACATCTTGAGCATGTTTTGTTTGGGTTCTAAGCTTCCTAAGTCTTTAAACATGTCATGGCCGAAACTTATCAAGCATCACATTTGGTTACAATCAACATACAAGCATGTGAACCCTAAACTAATATCATATCACATACCATAAGGAACATCATGAGCATGGTTAGTTTAGGTTCTAGGTTTCCTAAGCTTGTAAACTTGTCATGGCCGAAACCCTAGTAAGCACAATTCTAGGTTACAAGTAGCATGAAAGCATGTGAACCCTAAACCAATATCATAACATTTATCACAAGGAACATCTTGAGCAAGTTTAGTTTGGGTTCTAAGCTTCCTAAGTCTTTAAACCTAATGTGGTCGAAACTTGTTAAGTATGCAACTAGGTTTTCAAGTGGCATAAAACCATGGGAACCCTAAACCAATTTCATAGCAATTATTACAAGGAACATCATGAGTATAATTAGGTTAGGTTCTAAGTTTCCGAGGCCCTTAAACTTGTTATGGGCGAAACTTCTAAAGCTTGGAACTAGGTTTCAAGTGTCATAAAAGCATGGGAACTCTAAATCAATTTCATAGCAATTATTACAAGGAACATCATGAGCATAACTAGGTTAGGTTCTAAGTTTCCTAGGCCCTTAAACTTGTTATGGCCGAAACCTCATGAGCATGAAATACCGTTCCAATCAACATACAAGCATGAGAAATATCATGTTAACTTCATATCTTGTCATAAGGAAAATCATGGCATGCTTGGTTTAGGTTTTAAGTTCTCGTAGGTCCTTAATTTTGTATTGGCCGAGAGTTTTAAGGAGAGAAATCTTAATTCTAAGCAACATACAAGTATGAGAATACTAAACAAATCTCTTAAATAAAAAAGTACATATCATAAAAATCATGGTGAGCATATTTAGGACTTAATTTTTCAAAAGGGTCTTATTCTTGTTGGCCGAATTTACCATGGATCACACCTTAAGTTTTTAGAAATCTATTTTCATAAAGGAAAGCACCTATGAACTACTTGTACCACAGGTGAGGGGATACTTACATCCTTTCGCTTGTGGTTTTTCTTAAGGAAAAAGGTACCCTAGGTGCAAAGGAAGGAGAGAGCTTCTTCTTCTTGCACCTCCTTTTGTTTCTCTTGCTTGGAAGGGGTAGATCTTGAAGGCTTCTTCTTGTAATTTAGTTTTCTTGGAGAGGAAAATTAGCCTAGCTTTTGGAATAAGGAGAGGGAGGGGCTCTTGGTTTCGGTGGAGAATGAAGAAGGAGAAGGAAGGAGGAAGAAGAAGAATTAAATCTCTAGCTTTTCTTCTCCCAATCCTATTTATTCCTTTGTAAATGAAGCATGTCTTCATTCATTCCCTCAACTCCTCTTTTCCCTCAATCCTTTAATCCCACGAAAATAGAGAGAGGGAGGGAAGTAGGCAATTTATCTTTTGCTTGCTTCTTCTCTTAACCAAGAGGAAGAGAAGGTAAACAAATTTGGTTTTCTCTTGTTCTTTTACTTAACCATCTTCTCTCCTTTAACTACTAATTTCATTCTCTTTTATTTTCTTATCATTCATTACTCTAGTGGTTCCATCCACTAATTTAACTCTATTACTTGTGGGAGGTTCAAGGCTCAATCCTTGACCTCACCTCTTCTTATTCTATTTTGGTTTCTATTTTTCCTTTTCTCTTATTCTTTTTTTTTTATGCTCTAAAGAAAATAACACCCATATGTTGGTTGCTACTCGGAAAACCTAGAGGTTCCACTGTACAAAAATTTTGTACAAAGGTCTGAACCTTTTCCTAGCTACCATGTGTTCTTTTAAATTAAATTTTGGATCGCCTGCGGAACTTAACACGTTTGATCCAAAACTTAATCTATTTGTTCTTTTAGGTTTTGACTTGGATCTCCTGCGGAACTTAACACGTTCGACCCAAATCACCTTAAGTTATTAATTCCATTAAATATTAATTTCCATAATTGGTTCCCAGTACTGACGTGGCGAGGCACACGGCCTTCTTGGATATGGGAGCAACCACCACCGACTAGACAAAACCTTTTATAGAAAGCTAATATTTAATTTCCTAAAATAACTTTAGGTTAACCGAAAAGAACAATCAAATCACAAGGAAAAGAAAAAACAAAAGAACACAACATCGAAAAACATATTCGAAATTCTAGAATCGTAAGCCTCTTGTATTTGGTATTATTTCCATAAATAACTAGTATGATGCGGAAAGAAAAATTACTAGTTATACCTTGTAGAAAAACCTCTTGATCTTCTACCGTATTCCTCTTCTAACCTCGGATGTTGTGTGGGCAACGATCTTCCGAGATGAGAAACCACCAAGCACCTTCTTCTTCTCCTAGCTAGGTTCGGCCAACACGAAGAAGCTTCACCAAGGACGAAAAACAAAACACAAACCAAGCTCCAAGGGATACAAGCTTTCTCTCCTTCTTCTTCTTCTTCTCCAAGTAGTATCCGGCCACCACAAGAACTCCAAGCAAGAGATAAGTTTTGGCCACCACAAAAGAGGAAGAAAGGAAGAGGATGGCCGGCCATAATAATATTCTTCAAGGATGAATAATTTCGGCCACCACCAATGCTCCAAGGGATGCTAGAGATGAGACTTGCTTTCTCTCCTTCTTCTCCTTCCTTGATCCGGCCAAAAACAAAAGCTCCACCAAGAAGATAGGTTTCGGCCAACAAGAGGAGAAGAGAGAAAGGGAAGGGCCGGCCACCACACCAAGGAAAAGAGGGAGAAAAATAATACAGGTTGTTCACCATGAAGGCACCCCTACCCCTTCTTTTATATTCCTTGGCTTTGGTAAATAAGGAAATTTATTTATAATAAAATTTCCTTAACTTTCCTTGACAACAATTAATTAAGAAAAAATTAAATAAATTTTCCTAATTAATTGTATATGGCCGGCCACCTCATGTAGAGCAAATAGGATAATTTTAATCAACAATTAAAACTTCCATTTTTGTCTTTGGAAATTTAAAAAAAAATAAAATTTTCTTTTAAAATCCCTTCATGGTTGATAAAAAGAAATTTCTATAATTTCAATTTTCAATATGTGAATAATTTTTCAGAGAGAAAAAATAAAATATCTTTCCAATCTACAAATAAGGAAAGAGATCTAATCTCTTTCTTTTAATCCTTTTGTAGATCTTTTTAAAGAGAAATATTTTAATTTTAATTCTCTGTAATAAATTATATCTTCCACATAAAAATTAAAATTAAAATTCTTTTTAATTTAATGGGGGCCGGCCACCTAAGCTTGGGTTCAAGCTAGGGTCGGCCACCCATGAATCAAGGCTTGGCCGGCCCTAGCTTGAACCACAAGCTAGCTTGGCCGGCCCCTTTCACATGGGTATGAAGGTGGGTATAGGTGGGTATAATACTCTATAAATAAGAGGCTACGATAGGGACCGAGAGGAGAAATTGGTTTTGGTCTCCCGATAAAATTAAGCATCCCGTGTTCGGCCCGAACACATAACTTAATTTTATCAATAATAATTCATTCCACTAGAGAACTATTATTGAACTACAGCACCAATCCCAAATTACATTTTTGGGCTCCTTCTTATTATGAGTGTGTTAGTCTCCCTGTGTTTAAGATATCGAATGTCCACTAATTAAGTGAGTTACTGACAACTCATTTAATTAATATCTTAGTCCAAGAGTAGTACCACTCAACCTTATTATCATGTCGGACTAAGTCCACCTGTAGGGTTTAACATGACAATCCTTATGAGCTCCTCTTGAGGACATTATCAACCTAGTATCTCTAGGACACAGTTTCCTTTTATAATCAACAACACACACTATAAGTGATACCATTTCCCAACTTATCGGGCCTATTGATTTATCGAACTAAATCTCACCCATTGATAAATTAAAGAAATAAATATCAAATATATGTGCTTGTTATTATATTAGGATTAAGAGCACACACTTCCATAATAACCGAGGTCTTTGTTTCTTTATAAAGTCAGTATAAAAGAAACGACCTCAAATGGTCCTACTCAATACACTCAGAGTGTACTAGTGTAATTATACAGTCAAGATAAACTGATACCTAATTACACTACGACCTTCCAATGGTTTGTTCCTTTCCATTATGGTCATGAGCTACTGTTTATAATTTATAAGATA
This sequence comes from Zingiber officinale, assembly GCF_018446385.1. Taxonomy (NCBI): domain Eukaryota; kingdom Viridiplantae; phylum Streptophyta; class Magnoliopsida; order Zingiberales; family Zingiberaceae; genus Zingiber; species Zingiber officinale. The sequence continues at coordinate 82,733,435 of NC_055990.1, forward strand.
CTGATAACATGATCCTCTGTGTGTGACACCACACACCATGTTATCTACAATATAAATTAATTGAACAACTACATTTATCATAAATGTAGACATTTGACCAATGTGATTCTTATTTCTAGATAAATGTTTATACCAAAAGCTAGGCTTTTAGTATACACTCTAACACCATATACTTATCTTATAATTTCGTGGGTGTTACAGGGGCTAGCTACCCTGTCCTAGGGATTTGCGCGCATTCATATTATGTGGTACATAGCCGGGCCCTCATGTTGAGATTATATTCAAGTATGTATACGATATGTTTTTTTTTAAAAAAAAAAAGAGACATGTTGCATATGTTCATTTCATTATGCATGTTTTCAAAGGAACATCTTGCATCTACATGTTTATGTCATATGTTTTCCTTACACTTATTAAAGATATCCTTGAGAATATGGATATGATTATGTTATATGTTATGTTTTGTTCTCCCATGCTATGATATGTTATGTTATGTTCTCACATGCCATGATATGTTTTATATTTATGTTCTCACATGCTATGATATGTTATGTTATGTTCTCACATGCCATGATATGTTTTATATTTATGTTCTCACATGCTATGATATGTTTTATGTTATGTTCCCACATGCTTGTATATGTTTTATGTGTATGTATGATTCATGGTTTTATGAGTAGGAAAGGAACTCACTAAGCCTATGGGCTTATAGATTATTTTCCTTGTACTGCAGAAAAAAGGGAAGGATTGGATTAACTAAGGGGAGCAGCAGGAAGGGCAAGATTGTGTGTGGAAGTGGCATGGTGGATAGATCTAATTTATTTCAAAAACTTATATTTGGTTAAGTTATGCATGTGAACTAAGTTTGGATTTTATACTTGTGATGATAACTTGAACTAGTATGTGGTACACTTATGTTATCTTATTCATGTTAGTATATTCATGACATTATGAATCATGTTCAAGTAGCAGATATAAATCAAGTATGTTGTTCACATGCCATGTTAAGGGTAAGATGCATATGACAAAAAGAAAAAAATAATTTAATAAAACATAAGTATGTCTTCCGCTGCCATGAGTTCATATGCATGTATATGTCAAGTAAGTCTAAGTAACCCCGTCCCTTTAGGGTAGTCTATGTATGCATGAGGGGCGGGCGTTATAGTGTATACAGTCCATGAAGTAAAGATCTAGATTTTGCTTGCCTACATGTAATACACTTCTCACAAAATTTAACTACATCTTGTTTCATGTGTGGCCAAAAGAAATGCTCTACCAACACTTCTAGAGTTTTTCTTACTCCAAAATTTAACATTAGTCCCCCACCATGAGATTCCTGGATTAATAATTCCCTTAATGAACAATTAGGCACACACAACCTATTCACTCTAAAAAGAAACCCCTCATGCCTATAAAACTTCACAAAAGTAGCATGTTCACAAACTTCAAACACATTTCCAAAATCAGAATCATTAGAATATAGATCTTTAATGTATTCAAATCCTAACAATTTAGTGTTTAAAGTAGAGATCAAGGTATACCTTTGAGACAAAGCATCGACAACAATGTTTTCCATACCTTGTTTATACTTGATCACTGTAACGCCCGCCCTCCCTGCTAACCCTAAGGGACGGGGCTACGATACTCTATGTATAAATTTTTCTTTTTAAAACAGCGGAAGACTTAAAATAATTCTCTTAGTTTAATAAAAACTTTTATTTTGTTTTCCCTTTCATCAAATCCGAACTACACTATCATGGCCTCAATAACATGATATCAAAATTAGTAGAAACTTAACATCAAGTCACACATACGGTACTACAATTCATGATACCAAAGCATAGTTCTTTAAAAGTTTTTAAAGCAGGTTCTTATTTGGTTGCCTAGCCACTGCCACACACATCTCCTTGCCTCTCCTGCTGCTCCTCTAGCTCATCCAGCTTTTTCCTTTATCTATGGTACAAGGACAGTAAGCTGTGAGCACTCATGGCTCAGTAAGTTCCTTTCCTACTCACTAAAAACGAAAATCATAGTATAATCAAAGAATGTCTCAACATGGCATCATTTCAACTAGTCATGACATAATGTAACATACTCTTTTAAGCATATCATGCAACATGAAGAAATCATAACTAGTCATGGCATATCATAGCGTAAAGCATAGCATGAAGCATAACATAACCGTATCTAATCATGGCATATCGTCATAAGGAGTCATGACATATCCTACACATGGACATATCATGGAACATAACATAATCATATCTAACCATGGCATATCAAAAATCATCATAAGGTATATGCAATATGATTTTGAAAAACATGTATCCGAAAAACATGTGTATGTCTCATGATCTTTAAAACCATTTATTCTTACATATATACTTGAACATAATCTCAACTTAAAGGGGATCCCGGCTATGTACCACTTACATATTGCGCGCAACCTATGTAGGTCCAAGGTAGCAAGTCTTGAACCCTACAAGGCAATATACTAGGCCCGAGTCTTACTCCATCGACCTAGGGGCACTTAGGAGCCCATCCCTAACGAGGCCCGATTCTTATTCCATCAACCCCGGGGCGCTTATGGAGCCCACCCTTGGTACAAGCCATATAAAGTAAAGTACATGTCATACTTATACATATCATACATCATAAAAGCATGCATCACTTAGGCACACATCCTATCATAAAAGTATGCATCACTTAGGCATACATCATGTCATAAAAGTATGCATCACTTAGACATACATCATGTCATAAAGGTATGCATCACTTAGGCATACATCATATCATAACAATATGCATCACTTAGGCATAGATGATAAAAACATGCATATCTTAAGCATAAAGCATATCATCAAGCATGCATAATTTAACCACATAGCATATCATGAAAGCATGCATTTTTTAAGCACTAAACATAGCATCAAAGCATGCATAATTTAGCCACATATCATAACATAAGCATGCCTATTTTCATCTCATATCAAATCATCAAAGCATGTAAAATTTACCCACATATCATAACATAAAGCATGCATATTTTGAACTCATAACATATCGTAGAAATTCTCATCTTGTATAGCTCACAAGCATACATGTCTAAGAATAAAAGTGTATCATGTGCTCATCCAATCATAAGGAACAATGTAACATGATTAATTTGGGTACTAAGCTTCCTAATCTTTTGGTTTCTTATCTTGGCCGAAACCCTCTTAGGTGTCAATTCAGGTTTTAAACAACATCCAAGCATGTAGAACCTAATTCATCCACATATCATTTTCATAGGAAGTATTATAAACAAGATTTACTTGGACTCTAAGTTCTCCAAGTCCTTAAACCTCATTTGGCCGAACCTTAACAAGTGTGAAACAAGGTTCTAAATGACATAAAGCATGGAAACCTTAACCATATTTATAGCATTTGTTTCAAGGAATATGGTAAGCACAATTGAGTTAGTTCCTAAATCCTTTAAGCCCTTAAAATTATGTCATGGCCGAAACTTACAAGTACTCATTTAGGTTTTCAAGCAAGAATACAAGCATGTGAACTTACTCTAACATCATGTATAAATTTATAAATGGCATCATACAAGTGGTCATGGCCGAAACTTCCCTTAGCATCAATTTAGGTCACTAACAACATATAGCATGTGAATTTTTAGCTTTCTACATTTCATATTTCATGGAGAGTGATATGAGCATGTTCAATGTAAGTTCTAGGGTTTCTAAGGCATGTATCCCTTCATGGCCGAGACTTTAAGGTGTCCATTTGAATCATAGTTAAATGTATAAGCATGTGAACACAATCAACATGTTATCTCAATTTCATAAGAAGCATCTTTAACACATGAGGTCTAAATTTTAAGGTTTCTAGGTCTTTAAACCCTACATGGCCGAACCTCATCAAGCATGGAATTTGTTCAAATGGCATAAAAGCATAGAAAGTCATAACACATTTCATAACATGTATCAAAGTCAAGCACTATAAGCATACATTTAAATTGTGTCTTAGGTTTCCTAGGTTTTTCCTTTCTTTATCTTATAGCATATGTTTGGCCGAAACCTTCCAAGTCTCTAAACTAGGTTTTAGGTGGCCTAAAGTATGGAAAACCTAAACAAGTTTTATGGCAAAAACATCAAAGGAACTATACATATAAGTTTGGTTCACAAACAAGCTAGCACCCTTGTGGTCATAATTATCATATATCATGCAACCAATTTTCCTATACTCTAATTAAGCATGGGAGCATCAAACAACTTTCATATCTTATTGTCATGGAAGTTTTGAGCATGTTAAAAAAATCTGTTTAAGCTATTCTAAACCATCCACCTTACCATGGCCGAAACATTAAAAGTGATGTTCATGAGTTTCTATCAACATACAAGCATGCAACTCTTTAAGAAACTCTATATTCTATCATATAAACATGGTGAGTTTAAATTCAAAGTCTTCCTAACCCTAAACCCTTCCTTGGCCGAAACTTGTGAGTGGGGTACTTTTGGTTCCAAGTAACCTTCAAGTATGAAAACAATAATGGATCCTTAACCATTTATTTAGAGGGTTTTGTGCAAGTTAGGTAAACAAATAAATTCCCTAGCCCTTATAAAACCTTTTTGGCCGAAACTCTAGGGTTAGGTACATCTCTAATCCAGCACTAAGATATGGATTCATGGTAGCACTAAGATAGGTAAACAAATAAATTCCCTAGCCCTTCCAGGTAGCACTAAGGCCACCCCAGAGGGACGGACGTCACTGAAACATAGACATCAATTATACTAATGCATATGGATTCATGGCAGCGGAAGACATATATAATTAATTGTTTTTTTTCCATATCATTGTTAGGATCGATGATCGCGGCTAGAGAGGGGGGTGTGAATAGCCGACCCCAAATCGTTCGTTTCTTTCTACAAATTAAGGTTAGCGCAGCGGAAATAAACAATAGAAACGACAACAGAGAATAGCAAACCTCAAACTCGTCGATGTAACGAGGTTCGGAGATAAACTCCTACTCCTCGGCGTGTCTGTAAGGTGGACGAGCCCTATCAATCCGTAGGTGGATGAGTCCCCGGAGAACCGGCTAATAAATACTCCTTGTGGGTGGAGAAACCTCGCCACAATCTCTTTGCAACAGCAATAAGGAGTACAACCGTAGAGAAAGTAAACAAGAACAATCGAAATGTAAAACCCTTTAATTGCCTTCTCGTTGCCAACTGGAATCCTGATGAAGCAGCAACTTCTCGGATCCAAGCTCAGCTAGAAAACCAGCAGGAAGCTCACCCGAAGATTCGGCAGCGAGAGCTCAGCAGAACTCAGCAGGAAGAAGAAAAAGGGAGAGCAGAAGCAGTGCTGTAGAAGCCCTTGATCTCCTTTAATAACCTGCGAAGAAGACACAGAAGAAACTAGCCGTTGCTACGCAACGGCTAGGATGTGGACCGATCAGGCTTCATCCTGATCGGTCCACAAGGGTCCTGATCGATCACAAGACCGATCAGGCCCTTCCCTGATCGGTCATGGAGACCGATCAGGTCCTTCCCTGATCAGTCCCATGACCGATCAGGACCTTTCCCTCCCGAAGGTGATCTCCTTCTGATCGTCTCCTGATCGGTCTGCAGACCGATCAGGAACTTCACCGTATGCTACTGATCGATCACTAATCGGTCTACTGAACGATAAGATAAGCAACAGAATACTTCTGTTTGGTTACTGATCGGTCACCAGACCGATCAGATAACCCAGCGTATCACTGGATCGGTGGTTACCAGACCGATCCAGGTTTAGAGCTCCCAGCCCTAAACCCTACTTGGTCCTGAGAACGAGCTACCGAGCCCTCTCCGACTTCGTCCGGTCCAGAGAACGAGCTACCGAGCCCTCTCGGACCACAGTCCGGAGAACGAGCTACCGAGCCCTCTCTAACTTCGTCCGGTCCAGAGAACGAGCTACCGAGCCCTCTCTGACCACAGTCCGGAGAACGAGCTACCGAGCCCTCTCCGACTTTCCGTGCCAAGTCTCCATCTTGGTCTTCTCCGTGCCAAGTCTCCATACTTGGACTTTTCCCGTGCCAAGCTCCTTGCTTGGACTTTTCACCAGATGTCTGGTCAACCTTGACCCATTTCTATTTCCCTTGCCTGGCTTCACTCACCAGGACTTCTAAACTGCCTAGCTTCACTCACTAGGTCTTTTACCTGGCTTTACTCACTAGGGTTTCCTGGCTTCACTCACCAGGACTTTCTCCAACTGCCTGGCTTCGCTCACCAGGACTTTCACTTTCACCTAGCTTCACTCACTAGGATTTTCACCTGGCTTCACTCACCAGGATTTCCCGACTGCCTGGCTTCACTCACCAGGACTTTCCGAACTGCCTGGCTTCACTCACCAGGACTTCCCGAACTGCCTAACATCCCAGTTAGGACTTCGCAGTCAAGTATCCGGTCAACCTTGACCTACTTGACTCTTCTTCATCCAACCTGATCATACCCTGATCAGTATCTCTCCGCATAGACAACTGCACCTGCATTGTCCATGTCTACATGTCTTTCTGTATTGTCAAACATCGAAACCATGACTAAGGTTTACGCTTGGTCAACTAGGTCAACCTTGACCTACTGGAAATTGCACCAACAATCTCCCCCTTTTTGATGTTTGACAATACCTTTAAGTTAGGCTAATCCAATAGCCTCAACTTTCCTCATGCCACTAGGTAATGAAACATAAGTTACAACCTTACATTCTCCTTCTAAGAAGGCAACCTCCTTCTTGGATAATGAAGGCCTAACTTAAACCCTTCATTCTCCCCCTATTGGCACACATCAACAAACTCTCCCCCTGAAGAGTAAGTTATCGTTGTTCACAACTTCACTCGTCGTGATCAACAAACTCTTCCACTAACTCCAATGTTCTTCCTTGAACATTCTCTAGACATTCTTCCCCTTTTTGACACACATCAAAAGGAGTGAATCAAGGTCAAGAGTTTCTTCCTAATGAAAGTTCCATACCTTTCATTGAAACCCTTAATTTCCCCCTTGAAACTAAATTCAACAATCAACTTAGTGATAATCCCATATCACTCATCCTCAAAAATTTCGACGAGTAAAAACTCCCCCTAAAAGTCAACTCCTCCTTGACTAATAGGTAAAATTCCCCCTAAAGGTTAACTCCCCCTTGACCAATGCACCAACAATGTCTTGGAGAGTTTCAAACCTTTAGAACTCTAAAACACCACTTCCATAGTTGCAATTTCAGACAAACAGTCGAAATTCAGCAGGTTGGCATGCCCTGATCGGTCACCAGACCGATCAGGCTCCCTCTGGATCGGTCACAGTGACCGATCCAGGCTCCCCTGGACCGATCAGAAACCCTTCTGATCGGTCCACAAACCTGATAAAGGTCTGATAATTTCTGATTTCTCTCCACGAAATTCAGAAACCTCTAGAAAATTACAGAAAATTTCAAAAATTGTGAAATTTTGAGGATACATTCCTCATAACATATACTATCAAGGAAAAATAGTTTTCTATGAAAATAACTTCCCTTTTCAAATCTTGATACAAAGTTCAAAAGTCTTTGAAATAGCTCAAAGTTAACTCATTTTGTATCACTTTGCTCAATGATGAATGCTATCACTAGAAAAGCTTCATCAAGGTTTTTCAAATCAATTTTGAAATGATTTTAAAGCATTTAATTTAGGACCACAATCTTTGGGCTAAATGTACATGACTTGTACATAAGCTTTCCCTATGATCCCCAATTTTGAATTAGGCTCATCTAGGTACAAGAACTATGCACCTTGTTCCTAACTCATCATCCTAATATCTCACACACATCTAAGGTGTATCAAACACATCCAAGTCAATTTTGATGTGAGATATGGGTTTAGGTTATCTTAGGCTAAGGTATCATGCATTTTCTAAACATCAATTTGATCTCCATATCAAATTATGTTTTTATCCTTAAATCAATTTAATTGATTATACATGCAAGAGATGATGGCATGACATAAACTAGTATCATAAATGAAAACATGTGCCAATGTCATGATGTCATGGCATAAAGTGTGAAACTTAACTAGATCATGACATATAAATAACTTAAGCATTAGCATGACATTTCAAATGATACTAAACTAAATATGATGTCATGACATGTCATATGACAAACAATATATGACAAATAACATGTAAAGGTATAGGAAATACCTAATTCTAGCCTTAGTTGCCATTTTTGACAGTTTTGATCATTTTGCCATAGGTTCTATATTCCTAAGAGTAATAGACCTAAAATCATATACCAAAGATTTTTAGATCACTATGTGCCAATTGACTCTAGAGAACTCCTCAAATGTGATTGGCACATCCTAATCACCTTAGGAATAGCTTTCCATTTCATTTTCAAGGCTTGATTACACCTTGAAAATTCCTAAAGTGCCACCTTTTGCCATGATTAGGTTAACTACCTATTCAAGTAAGGTTGGCACACCCTAACTCATCTAGTGTGATGAAAACACGCTACTAGGAACCCAATACCTATTGGAGCTGATTGGGTTCACTAAGTATTCACTAGGGATGACTTCCCTAGCAACCCTTCTAATGACCCTCCTAGGCTTTAAAGCCTTGGTCATTTGGGACTCATCAAGATCAACTCTAGGGGTGACCCCCCTTGTGACCTTGGTGATGGTCTTTCTAGCCCTAGGTCTTGTTCCATAATCGAATGGAACATTGTGATAAGTGGGCTTGACCACTTGGGACTTAGGTTTGTGACCCAAACCTTTCATGTCCTTGGACTTGGGTTTTTGACCATTAGACCCTAGAGTTGACTTCTCTAAATTTTTAAGGGTCTTTTCTAAAGTGTCAAGTCTTGACCTCAAGACTTGATTCTCCTTTTCTAATACCTCAAGTTTTAATTTGTCATTGTTTTTTGAGGTACTCCTAGGCATATGTCTAGTAGTTTTGGGATTCCTATCTAGGTTTCCCTTAACCTTGGATGAGTTGATCCTAGGGTTAGCTTTCCTAGTGTTATCCTTATCTAGGTTAACATGTTTGGCTCCTAAGCTCATGTATTGATTCCTATAATTAACATGCTTATCATTCTTGACAATAGCAATAAGGCTACTAGCATGCATCGTACTAGAATTGCAAGAATGTGCCTTAGAGATTACCTTAGGGTTTGCCCTAGCTCCCCCTATACATGTGCTCGATATCTTGTCCTTGTGAGGTTGGCTCCCCCTCGGACATTGACTCCTATAGTGTCCCCTTCGCTTGCATTGGAAGCACACCACGTGCTCCTTGCCCTTGCGTGTTGGGACTCCGGCTTCCTTGACCTTTGGCGTCAGTGGAGTCTTTCTAACCCTCTTTGGACACTTACTCTTGTAATGCCCAAATTCCCGACACTCAAAGCACATTATGTGTAATTTGCCAGAAACTAAATGGCTTGAGTTACCTAGAGTTGAGGATGGATGAACGCTCTCTCCTTCATCCCTTCCGGAGGTAGAAGCTTCTTCTTCTTGCTCCGAACTTGAAGAAGAACTCTCCTCTTCTTCTTCTTTAGATGTTGAGTGGCCCTCAACTTCTAAATCCATTCCTCCATGAAGTGAGCTACATGGCTCACTTGACTCCTCTTCATGACTTGAAGTGGAGTTCTCCTCATAGAACTTTGCCAAGTTGTTCCACAACTCCTTGGCATCGTTATATCCACCTATGCTACACAAAATATCATTAGGTAAAGAAAATTCAAAAATTTTCAATACCTCATCGTTGACTAGGGATTGGTGGACTTGTTCCTTGGTCCACTCCTTCTTCTCTAGAGTTTCTCCTTTCTTGTCCATCGGAGGCTTGAAACCTAATTGAACACAACTCCAATTTTCAAGGTTAGTCATAAGAAAGTACTTCATTCTTACCTTCCAAAACGCGAAGTCGTCGCGATCGTAGAAGGGTGGAATCGTGACATCTTCTCCAAATAGATCCATTCTCTAGCTCGTGCTCCCCCGGGTGTTGATCCAACGAAAAGCGACGCTCTGATACCAATTTTTAGGATCGATGATCGCGGCTAGAGAGGGGGGTGTGAATAGCCGACCCCAAATCATTCGTTTCTTTCTACAAATCAAGGTTAGCGCAGCGGAAATAAACAATAGAAACGACAACGGAGAATAGCAAACCTCAAACTCGTCGATGTAACGAGGTTCGGAGATAAACTCCTACTCCTCGGCGTGTCCGTAAGGTGGACGAGCCCTATCAATCCGTCGGTGGATGAGTCCCCGGAGAACTGGCTAATAAATACTCCTTGTGGGTGGAGAAACCTCGCCACAATCTCTTTGCAACAGCAATAAGGAGTACAACCGTAGAGAAAGCAAACAAGAACAATCGAAATGTAAAACCCTTTGCTTGCCTTCTCGTTGCCGACTGGAATCCTGATGAAGCAACAACTTCTCGGATCCAAGCTCAGCTAGAAAACCAGCAGGAAGCTCACCCGAAGCTTTGGCAACGAGAGCTCAGCAGAACTCAGCAGGAAGAAGAAAAAGGGAGAGCAGAAGCAGTGCTGTAGAAGCCCTTGATCACCTTTTATAACCTGCGAAGAAGACACAGAAGAAACTAGCCGTTGCTACGCAACGGCTAGGATGTGGACCGATCAGGCTTCATCCTGATTGGTCCACAAGGGTCCTGATCGGTCACAAGACCGATCAGGCCCTTCACTGATCGGTTATGGAGACCGATCAGGTCCTTCCCTGATCGGTCCCATGACCGATCAGGACCTTTCCCTCCCAAAGGTGATCTCCTTCTGATCGTCTCCTGATCGGTCAGCAGACCGATCAGGAACTTCACCGTATGCTACTGATCGATCACTGATCGGTCTAATGAACTATCAGATAAGCAATAGAATACTTCTGTTTGGTTACTGATCGGTCACCAGACCGATCAGACAACCCAGCGTATCACTGGATCGGTTACCAGACCGATCCAGGTTTAGAGCTCCCAGCCCTAAACCCTACTTGGTCCTGAGAACGAGCTACCAAGCCCTATCCGACTTTGTCCGGTCCAGAGAACGAGCTGCCGAGCCCTCTCCGACCACATTCCGGAGAATGAGCTACCGAGCCCTCTCTGACCACAGTCCGGAGAACGAGCTACCGAGCCCTCTCCGACTTTCCGTGCCAAGTCTCCATCTTGGTCTTCTCCGTGACAAGTCTCCATACTTGGACTTTTCCCGTGCCAAGCTCCCTGCTTGGACTTTTCACCAGATGTCTGGTCAACCTTGACCCATTTGGATTTCCCTTGCCTGGCTTCACTCACCAGGACTTCTAAACTGCCTAGCTTCACTCACTAGGTCTTTTACCTGGCTTTACTCACCAGGGTTTCCTGGCTTCACTCACCAGGACTTTCTCCAAATGCCTAGCTTCACTCACCAGGACTTTCACTTTCACCTAGCTTCACTCACTAGGATTTTCACCTGGCTTCACTCACCAGGATTTCCCGACTGCTTAGCTTCACTCACCAGGACTTTCCGAACTGCCTGGCTTCACTCACCAGGACTTCCCGAACTGCCTAACATCCCAGTTAGGACTTCCCAGTCAAGTATCCGGTCAACCTTTGACCTACTTGACTCTTCTTCATCCAACTTGATCAGACCCTGATCAGTATCTCTCCGCATGGACAACTGCACCTGCATTGTCCATGTCTACATGACTTTCTGTATTGTCAAACATCGAAACCATGACCAAGGTTTACGCTTGGTCAACTAAGTCAACCTTGACCTACAGGAAATTGCACCAACAATCATAACATATACCATATGCATCTAGTTCTCTTAACATAGCATGTGAAGTCAAACGTACCAACATAACATGAGTAGGATATCATACTAGCTGAACATTATCATAAGCATAGGTCCAACATTGTTCACATGCATAACTTAGATAATTCAAAACTTAAATAGATCTATCCACCAGCACTTCCACACACATCCTCATTGCCTTTCCTGCTCTGCTCCCCTTAAACAATCCATTCCTTGCCTTTATCTGCAGTACAAGGAAAACGTGTAGCTATAAGCCAAAGGCTTAGTGAGATCCTTGCCTACCCATAAATCCGAAAAACACATAACATAACATAACATGTAGAAACCATAGCATAGCATAACATAGCATGGAGAATCATAACATAGAACATATCTTATCATGTAAAAACCATAACATCTCCTAACATAACATGAGGGAAAACAGAACATAATATATCATATCACATAAGGAGCATAACATATCAGAGGATAGCATGTGAGTGTATATCATGATTCATATCACAATCTGTAAGCACATATCATGAAGCCTATCATATCATGTAAACATGTATCATAACTCATACCTGTTCATAAGGGTGCATAAACATAATTTCATAAATATGTGCATGTAGATGCAATATGTATATTTTTAAAACATGTATCATGGAATGCACATATGCATCATGCTTCTTTCAAAACATATAGTATACATACTTGAATATCATATCATCATCATGAGAAGGGCCCCGGCTTGTACCACATGTAAACATAAATGCGCGCAATCCCTAGGATAGGGTAGCTAGCCCCGAACCTACTAGGGATCTAGGTCTGTTCATAGTCCGTCGACCTAGGGGCGTACTGAGGAGCCCATCCCTTAACGAGGTCCGTTCATAGTCCGTCGACCCCGGGGCGCTTATGGAGCCCACCCTTGGTGTTAGAGTGTATACTAAAAGCCTAGCTTTTGGTATAAACATTTATCTAGAAATAAGAATCCCATTGGTCAAATGTCTACATTTGTGATAAATGTAGTTGTTCAATTAATTTATACTGTAGATAACATAGTATGTGGTGCCACATGCAGAAGATGATGTTATCAGTACCTTATAAATTATAAACAGTATCTCACGACCAAAATGGAAAGGAACAAACCATTAGAAGGTCGTAGTGTAATTAGGTATCAGTTTATCTTGACTGTATAATTACACTAGTACACTTAGAGTGTATTGAGTAGGACCATTTGAGGTCGTTTCTTTTATACTGACTTTATAAAGAAGCAATGACCTCGGTTATTATGGAAGTGTGTGCTCTTAATCCTAATATAATAACAAGCACATATATTTGATATTTATTTCTTTAATTTATCAATGGGTGAGATTTAGTTCGATGAATCAATAAGCCCGATAAGTTGGGAAACGGTATCACTTTTTGTGTGTGTTGTTGATTATAGAAGGAAATTGTGTCCTAGAGATACTAGGTTGATAATGTCCTCAAGAGGAGCTCATAAGGATTGTCATGTTAAACCCTGCAGGTGGACCTAGTCCGACATGACAATAAGGTTGAGTGGTACTACTCTTGGACTTATATATTAATTAAATGAGTTGTCAGTAACTCACTTAATTAGTGGACATTCGATATCTTAAACACAGGGAGACTAACACACTCATAATAATAAGGAGCCCAAAAATGTAATTTGGGATTGGTGCGGTAGTTCAATAATAGTTCTCTAGTGGAATGAATTATTATTGATAAAATTAAGTTGTGTGTTCGGGACGAACACGGGATGCTTAATTTTATCGGGAGACCAAAACCAATTCCTCCTCTCGGTCCCTATCGTAGCCTCTTATTTATAGAGTACTATACCCACCTATACCCACCTTCATACCCATGAGAAAGGGGCCGGCCAAGCTAGCTTGTGGTTCAAGCTAGGGCCAGCCAAGCCTTGGTTCATGGGTGGCCGGCCCTAGCTTGAATCCAAGCTTAGGTGGCCGACCCCCATTAAATTAAAAAGAATTTTAATTTTAATTTTTATTATGTGGAAGATATAATTTATTATAGAGAATTAAAATTAAAATATCTCTATTTAAAAAGATCTACAAAAAGATTAAAAGAAAGAGATTAGATCTCTTTTCTTATTTGTAGATGGAAAGATATTTTATTTTTTCTCTCTGAAAAATTATTCACATGTTGAAAATTAAAATTATAGAAATTTCTTTTTATCAACCATGAAGGGATTTTAAAAGGAAATTTTATTTTTTAAAATTTCCAAAGATAAAAAAGGAAGTTTTAATTGTTGATTAAAATTATCCTATTTGCTCTACATGAGGTGGCCGACCACATACAATTAATTAGGAAAATTTATTTAATTTTTTCTTAATTAATTGTTGTCAAGGATAGTTAAGAAAATTTTATTATAAATAAATTTCCTTATTTGCCAAAGCCAAGGAATATAAAAGAAGGGGTAGGGGTGCCTTCATGGTGAACAACCTCTATTATTTCTCTCCCTCTTTTCCTTGGTATTGTGGCCGGCCAACCTCTCTTCCTCTCTTCCTCTTGGTGGTGGCCGAACCTTCTCTATTGGCTTGGAGCTCTTGTGGTGGCCGGATACTACTCGGAGAAGAAGAAGAAGAAGGAGAAAACTTGTATCCCTTGGAGCTTGGTTGGTGTTTTGTTCTTCGTCCTTGGTGAAGCTTCTTTGTGTTGGCCGAACCTAGCTAGGAGGAGAAGAAGGTGCTTGGTGGTTTCTCATCTCGGAAGATCGTTGCCCACACAACGTCCGAGGTTAGAAGAGGAATACGGTAGAAGATCAAGAGGTTTTTCTACAAGGTATACCTAGTAATTTTTCTTTCCGCATCATACTAGTTATTTATGGAAATAATACTAAATACAAGAGGCTTATGATTCTAGAATTTCGAATACGTTTTTCGATGTTGTGTTCTTTTGTTTTTTCTTTTCCTTGTGATTTGATTGTTCTTTTCGGTTAACCTAAAGTTATTTTAGGAAATTAAATATTAGCTTTCTATAAAAGGTTTTGTCTAGTCGGTGGTGGTTGCTCCCATATCCAAGAAGGCCGTGTGCCTCGCCACGTTAGTACTGGGAACCAATTATGGAAATTAATATTTAATGGAATTAATAACTTAAGGTGATTTGGGTCGAACGTGTTAAGTTCCGCAGGAGATCCAAGTCAAAACCTAAAAGAACAAATAGATTAAGTTTTGGATCAAACGTGTTAAGTTCCGCAGGCGATCCAAAATTTAATTTAAAAGAATATATGGTAGCTAGGAAAAGGTTCAGACCTTTGTACAAAATTTTTGTACAGTGGAACCTCTAGGTTTTCCGAGTAGCGACCAACAATTGGTATCAGAGCTAGGGTTTTGCCTCTGTGTATTTGGTATTAGTTTAATTATGCACATGTCATACATAATTTAGGCAGGTTAATAGTAGGATGTGCTAACTTTGTGGATGCAAGATCCAACTATTATGGCTTTTAGTTATTATGTGTGTGATTGGACCCTTGGATATGTCAAGGGCATTTATATGTGTGTGCATGATTGTATTATAAAATACAGCAGGAGCTGTATTTAGTTTTATTAGGATTTTATTTTTGATCTAGATACATGTACATTCCTTTTATGGAATATAGGATCAAAAATGTAAAAATCTATTTATGTCGCGGATCGAATCTTGCAAAGCGTGGAACCTTCTAAGGACCAGAGGCGCAGCGGAACTAGGAGCAAGATGGATGCGACAGCTAGTCCTGGTGGCGGTGGCCAAATATGGCAGCAGCTTGGGATGACAATACACGGAGGACAACTAGAGATAAAAGCCATAATAGTTGAAGATTAGATTTTCTATTTATTGCTTTTATATTGTGCTGTGTGTGCATGTTGGTTTACATATTTAGTAGGCTAGCATAGTTAAAATTCCTCATTTATAAATAACTAAGTGGGAGAGAGATTTTTAAGTAAATCCCATGGTCTCCATTACTGGTTTGTAAGTGATGCAAACAAGCTTGCGCGTTGGCTCTGAGTGCCTTCCTCCATAACGGATGAGCTTGTTTGTGGATCACTAGAACAGACTTCCATTTTTGGATGACTATAGGATGTTAATTAAGAGCGTGTGATCTTCCCCAACGGAAGGGGCATAATCTTATTAATGGACTTAGTGTCAAGTAATGGTATACACTTAGACACATTTAATAGTATCCTCCCCAACGGAGTCACTACTATCACTTGTGTGACCAAAGGGAAACCAACTATTGATTTGTCATAAAACTAGATTGGCAATATAATAAAATTAATAAACCCCTCTTACAAAAGTTTGAATTTGTATAGGTCCACACTAACGTGGCATACAAGATTCATGGTGTTTGAGGTAATTTTATTTGTCAAAAGGTTATATTGACAAGATAGTCAATGGGTAAAACCCTCCTCTTACAAATGATGAATTTGTATACGTCCACACTAATGTGGCATGCAAAGTTCATGGTGTTTGAGGTGTTGGTGAATTTAAATAATATTGTTTGAGGAATCAATGTTATTTTAAATTCAAAGAGTTTTGACCAAATATTTGATCAACGACAGATCAACTATTAATTTTATTTGTCATAAAGTAAAGTTGACGAGATAATAAAATTAATGAATACAATCTCCTCTTCGATTTTGTATACGCAAAATTTATGGAGATTTTAAGGAGTTGATCTTGACCAAATATTTTTGTGATTCTTAGGATGTTTGTCAATCCCTAGTAGTCATACTATAGAAAAAGACTTAGTGGTCCCAATTATAATGATTGGAAATAGGACTTGGACATTAAGGTAGACTGTCTTCTTAGAACTAAGAACAATTTAGGTGTATTTAATTCATTAGTTGAAACATGTCTAGTGGTGTTATCTACCAGAACCTGGAGTGTAGATACAAGATGCCATTAATCATGTCTGCAATTCATTGCAGGGTTCCAGGAAACCCGACAACAAAATGAAAATTAAAACACCGTCCATATGGGCACTACTGTAAAAATGGTAGCTGTTGCAGTGGGAGATGTTTATCTTTTGATAAGAATAAAATATGGATTTTTGAGTAATTGTCTTTACGCACCAAGTTTAGAAAGAACTAGTTTCAGTTTCTAAACTATTCAAAGAACTTGATATTCTGCCTCTTTTAATAACAAAGTTGTTATTAAGAAAAAGAGGGAAGTTATCTGTTCTGGTACGTTGGTTGGCAATTTATAAATCCAATAACTCTCACGATGCAACAAATGGAAATTAGTAACACATCTTCTAACCTTAAGAGAAAGTAACCTTCGAAAATGAACCAATTATATATTTGGCATCTAAGGCTAGGTTATATTAACTTGAGTATGATTCATTGGTAGCTGATGAACTTTTGGGTTCATTAGTAGTGGAAATCTTTCCAACCTGCGAGTCTTACTTGGAAGGAAAAATAACCAAGAAGCTTTCAAGTCTAAGGGGTATGGAGTCAAAGATATGTTGAAATTGGTTCATTCTGATTTGTGTGATCCTATGACAAGAGGTAGTATTGAATATTTCGTCTATTTTATAGACAACTATTCAAGATACAAATAAATTTACTTAATGTACCGCAAGACTAAGTACTTTGATTAGTTCAAAGAGTACTAGGCTGATGTGGAGAAACGACAAAGTAAAAAGACACTATGGTGAAATCGTAGTGGCAAGTACCTCTTGGGAGAATTTAGGAGTCATTTAACAGAAGTAGGGATTCAATCTCAACTAACTGCACCTGGTACACCCCAACAGAATGGTGTAGTAAAAGGAAGGTATAGGACTCTTATGGAATAATTAGATAGATGATGAGTTAGTCAGAAAATTACCAAATTTGTTTTAAGGATAAAACTCTGAAAACGAAAGTGAACATAGTACCTTCCAAGTTAGAACTCTCTACTCATATAGAATTGCTGAATAGGTGAAAACCTATTT
This sequence comes from Zingiber officinale, assembly GCF_018446385.1. Classification (NCBI taxonomy): domain Eukaryota; kingdom Viridiplantae; phylum Streptophyta; class Magnoliopsida; order Zingiberales; family Zingiberaceae; genus Zingiber; species Zingiber officinale. The sequence goes on from NC_055990.1 coordinate 82,751,154, forward strand.
TGAAGCAAATTCGGATTCAGGAAATCCAGCACATATGTTATAGAGAGACAATGATAAGTTGGATAGGAGTTCACTTGTTTGTAAGTTATCCTAGATAAACAAAAGTAGGTTTATAGTCTTAAAAATCAGAAGGTCATTGTTAGCATCAATGACTGATTTTTAGAAAAGGACTATATAATGAACCACGTGCTCATATGTAAATTTGTTCTTAAGGAAATAATAAAGGACATGTCTAACCTAGTACCAACTGTACAAGATGAGATACCACAAGAAAACTGCAACACGTATCACAAATGATACACAATTGCAAAAAGTGCCTTGTCGTAGTGAGAGGGTTGTTAGGCAACCTAAATAGGTTCATGTTTTGGGAGAGGTTTTGGATTCGATCCCTGGAGGACATGAACCTGATCTCCGGTCATATGATAAAGTACTCCAAGATAAAGATGCAAGCATCTTAGCAAAGAGTAATGAATAATAGAATTAGAATATATGTATTCTAATAAAATCTGGAAGCTTGTAGAACCACCAAATGGTGTAAAAGCCTTTGGGTGTAAAAAGGTCAATAATAGGAAAAGAGGGATAGAAAGGAAGGTAGTAACTTTCAAAGCAAGGCTTGATGAAAAAGGAAACTTTTTCACTGGTAGCCATGCTTAAGTCTATCCGGATTCTTTTATCTATTTGGCAAGTGGATGTCAAGACAGTTTTCTTTAATGGAAGTTTTGATGAAAGCATCCATATAAAGCAACCAGAAGAGTTCATTGCAAAGGGCTAAGAGCATCTTGTGTGCAGGCTCAATCAGTCTATGGACTGAGGCAAAGCTTCAAGGTCTTGGAACATCCGGTTTATCAAAGTAATCCAGACCTATGGATTTATTGAGTAAACGGATAAGTCTTGTGTATACAAAAGGTGTGATAAAAACGTGGTGCTATTTCTTATACTATACGTAGATAACAATTTTGGTAGTTGGAAACAATATCAAAATGTTGTCAGAAGTAAGGGTATGGTTGTCGAAATAATTCGATATAAAGGACTTGGGAGAATGTATATATTTTTGAGATCAAAGTAATAAGGGATCGAAAGAAAAAATATATTTTACTTATCCCAAGCTTGATACATCAGAAAATCCTTCCTCGTTTTAAGCATGCAAAACTCCTCGAAAGGATTCTTACCTTTTAAGCATGGAGTGTCTTTATCTAAAGAGATGTCTCCGATGACATCAAAGGAGATTGAGGACATGTAGGCAGTTCTTTATGCTTTGGCAGTTAGATAACCTAATGTATGCTATGCACGAGATTAGAAATCTGTTTTGCCAAGGGCATAGTTAGCAGATATCAAAGTAACCCTAGACAAGGACATTGGACTGTAGTAAAGCATATATTAAAGTACCTTAGAGGTGCTAGAGATTATATGCTAGCTTATAAGGCAGTTAATTTGGTCCCTGTGGGTTACACGGATTTTGACTTTCAATCGGATAGGGACAATAATAAGTTGACCTCGGGGTTTTGTGTTTACTTTAGGAGGAAAAGTCATAACAATGGAAGAGTGATAAGCATAGGTGTTTTTCTGGACTCCACCATAGAAGCTGAGTATATGGCAAGCCTCTGAGGTAGCCATAAAATCTGAATGACTTAATTACCTCAAGATAGACTTAGATATGATTTCTAGTTTTTACAAATGTTATTACAATTTATTGTAATAATAATGGTGCAGTAATAAATTCGAAGAAACCATGAGTCTATAAGGCAAGTAAACACAATAGAGCGCAAGTACCACCCAATACGAGAAATCGTATAAACGAGGAGAAGTTGTTGCCGCCTAGATTGCATCAGGTGATGACCTATAGATCCTTTCACTAAGGTCCTTAAGGCAAGAGCTTTTGATGGCCATGTTGAAGGGTTGGGAATCAGATGTATGGCAGCAGATATGGCAGCATAGTCTTTTAGTATAAGTGGGAGATTGTTAGAGTGTATACTAAAAGCCTAGCTTTTGATATAAACATTTTTCTAGAAATAAGAATCACATTGGTCAAATGTCTACATTTGTGATAAATGTAGTTGTTCAATTAATTTATACTATAGATAACATAGTATGTCGTGCCACATGCAGAAGATGATGTTATCAGTACCTTATAAATTATAAACAGTAGCTCACGACCAAAATGGAAAGGAACAAACCATTAGAAGGTCGTAGTATAATTAGGTATCAATTTATCTTGACTGTATAATTACACTAGTACACTTAGAGTGTATTGAGTAGGACCATTTGAGGTCGTTTCTTTTATACTGACTTTATAAAGAAGCAATGACCTCGGTTATTATGGAAGTGTGTGCTCTTAATCCTAATATAATAACAAGCACATATATTTGATATTTATTTCTTTAATTTATCAATGGGTGAGATTTAGTTCGATGAATCAATAAGCCCGATAAGTTGGGAAACGGTATCACTTTTTGTGTGTGTTGTTGATTATAGAAGGAAATTGTGTCCTAGAGATACTAGGTTGATAATGTCCTCAAGAGGAGCTCATAAGGATTGTCATGTTAAACCCTGCAGGTGGACCTAGTCCGACATGACAATAAGGTTGAGTGGTACTACTCTTGGACTTATATATTAATTAAATGAGTTGTCAGTAACTCACTTAATTAGTGGACATTCGATATCTTAAACACAGGGAGACTAACACACTCATAATAATAAGGAGCCCAAAAATGTAATTTGGGATTGGTGCGGTAGTTCAATAATAGTTCTCTAGTGGAATGAATTATTATTGATAAAATTAAGTTGTGTGTTCGGGACGAACACGGGATGCTTAATTTTATCGGGAGACCAAAACCAATTCCTCCTCTCGGTCCCTATCGTAGCCTCTTATTTATAGAGTACTATACCCACCTATACCCACCTTCATACCCATGAGAAAGGGGCCGGCCAAGCTAGCTTGTGGTTCAAGCTAGGGCCGGCCAAGCCTTGGTTCATGGGTGGCCGGCCCCCATTAAATTAAAAAGAATTTTAATTTTAATTTTTATTATGTGGAAGATATAATTTATTATAGAGAATTAAAATTAAAATATCTCTATTTAAAAAGATCTACAAAAAGATTAAAAGAAAGAGATTAGATCTCTTTTCTTATTTGTAGATGGAAAGATATTTTATTTTTTCTCTCTGAAAAATTATTCACATGTTGAAAATTAAAATTATAGAAATTTCTTTTTATCAACCATGAAGGGATTTTAAAAGGAAATTTTATTTTTTAAAATTTCCAAAGATAAAAAAGGAAGTTTTAATTGTTGATTAAAATTATCCTATTTGCTCTACATGAGGTGGCCGACCACATACAATTAATTAGGAAAATTTATTTAATTTTTTCTTAATTAATTGTTGTCAAGGATAGTTAAGAAAATTTTATTATAAATAAATTTCCTTATTTGCCAAAGCCAAGGAATATAAAAGAAGGGGTAGGGGTGCCTTCATGGTGAACAACCTCTATTATTTCTCTCCCTCTTTTCCTTGGTATTGTGGCCGGCCAACCTCTCTTCCTCTCTTCCTCTTGGTGGTGGCCGAACCTTCTCTATTGGCTTGGAGCTCTTGTGGTGGCCGGATACTACTCGGAGAAGAAGAAGAAGAAGGAGAGAAAACTTGTATCCCTTGGAGCTTGGTTGGTGTTTTGTTCTTCGTCCTTGGTGAAGCTTCTTTGTGTTGGCCGAACCTAGCTAGGAGGAGAAGAAGGTGCTTGGTGGTTTCTCATCTCGGAAGATCGTTGCCCACACAACGTCCGAGGTTAGAAGAGGAATACGGTAGAAGATCAAGAGGTTTTTCTACAAGGTATACCTAGTAATTTTTCTTTCCGCATCATACTAGTTATTTATGGAAATAATACTAAGTACAAGAGGCTTATGATTCTAGAATTTCGAATACGTTTTTCGATGTTGTGTTCTTTTGTTTTTTCTTTTCCTTGTGATTTGATTGTTCTTTTCGGTTAACCTAAAGTTATTTTAGGAAATTAAATATTAGCTTTCTATAAAAGGTTTTGTCTAGTCGGTGGTGGTTGCTCCCATATCCAAGAAGGCCGTGTGCCTCGCCACGTTAGTACTGGGAACCAATTATGGAAATTAATATTTAATGGAATTAATAACTTAAGGTGATTTGGGTCGAACGTGTTAAGTTCCGCAGGAGATCCAAGTCAAAACCTAAAAGAACAAATAGATTAAGTTTTGGATCAAACGTGTTAAGTTCCGCAGGCGATCCAAAATTTAATTTAAAAGAATATATGGTAGCTAGGAAAAGGTTCAGACCTTTGTACAAAATTTTTGTACAGTGGAACCTCTAGGTATTCCGAGTAGCAACCAACAATTGGTATCAGAGCTAGGGTTTTGCCTCTGTGTATTTGGTATTAGTTTAATTATGCACATGTCATACATAATTTAGGCAGGTTAATAGTAGGATGTGCTAACTTTGTGGATGCAGGATCCAACTATTATGGCTTTTAGTTATTATGTGTGTGATTGGACCCTTGGATATGTCAAGGGCATTTATATGTGTGTGCATGATTGTATTATAAAATACAGCAGGAGCTGTATTTAGTTTTATTAGGATTTTATTTTTGATCTAGATACATGTACATTCCTTTTATGGAATATAGGATCAAAAATGTAAAAATCTATTTATGTCGCGGATCGAATCTTGCAAAGCGTGGAACCTTCTAAGGACCAGAGGCGCAGCGGAACTAGGAGCAAGATGGATGCGACAGCTAGTCCTGGTGGCGGTGGCCAAATATGGCAGCAACTTGGGATGACAATACACGGAGGACAACTAGAGATAAAAGTCATAATAGTTGAAGATTAGATTTTCTATTTATTGCTTTTATATTGTGCTGTGTGTGCATGTTGGTTTACATATTTAGTAGGCTAGCATAGTTAAAATTCCTCATTTATAAATAACTAAGTGGGAGAGGGATTTTTAAGTAAATCCCATGGTCTCCATTACTGGTTTGTAAGTGATGCAAACAAGCTTGCGCGTTGGCTCTTCTTGAGTGGCCCTCCATCATCATGATCACTCCCTGACTTCCTTTTTGGATGACTATAGGATGTTAAAAGGCGTGTGATCTTCCCCAACGGAAGGGGCATAATCTTATTAATGGACTTAGTGTCAAGTAATGGTATACACTTAGACACATTTAATAGTATCCTCCCCAACGGAGTCACTACTATCACTTGTGTGACCAAAGGGAAACCAACTATTGATTTGTCATAAAACTAGATTGGCAATATAATAAAATTAATAAACCCCTCTTACAAAAGTTTGAATTTGTATAGGTCCACACTAACGTGGCATACAAGATTCATGGTGTTTGAGGTAATTTTATTTGTCAAAAGGTTATATTGACAAGATAGTCAATGGGTAAAACCCTCCTCTTACAAATGATGAATTTGTATACGTCCACACTAATGTGGCATGCAAAGTTCATGGTGTTTGAGGTGTTGGTGAATTTAAATAATATTGTTTGAGGAATCAATGTTATTTTAAATTCAAAGAGTTTTGACCAAATATTTGATCAACGACAGATCAACTATTAATTTTATTTGTCATAAAGTAAAGTTGACGAGATAATAAAATTAATGAATACAATCTCCTCTTCGATTTTGTATTCGCAAAATTTATGGAGATTTTAAGGAGTTGATCTTGACCAAATATTTTTGTGATTCTTAGGATGTTTGTCAATCCCTAGTAGTCATACTATAGAAAAAGATTTAGTGGTCCCAATTGTAATGATTGGAAATAGGACTTGGACATTAAGGTAGACTGTCTTCTTAGAACTAAGAACAATTTAGGTGTATTTAATTCATTAGTTGAAACATGTCTAGTGGTGTTATCTACCAGAACCTGGAGTGTAGATACAAGATGCCATTAATCATGTCTGCAATTCATTGCAGGGTTCCAGGAAACCCGACAACAAAATGAAAATTAAAACACCGTCCATATGGGCACTACTGTAAAAATGGTAGCTGTTGCAGTGGGAGATGTTTATCTTTTGATAAGAATAAAATATGGATTTTTGAGTAATTGTCTTTACGCACCAAGTTTAGAAAGAACTAGTTTCAGTTTCTAAACTATTCAAAGAACTTGATATTCTGCCTCTTTTAATAACAAAGTTGTTATTAAGAAAAAGAGGGAAGTTATCTGTTCTGGTACGTTGGTTGGCAATTTATAAATCCAATAACTCTCACGATGCAACAAATGGAAATTAGTAACACATCTTCTAACCTTAAGAGAAAGTAACCTTCGGAAATGAACCAATTATATCTTTGGCATCTAAGGCTAGGTTATATTAACTTGAGTATGATTCATTGGTAGCTGATGAACTTTTGGGTTCATTAGTAGTGGAAATCTTTCCAACCTGCGAGTCTTACTTGGAAGGAAAAATAACTAAGAAGCTTTCAAGTCTAAGGGGTATGGAGTCAAAGATATGTTGAAATTGGTTCATTCTGATTTGTGTGATCCTATGACACGAGGTAGTATTGAATATTTCGTCTATTTTATAGACAACTATTCAAGATACAATAAATTTACTTAATCTACCGCAAGACTAAGTACTTTGATTAGTTCAAAGAGTACTAGGCTGATGTGGAGAAACGACAAAGTAAAAAGACACTATGGTGAAATCGTAGTGGCAAGTACCTCTTGGGAGAATTTAGGAGTCATTTAATAGAAGTAGGGATTCAATCCCAACTAACTGCATCTGGTACACCCCAACAGAATGATGTAGTAGAAAGAAGGTAAAGGACTCTTATGGAATAATTAGATAGATGATGAGTTAGTCAGAAAATTACCAAATTTGTTTTAAGGATAAACTCTGAAAACGAAAGTGAACATAGTACCTTCCAAGTTAGAACACTCTACTCATATAGAATTGCTGAATAGGTGAAAACCTATTTTGAAGCAAATTCGGATTCAGGAAATCCAGCACATATGTTATAGAGAGACAATGATAAGTTGGATAGGAGTTCACTTGTTTGTAAGTTATCCTAGATAAACAAAAGTAGGTTTATAGTCTTAAAAATCAGAAGGTCATTGTTAGCATCAATGACTGATTTTTAGAAAAGGACTATATAATGAACCACGTGCTCATATGTAAATTTGTTCTTAAGGAAATAATAAAGGACATGTCTAACCTAGTACCAACTGTACAAGATGAGATACCACAAGAAAACTGCAACACGTATCACAAATGATACACAATTGCAAAAAGTGTCTTGTCGTAGTGAGAGGGTTGTTAGGCAACCTAAATAGGTTCATGTTTTGGGAGAGGTTTTGGATTCGATCCCTGGAGGACATGAACCTGATCTCCGGTCATATGATAAAGTACTCCAAGATAAAGATGCAAGCATCTTAGCAAAGAGTAATGAATAATAGAATTAGAATATATGTATTCTAATAAAATCTGGAAGCTTGTAGAACCACCAAATGGAGTAAAAGTCTTTGGGTGTAAAAAGGTCAATAATAGGAAAAGAGGGATAGAAAGGAAGGTAGTAACTTTCAAAGCAAGGCTTGATGAAAAAGGAAACTTTTTCACTGGTAGCCATGCTTAAGTCTATCCGGATTCTTTTATCTATTTGGCAAGTGGATGTCAAGACAGTTTTCTTTAATGGATGTTTTGATGAAAGCATCCATATAAAGCAACCAGAAGAGTTCATTGCAAAGGGCTAAGAGCATCTTGTGTGCAGGCTCAATCAGTCTATGGACTGAGGCAAAGCTTCAAGGTCTTGGAACATCCGGTTTATCAAAGTAATCCAGACCTATAGATTTATTGAGTAAACGGATAAGTCTTGTGTATACAAAAGGTGTGATGAAAACGTGGTGCTATTTCTTATACTATACGTAGATAACAATTTTGATAGTTGGAAACAATATCAAAATGTTGTCAGAAGTAAGGGTATGGTTGTCGAAATAATTCGATATAAAGGACTTGGGAGAATGTATATATTTTTGAGATCAAAGTAATAAGGGATCGAAAGAAAAAATATATTTTACTTATCCCAAGCTTGATACATCAGAAAATCCTTCCTCGTTTTAAGCATGCAAAACTCCTCGAAAGGATTCTTACCTTTTAAGCATGGAGTGTCTTTATCTAAAGAGATGTCTCCGATGACATCAAAGGAGATTGAGGACATGTAGGCAGTTCTTTATGCTTTGGCAGTTAGATAACCTAATGTATGCTATGCACGAGATTAGAAATCTGTTTTGCCAAGGGCATAGTTAGCAGATATCAAAATAACCCTAGACAAGGACATTGGACTGTAGTAAAGCATATATTAAAGTACCTTAGAGGTGCTAGAGATTATATGCTAGCTTATAAGGCAGTTAATTTGGTCCCTGTGGGTTACACGGATTTTGACTTTCAATCGGATAGGGACAATAATAAGTTGACCTCGGGGTTTTGTGTTTACTTTAGGAGGAAAAGTCATAACAATGGAAGAGTGATAAGCATAGGTGTTTTTCTGGACTCCACCATAGAAGCTGAGTATATGGCAAGCCTCTGAGGTAGCCATAAAATCTGAATGACTTAATTACCTCAAGATAGACTTAGATATGATTTCTAGTTTTTACAAATGTTATTACAATTTATTGTAATAATAATGGTGCAGTAATAAATTCGAAGAAACCATGAGTCTATAAGGCAAGTAAACACAATAGAGCGCAAGTACCACCCAATACGAGAAATCGTATAAACGAGGAGAAGTTGTTGCCGCCTAGATTGCATCAGGTGATGACCTATAGATCCTTTCACTAAGGTCCTTAAGGCAAGAGCTTTTGATAGCCATGTTGAAGGGTTGGGAATCAGATGTATGGCAACAGATATGGCAGCATAGTCTTTTAATATAAGTGGGAGATTGTTAGAGTGTATACTAAAAGCCTAGCTTTTGGTATAAACATTTTTCTAGAAATAAGAATCACATTGGTCAAATGTCTACATTTGTGATAAATGTAGTTGTTCAATTAATTTATACTATAGATAACATAGTATGTCGTTCCACATGCAGAAGATGATGTTATCAGTACCTTATAAATTATAAACAGTAGCTCACGACCAAAATGGAAAGGAACAAACCATTAGAAGGTCGTAGTATAATTAGGTATCAATTTATCTTGACTGTATAATTACACTAGTACACTTAGAGTGTATTGAGTAGGACCATTTGAGGTCGTTTCTTTTATACTGACTTTATAAAGAAGCAATGACCTCGGTTATTATGGAAGTGTGTGCTCTTAATCCTAATATAATAACAAGCACATATATTTGATATTTATTTCTTTAATTTATCAATGGGTGAGATTTAGTTCGATGAATCAATAAGCCCGATAAGTTGAGAAATGGTATCACTTATAGTGTGTGTTGTTGATTATAGAAGGAAATTGTGTCCTAGAGATACTAGGTTGATAATGTCCTCAAGAGGAGCTCATAAGGATTGTCATGTTAAACCCTGCAGGTAGACCTAGTCCGATATGACAATAAGGTTGAGTGGTACTACTCTTGGACTTAGATATTAATTAAATGAGTTGTCAGTAACTCACTTAATTAGTGGACATTCGATATCTTAAACACAGGGAGACTAACACACTCATAATAAGAAGGAGCCCAAAAATGTAATTTGGGATTGGTGCGGTAGTTCAATAATAGTTCTCTAGTGGAATGAATTATTATTGATAAAATTAAGTTGTGTGTTCGGGACGAACACGGGATGCTTAATTTTATCGTGAGACCAAAACCAATTCCTCCTCTCGGTCCCTATCGTAGCCTCTTATTTATAGAGTACTATACCCACCTATACCCACCTTCATACCCATGAGAAAGGGGCCGGCCAAGCTAGCTTGTGGTTCAAGCTAGGGTCGGCCAAGCCTTGGTTCATGGGTGGCCGGCCCTAGCTTGAACCCAAGCTTAGGTGGCCGACCCCCATTAAATTAAAAAGAATATTAATTTTAATTTTTATTATGTGGAAGATATAATTTATTATAGAGAATTAAAACTAAAATATCTCTCTTTAAAAAGATCTACAAAAAGATTAAAAGAAAGAGATTAGATCTCTTTCCTTATTTGTAGATTGGAAAGATATTTTATTTTTTCTCTCTGAAAAATTATTCACATGTTGAAAATTAAAATTATAGAAATTTCTTTTTATCAACCATGAAGGGATTTTAAAAGGAAATTTTATTTGTTAAAATTTCCAAAGATAAAAATGGAACTTTTAATTGTTGATTAAAATTATCCTATTTGCTCTACATGAGGTGGCCGACCACATACAATTAATTAGGAAAATTTATTTAATTTTTTCTTAATTAATTGTTGTCAAGGAAAGTTAAGGAAATTTTATTATAAATAAATTTCCTTATTTGCCAAAGCCAAGGAATATAAAAGAAGGGGTAGGGGTGCCTTCATGGTGAACAACCTCTATTATTTCTCTCCCTCTTTTCCTTGGTGTTGTGGCCAGCCAACCTCTCTTCCTCTCTTCCTCTTAGTGGTGGCCGAACCTTCTCTATTGGCTTGGAGCTCTTGTAGTGGCCGGATACTACTCGGAGAAGAAGAAGAAGAAGGAGAGAAAACTTGTATCCCTTGGAGCTTGGTTGGTGTTTTGTTCTTCGTCCTTGGTGAAGCTTCTTTCTGTTGGCCGAACCTAGCTAGGAGGTGAAGAAGGTGCTTGGTGGTTTCTCATCTCGGAAGATCGTTGCCCACACAACGTCCGAGGTTAGAAGAGGAATACGGTAGAAGATCAAGAGGTTTTTCTACAAGGTATAACTAGTAATTTTTCTTTCCGCATCATACTAGTTATTTATGGAAATAATACCAAATACAAGAGGCTTACGATTCTAGAATTTCGAATATGTTTTTCAATGTTGTGTTCTTTTATTTTTTTCTTTTCCTTGTGATTTGATTGTTCTTTTCGGTTAACCTAAAGTTATTTTAGGAAATTAAATATTAGCTTTCTATAAAAGGTTTTGTATAGTCGGTGGTGGTTGCTCCCATATCCAAGAAGGTCGTGTGCCTCGCCACGTCATTACTGGGAACCAATTATGGAAATTAATATTTAATGGAATTAATAACTTAAGGTGATTTGGGTCAAACGTGTTAAGTTCCGCAGGAGATCCAAGTCAAAACCTAAAAGAACAAATAGATTAAGTTTTGGATCAAACGTGTTCAGTTCCGCAGGCGATCCAAAATTTAATTTAAAAGAACACATGGTAGCTAGGAAAAGGTTCAGACCTTTGTACAAAATTTTTGTACAGTGGAACCTCTAGGTTTTCCGAGTAGCAACCAACACTTGGTACAAGCCATACAAAGTAAAATATCATGCATATCATATCTCATCATATCATACATGTCATAATTCTTGTCATATCATGAAGAGAGTTATTGATCCCCAACTTAAGGGAAGCATCTCTTTACCATAGCATGAAGAGTGCTCTTGATCCCAACTTAAGGGAAGCAACTCTTTTTCATAACATGAAGAGTGCTCTTGGTCCCAACTTTAAGGGAAGCAACTCTTTTTCATAACATGAAGAATGCTCTTGGTCCCAACTTAAGGGAAGCAACTCTTTAGGCTTTTCTTCTTACATAAGCCATTCACACATGCATTATATAACATGTTCTTATCATAACATAAAGTATAACATGTTATTTTCTTATCATCAAACTTGGCATATCATCTCATGAACTTAGCATAACATATCATGAACATGACATATCATATCATGAGTCTAGCATATCATATCATGACCATAGCCTATCATGTCATAAGTCTATCATATTATATCATAAACATGGTACATCTTATCATAAGACATAGAAATGCAACATATCGTAAAGCATATTTTCATCACATCATAAAGCATGAAAGCTTAATCTACTTATATATCAAAGGCTACATATCATGAAAATGCATAAGCATGTTTGGTTAGGTTTAAACTCTTTCCTAACCCAATTAATCCATCTTGGCCGAACCATATCAGTAGGTTTCAACCTCATTTCATTCCATATGAAGCATAGAACTTATCCACATAACATGAAAACTTGATCTAAGCACATACAAGGCATTATACTTCATGAATAAGCATGTTTGAGTTCAAAACTCTAACCTTAACCCATTTATCTCAATTTGGCCAGAACATATCAGTATGGTTCTTATATCATTTGGTTCCATATGAAGCATAGAACTTATCCACATAACATGTAAACTTGATCTAAGCACATACAAGGCATTATACTTCATGAATAAGCATGTTTGAGTTCAAAACTCTAACCTTAACCCATTTATCTCAATTTGGCAGAAACATATCAGTAGGGTTCTTATATCATTTGGTTCCATATGAAGCATAAGACTTAAACATGTAACATGCACATTTAGTCTAAGTACCTATAGAGCATTGTACAAGTACCTACAAGACACTATACTTCATGAATAAGCCTATTTGAGTTCAAAACTCTAACCCTAACCCATTTATTTTCATTTGGCCGAAACATATCAGTAGGGTTTCATGTCTTTTTATTCCATATGAAGCATAAGACTTAAACATGTAACATGCACATTTAGTCTAAGTACCTATAGAGCATTGTACAAGTACCTACAAGGCACACTATACTTCATGAATAAGCCTATTTGAGTTCAAAACTCTAACCCTAACCCATTTATTTTCATTTGGCCGAAACATATCAGTAGGGTTTCATGTCTTTTTATTCCATAAGAAGCATAAGACTTAAACATGTAACATGCACATTTAATCTAAGTACCTATAGAGCATTGTACAAGTACCTACAAGGCACTATACTTCATGAATAAGCCTATTTGAGATCAAAACTCTAACCCTAACCCATTTATTTTCATTTGGCCGAAACATATCAGTAGGGTTTCATGTCTTTTTATTCCATAATATACATAAGACTTAAACATGCAACATGCACATTTAATCTAAGTACCTATAGAGCATTGTACAAGTACCTACAAGGCACTATACTTCTTGAATAAGCCTATTTGAGTTCAAAACTCTAACCCTAACCCATTTATTTTCATTTGGCCAAAACATATCAGTAGAGTTTCATATCATTTTATTCCATAAGGAGCATAAAACTTAAACATATAACAAGCCCCTTTAATCTTAGTGCATACAAGGTATTGTACTTCATGATCTAAGCATATTTGAGTTCAAAACTTTAACCCTAACCCATTTATTTCAATTTGGCCAACCATATCAGTAGGGTTTCATACCATTTTATTCCATAAGAAGCATAAAAACCTTGGTTATAAACATGTAAAAATTCATACATCACAAAGAGGTACAACTAGTATGGTTTCTATCTAAAATTCTTGACCTAAGGCCTTATAATCAATTTTGGCTGAACCATATAGATAGGTATCTCTTTTTTTTTCACAACATGAAGAATGAAGACTTAACTAACAACATGTGAAATTCATATATCATAGAGTAGAAAAATTAAGCATCTGATCAAAGAAAACTTGTTCTAGGTCCTCTCTTCCATCCTTGGCCGAAACATGCAATAAGGCTCTAAATTTCTCTTTTTCTTTTTCTATAACATGAAGCATCTCTTATCACTTGTTAACCCTAAGTGACTACCTATTCTTTATCTTGACCACATTCTTGCAAGAAAATTTTTAGAGTTTCGAAAAAATATTTTAAACCGAAGCTACTTGTACTGGAGTGAGGGGATACTCACATCCTTGCGCTTGTTTTCCTTAGAGATTTAGCCTTTGTTGTGGATCCTTCCTATAGAGGGGAAGCTTCCTTGTTCCTTGGTCTCGGCAAGAAGAGGAAATGGTGAAGAAGAGGTCACGGTGGAGGAGGAGGGAGTAGGAAGGTGAATGAGGAAAAATGCCAACTCATTTTAATTTCCTCCTTTTATTCATCATGAGAGGAGGAAGGAAAAATATATTTTTCTTCCTCCTTTCTTTTACTCTCTTCATAATTAAGAGAAAAGTCTAGATACATCCCTTCTTGGTGAGTAAGAAAAGAATATTCTAGAGCATCTCTTCATTAGAAAGGAAGAAGACAACTCTCACTTCTCCTTCTAAGAGAAGAGCCTTTTCTTCTTAAATTTAATTATGGTTTCCCTCTCTTTTCTAACAATAATTTCTCTTGGTCTAGTGGTTATCTTATTCAGGCATCTAATGAGAGATCTAGAGTTCAAGTCCTAGACCTTATATATTTTTATTTCTATTTTATTTGTTTAAGTGTTCGGCTAGGAGCAAAATTTAATTAAAGCATATATATTTTTTCTTTATTCATGATAAAATATTCTAGAATTTTGCTAAGGACCCTATGGGTGTTACAGTTACAGTACCGCGTACCTCATAAAAAGTTCGTCCTCGAACTTTAAAATATCTACATCAGGTGGCACTGGACTTCCGGCTGAGTGCATCGGCCACCTTGTTCGCCTTTCCTGGGTGATAAAGAATCTCGCAGTCGTAATCTTTAATTAGCTCGAGCCATCGGCGTTGCCTCATATTCAAGTCTTTTTGTGTGAAGAAATATTTCAGACTCTGATGGTCGGTAGAAATCTTACACTGAGCTCCATATAAATAATGTCTCCATATTTTGAGAGCGAAGACCACGGCTGCTAGTTCTAAGTCGTGAATGGGATAATTCTTCTCATGCTCTTTAAGTTGTCTAGAAGCGTAGGCAATGACTTTGCCGTCTTGCATGAGTACAGCTCCAAGTCCTGAGATGGAAGCATCGCTGTACATATCGAAGCCTCTGTTGGTTTCCGGGAGAGTAAGAATCGGAGCACTGGTCAGTCTCCTTTTTAATTCCGCGAAACTCTTCTCGCAAGCTTCTGTCCATTCATACTTTGTATTTTTCTTGGTGAGGGTTGTCATAGGGGCTGCAATTTTGGAGAAATTCTCTACGAATTTCCTGTAATAGCCTGCTAGCCCGAGAAAACTCCTGACTTCGCTGGCATTCCTTGGTCTGTTCCAGTTATTTACAGCTTCGATTTTGCTTGGATCCACCATAACTCCATCTTTGGAGATGACATGACCTAGGAATATTACCCGGTCAAGCCAAAACTCGCATTTGGAGAATTTTGCATATAGTTGTTTCTCTTGAAGGATCTGTAGTACAGTATTCAGGTGTTCAGTATGTTCTTCTGGGGTTCTCGAGTAGATAAGTATATCGTCAATAAAGACGATTACAAATTTATCAAGATATGCCGTAAATACTCGATTCATCAGTCCATAAATACTGCAGGAGCGTTGGTTACTCCGAAAGGCATAACTATGAACTCATAGTGTCCATATCGGGTTCGAAATGCTATTTTTGGTATATCATCTGGTTTCACCTTCACTTGATGATAACCGGATCGTAGGTCTATCTTTGAGAAAACGGTCGCACCCTTCAGTTGGTCGAACAGGTCATCGATCCGTGGGAGTGGGTACCGGTTCTTGATTGTCACATTATTCAGCGCTCGGTAGTCTATACACATTCGCATAGACCCATCCTTCTTCTTTACGAACAGCACTGGAGCTCCCCATGGAGAGTGACTAGGATGAATAAGTCCCTTGTCGAGTAATTCGGATAACTGTTCCTGAAGCTCCTTTAATTCAGCTGGAGCCATACGATAAGGTGCTTTTGAGATCGGCTGAGTACCAGGAATCAATTCGATCTCGAATTCTATCTCTCTGTCAGGGGCCAACCCTGGTAGTTCATCAGGAAATACTTTTGGATAGTTGCATACTACCCTGACATCTTCTAGCTTCGGGTCTTTGACTTGATTGGTATCAACTACGTGTGCTAGAAACCCCATACATCCTTTATCTAACATCCTTTGTGCTTTAATAGATGACAATAACTTCTCCGTTCCTTTTGGTTCCCCGTAAAACTCAAACTCTGGTTCAGTTTCGAGTCGGGAAATCACTTTCCTTTTGCGGCACTCGATTGAAGCGCCTTACTTGCTCAGGAAATACATACCCAGTATTATGTCATAATCCTGCATATCAAGTACTATCAGATCGCAGTAGAGTTCTCTGTTTGCGATCCGAATGAGTACTGCTTGCAGCATATGGTCCGATGGCATAATCTCCCCGGATGGTAAGGTTGTTAAGAATGTGTCCTCTAGAGTTCGGGGTGGTATATCTAGCTTCTTCATAAAAGATATTGAGACGAACGAGTGTGTTGCCCCAGTATCAAATAATACTACAGCATACTGATTGTAAATAAGTAGCTGACCTGTGACAACAGTTGAGGCATTCGCCACGTCTTCCTTGGTAAGAGAGTAGACTCTGGCGTTCGTCATAATGGGAGGGGCTTCCAATCTTCCTTGGCTGATCGAAGTCCCTTCTATGGCAGTTTACATCTGATGAAGTTGTGCGGGGGTACTCCTATTCTGGTTATTCTGTGGAGGTACTCCCTGAGACTGAGTAGGGTAATTTCTTGCCAAATGTCCTTCCTTTCCGCAGTTGCAGCACTTTCTGGTGCTTAGGAGACATACTCCAGAATGCATCTTTCCACATGTGGCACACTGAGGGTACTTGGTTTGCATATTGGCTGGACCACCTTTTGTGTTGTTACACTGTTTCCTCTTTCCACCTGAGTTTCCTTTCCAGCCGGTTCTGGTATTGTGCGATTTTTGTCCTCCGGTCAGTGCTTGGTTCTTGCCCTCGTTCATTGCTTTCTAGTAGTGCTCGGTAATCAGGGCACTACTGACTAGCTCCTCTGCAGTCTGCGGTCTATTAACTCCGCCGGCTACGTTCAGAGCTATCTCGGGTTGGAGCATCTTTAACATTAACCGGACCCTTTCTTTTTCAGTACTGATCAGTTTTGGGCACAGACGTGCTAGGCGGTTGAACTTCTTGACGGCTTCGTTAACTGACAGATCACCTTGCCGGAACTCAGTGAACTCGTTATAGTGCTTGTTGGTCACTTGCATATGGAAGAATTCTTCTAAGAACTCTGTCTCAAAATCCGTCCACTGCATCTGGTTTATTTGTCTTTTCGCCTTTACTCGGTCCCACCACATCCGGGCATATCCGGTAAGGCAGAACGACGCGCATTTGACCTTCCGTGTTCAGGCCAGTCCAGTAGTTCCATTATGCTCTCCACGGTCTTGAGCCAGCCTTGCGCATCCCATGGTTCGCAGTGTCCTGAGAAGGCTTCCGGCTTAAGCCTTTGCCACTGAATCAGATAGGCCTCTTGTCGGACCATCGGAGTAGGGGCTGCCGGGGGCACTGGCGCGGCTGTAGGTATAACCGGTAGTGTATTCTGATTTGCCGGTGGGGTAACTGGGTTGCCTTGCTGACCCATTAAGGTAGTGATCAGCTGCTGTTGTTCTGTGATCTGACGCTGGAGGTCTGTGACTACCTGTGTCAGGTCTGGTGGAGTCACTGTCCCCTCGGTTCGGCCATTGCGTGTCCTAACCATGTTTATCTAAATAATGACAAATAGACTAGTGTAAGTGGTTATCGTTTTTAGCCAATCTAACGTACTGTTTTGTTTCTATCTATTTGTTCTGGTATTATTCCTAACCTACTAATATGTAATCCTAATCTAAATTATAACTAAAAGCATAGAATAAAGCATCAAACATAAGCAAGCAAAACATGAAACTAAAGCATAAGCAACATAAGGAAAAATAAAGAATAGAGTGACAAACAATATAACATAAGGAAATAAAGCATAAGCAATATAGCAAAGAAAATAAAGCATAGGCAATATAACAAGGAAGAAAAATAAAGCATAAGTCATATAACATGAAACTAAGCATAAGCATATAACAAGAAAATTAAGCATAAACATTCTTACTTGGAGCGGCAGGTCGGAGGCTTGATGTGTGTGTAGTGAGCTGGCAATAACTTGGCTCTGATACCAACCTGTAACGCCCGCCCTCCCTAAGGGACGGGCTACGATACTCTATGTACAAATTTTTCTTTTTAAAACAGCGGAAGACTTAAAATAATTCTCTTAGTTTAATAAAAACTTTTCTTTTGTTTTCCTTTTCATCAAATCCGAACTACACTATCATGGCCTCAATAACATGATATCAAAATTAGTAGAAACATAACATCAAGTCACACATACGGTACTACAATTCATGATACCAAAGCATAGTTCTTTAAAAGTTTTTAAAGCAGGTTCTTATTTGGTTGCCTAGCCACTGCCACACACATCTCCTTGCCTCTCCTGCTGCTCCTCTAGCTCATCCATCTTTTTCCTTTATCTGTGGTACAAGGACAGTAAGCTGTGAGCACTCATGGCTCAGTAAGTTCCTTTCCTACTCACTAAAACCGAAAATCATAGTATAATCAAAGAATGTCTCAACATGGCATCATTTCAACTAGTCATGACATAATGTAACATACTCTTTTAAGCATATCATGCAACATGAAGAAATCATAACTAGTCATGGCATATCATAGCGTAAAGCATAGCATGAAGCATAACATAATCGTATCTAATCATGGCATATCGTCATAAGGAGTCATGGCATATCCTACACATGGACATATCATGGAACATAACATAATCATATCTAACCATGGCATATCATAAATCATCATAAGGTATATGCAATATGATTTTGAAAAACATGTATCCGAAAAACATGTGTATGTCTCATGATCTTTAAAACCATTTCTTCTTACATATATACTTGAACATAATCTCAACTTAAAGGGGATCCCGGCTATGTACCACTTACATATTGCGCGCAACCTATGTAGGTCCAAGGTAGCAAGTCTTGAACCCTACAAGGCAACATACTAGGCCCGAGTCTTACTCCATCGACCTAGGGGCACTTAGGAGCCCATCCCTAACGAGGCCCGAGTCTTATTCCATCGACCCCGGGGCGCTTATGGAGCCCACCCTTGGTACAAGCCATATAAAGTAAAGTACATATCATACTTATACATATCATACATCATAAAAGCATGCATCACTTAGGCACACATCCTATCATAAAAGTATGCATCACTTAGGCATACATCATGTCATAAAAGTATGCATCACTTAGGCATACATCATATCATAAAGGTATGCATCACTTAGGCATACATCATGTCATAAAGGTATGCATCACTTAGGCATACATCATACCATAAAACTATGCATCACTTAGGCATACATCATATCATAACAATATGCATCACTTAGGCATAGATCATAAAAACATGCATATCTTAAGCATAAAGCTTATCATCAAGCATGCATAATTTAACCACATAGCATATCATGAAAGCATGCATATTTTAAGCACTAAACATAGCCTCAAAGCATGCATAATTTAGCCACATATCATAACATAAGCATGCCTATTTTCAGCTCATATCAAATCATCAAAGCATGTAAAATTTACCCACATATCATAACATAAAGCATGCATATTTTGAACTCATAACATATCGTAGAAATTCTCATCTTGTATAGCTCACAAGCATACATGTCTAAGCATAAAAGTGTATCATGTGCTCATCCAATCATAAGGAACAATGTAACATGATTAATTTGGGTACTAAGCTTCCTAATCCTTTGGGTTCTTATCTTGGCCGAAACCCTCTTAGGTGTCAATTCAGGTTTTAAACAACATCCAAGCATGTAGAACCTAATTCATCCACATATCATTTTCATAGGAAGTATTATAAACAAGATTTACTTGGACTCTAAGTTCTCCAAGTCCTTATACCTCATTTGGCCGAACCTTAACAAGTGTGAAACAAGGTTCTAAATGACATAAAGCATGGAAACCTTAACCATATTTATAGCATTTGTTTCAAGGAATATGGTAAGCACAATTGAGTTAGTTCCTAAATCCTTTAAGCCCTTAAAATTATGTCATGGCCGAAACTTACAAGTACTCATTTAGGTTTTCAAGCAAACATACAAGCATGTGAACTTACTCTAACATCATGTATAAATTTATAAATGGCATCATACAAGTGGTCATGGCCGAAACTTCCCTTAGCATCAATTTAGGTCACTAACAACATGTAGCATGTGAATTTTTAGCTTTCTACATTTCATATTTCATGGAGAGTGACATGAGCATGTTCAATGTAAGTTCTAGGGTTTCTAAGGCATGTATCCCTTCATGGCCGAGACTTTAAGGTGTCCATTTGAATCATAGTTAAATGTATAAGCATGTGAACACAATCAACATGTTATCTCAATTTCATAAGAAGCATCTTTAACACATGAGGTCTAAATTTTAAGGTTTCTAGGTCTTTAAACCCTACATGGCCGAACCTGATCAAGAATGGAATTTGTTCAAATGACATAAAAGCATAGAAAGTCATAACACATTTCATAACATGTATCAAAGTCAAGCACTATAAGCATACATTTAAATTGTGTCTTAGGTTTCCTAGGTTTTTCCTTTCTTTATCTCATAGCATATGTTTGGCCGAAACCTTCCAAGTCTTTAAACTAGGTTTTAGGTGGCCTAAAGTATGGAAAACCTAAACAAGTTTTATGGCAAAAACATCAAAGGAACTATACATATAAGTTTGGTTCACAAACAAGCTAGGACCCTTGTGGTCATAATTATCATATATCATGCAACCAATTTTCCTATACTCTAATTAAGCATGGGAGCATCAAACAACTTTCATATCTTATTGTCATGGAGGTTTTGAGCATGTTAAAAAAATCTATTTAAGTTATTCTAAACCATCCACCTTACCATGGCCGAAACATTAAAAGTGATGTTCATGAGTTTCTATCAACATACAAGCATGCAACTCTTTAAGAAACTCTATATTCTATCATATAAACATGGTGAGTTTAAATTCAAAGTCTTCCTAACCCTAAACCCTTCCTTGGCCGAAACTTGTGAGTGGGGTACTTTTGGTTCCAAGTAACCTTCAAGTATGAAAACAATAATGGATCCTTAACCATTTATTTAGAGGGTTTTGTGCAAGTTAGGTAAACAAATAAATTCCCTAGCCCTTATAAAACCTTTTTGGCCGAAACTCTAGGGTTAGGTACATCTCTAATCCAGCATCACATACATATAAAAATATGAGAGAAAACCTTCTTACAAAGCATAGAAAAATTATCATGAATCAAGGCTTATATTAAACATTCCTAGGATCAACAAGTCCTTTCTTTGGCCGAATTTTCACAACTTTTTTTCTAGGTTTTAAAATCCTCATAAAATCAAAAAAAACATTAAAACCACTTGTACCACAGGTGAGGGAATACTTACTTCCTTTTCGATTGTGGTTCTAAAGTGTGGTGATGGAAGAAAGGGTCTCTTCTTCTTGTTCTCCTCCTTTGATTTCCCTTGGTAGCCTTCCTTGTATCCTAGGAGGAACCTTGTTTTTGGGGGCCGAAAATGGAGGAGAGGGGGCTGAGGCTCTCGGTGGTGGAGAGGAGGGAATGAGAGAAATGAGAGAAAAATAAAATCTTCTCTTTACATGCTCCCTTTTATGTTAAGGGGGAAGAGGTAGCAAAAATGGTTTTTGCTTTCTTTCTCCCTTAGCCCCTTTTTTTTTTTCTTTTTCTTTTTTTATTTTATTTATTTATTTGTTCTCATCATTCATGATGAAACAAGGGGGAATGAATCCCCTTAATTGTCCTCTTTAAGTCACGGCAAAGGGAGAGGAAGAGGGAGAGAAAAGAAGGAAGGCAAGTTGCCTTTCTCTTGCTCTTTTCTTGCTTTCTTTTGGCTAGCTTTTACTCTCATCCTTATCATGAGTTTCCCTCCTTTGCTATCAATATATCATTCCTATCCCAACTGGTTATTACCCATTAATCATATCATTTACATCATGAGAGGTTCAAGGTTCAATCCTTGACCACTCCCTATTTTTATTTCTTTTTATTTCTTTTTGGTTCAACATTCTACTAATATTTTTCTAAGGCAAATTCATCATTCTCATATTTATCTTAAAAGCTTAGTGGGTGTTACAATCACATAAGGGAATGTTTCAATGAATTCTACCCATTTTGCATGACGCGTATTCAACTAACTTTGGCTCTTCAAATGCTTCAACGATTCATGATCAGTGTGAATAACAAATTCTTTGGGCCACAAGTAATGCTACCAAGTCTCTTAAGCCCTCACCAATGCATGCATCTCCTTGTCATAAGTTGGATAGTTCAAAGCTGCTCCGCTGAGTTTCTCACTAAAATAAGCAAGGGGTCGGCCTTCTTGTATTAGCACAGCTCCAATACCTATTCCTGATGCATCGCACACAATTTCAAAATTTTTAGCAAAGTTAGGTAATGCATGTAATGGTGCCGAACTTAGCTTCTCCTTAAGTAAGTTGAAAGCAGTAGCTTGTTCACTATCCCAACGGAACCCAACATTCTTTTTAACAACTTCAGTCAAGGGTGCAACTATAAAACTAAAATTTTTAACAAACCTTCTGTAGAAACTTGCCAACCCGTGAAAGCTACGTACCTCAGTTATCGTTTTTGGTGTTGGCCACTCATGAATTGCCTTAACTTTTTCTTCATCAACTGCTATTCCCTTAGCACTAACAATATAACCAAGAAACTCTATTTGACTAGTGAAAAAGGACATTTTTGAAGGTTAGCATACAATTTTTCATTTCGCAAAACAAGTAGAACTTTTTGTAAATGGTTGACATGCTCATCTAAATTCTTACTATAAATCAAGATGCCATGAAAATATACTACAACAAAGTTCCCAATATAAGCACGCAAAATATGGTTCATTAATCTCATGAAAGTACTAGGTCCATTAGTTAGCCCAAATGGCATGACTAACTATTCGTACAAACCATACCTAGTCTTAAAAGCAATTTTTCATTCATCTTCCTCACGCATACGAATTTGATGATAGCCAAACTTCAAATCAATTTTAGAGAAAGTACAAGAACCATATAGTTCATCTAGCATATCATCTAATCTAGGAATAGGATGACGATACTTTACCGTAATTTTTTTGATAGCCCTGCAATCAACGCACATTCTCCAAGTTCCATCCTTCACAGGAACTGTACAAGGACTCAAACATTCTCAATGTAACGCCCCGCCCCTTCCTGCTTAAGCTGAAGGGGGTTACTTATCTTTTCTTCTTAAAACAGCGGAAGTCTTATCTATAGTATTTTTTTTTCCTTTAAAACTTTTTATTTACTTTTCACTTCATCATCACTAACTACCTATCATATGAGTCACATAACATGCATAACATAAATTTAAGTCATAATACTAAAGAGCGTGATGAAATGTCATGGAGTCATAAAAGAATGACATAAACATAATTCTTATTAACTAGAAGCAGGTCTTTCACTTTAGCCGAGTCACTACTACACACGTCCATCTTGCCCCCCCTCCTGCTGCTCCCTTAGTACATCCATTCTTTGCCCTTATCTGTGGTACAAGGAAAGTAAGTTGTGAGTACACAAGGCTCAGTAAGATCCTTTCCTACTCACAAAAACCGTATAGCATAACTTAATCTCCAAGGCATAAAACATAAAGACAACTAATCATATCATGTATAGAAGCACCATATCGTAACATAATCGAAGGTATCATGGCATATCATAACATGCATCCTAGCTTAACATAATATAGTCATAAGCATCATGGCATATCATGGTAAATCATAATGTGCATCCTAACATAACATAACATAAATCGTAAGCATCATGGCATATCATGATATAATCATAAAGTGCATCCTAGCATAACATAATATAATCATAAGCATCATGGCATATCATGATATAATCATAAAGTGCATCCTAGCATAACATAATCATATGTATCATGACATATCGTAACATAATCATAAAGTGCATCCTAGCATAACATATCATAAACATAAGCATCATGGCATATCGTAACATAATCATAAAGTGTTATGCGAGATCATGTCTTTTGAAAACTTTCAAAAACATGTATCATGAAAAATATATGCAACATGTCTTTTGAAAACTTATTACATACATACTTAAACATAAGCATAACATGATTAGGGCCCCGGCTTGTATCACATACATAAATGCGCGCGTCCTATGTAGGTCCAAGGTAGCAAGTCTTGAACCCTACAAGGCATACATACTAGGCCCGTTTCTTAGTCCATCGACCTTGGGGCACTTAGGAGCCCATCCCTAACGAGGCACGTTTCTTAGTCCATCGACCTCGGGGCGCTTATGGAGCCCACCCTTGGTACAAGCCATATAAAGTAAAGTAGCATGTCATACATATCATGGTTCTTATTATTTCATGCACATCATATTTCTTATCATATCATACCATACAGAATTTGGGCACACAGCTCATCATAATAGCATGTATAATTTGGGCACACAGCACATCATAAATACATGCATAGTTTGGGCACACAGCTCATCATAAATAGCATGCATAATTTGGGCACACAGCTCATCATAATATCATGCATAAATTGGGCACACAGCTCATCATAAATAGCATGCATATATTGGGCACACAGCACAACATAAGGGTTACCAACATACATAGATCATAAGTATACATAATTAAACATAGAAGCATAACAAGCTCTTACCACATTATAAAACATTGCATGAGAGATACATGGGAAATCATATTTAGATTTCTAACCCTAATGTCATGTAATGGCCGAAACATATAGATGTGACTTAGGTTAGAAATCAACATACAAGCATGTGAACCCTAAACCAATATCATATCATATACCATAAGGAAACATCATGAGCATGTTTTAGGTTAGGTTTCCTAAGCTTATAAATCTTATCATGGCCGAATCTTATCAATCATTACATTGGGTTCAAAACAACATTCAAGCATGTGAACCCAAAACCAATTTCATAGCAAATATTACAAGGAACATCATGAGCATAGTTAGGTTAGGTTCCAAGTTTCCTAGGCCCTTCAACTTGTTGTGGCCGAAACCTTTAAGGCTTGGGGCTAGGTTTCAAGTGTCATAAAAACATGGAAACCCTAAACAAATTTCATAGCAATTATTACAAGGAACATCATGAGCATAATTAGGTTAGGTTCTAAGTTTCCTAGGCCCTTAAACTTGTTGTGGCGAAACCTTTAAGGCTTGGAACTAGGTTTCATGTGTCATAAAAGCATGGAAACCCTAAACAAATTTCATAGCAATGATTACAAGGAATATCATGAGCATAATTAGGTTAGGTTCCAAGTTTCCTAGGCCCTTAAACTTGTTGTGGCCGAAACCTTTAAGGCTTGGAACTAGGTTTCATGTGTCATAAAAGCATGGAAACTCTAAACAAATTTCATAGCAATGATTACAAGGAACATCATGAGCATAATTAGGTTAGGTTCCAAGTTTCCTAGGCCCTTAAACTTGTTGTGGCCGAAACCTTTAAGGCTTGGAACTAGGTTTCAAGTATCATAAAAACATAGGAACCCTAAACCAATATCATAGCAATTATTACAAGGAGCATCATGAGCATAATTAGGTTGAGTTCTAAGTTTCCTAGGCCCTTAAACTTGTTGTGGCCGAAAGTTCATGGGGCATGAAAACAAGTTCTAACCACACTACAACATGAGCATGTCATATTAATTTCATAACTTGTCTTAAGAAGGATCATGGCATGATTAGTTTAGGATTAACAATTTCTAGGCCCTTAATCCTATCATGGCCGAATACTTATGAGCATGGAATAAGGTTTAATCATCATATGAGCATATCATGTTAATAACTTTCTCATCATGAGGCACATATCATAAAACAAAAAGGAGCATGCTTGGTTTGAGTCTTAACTTACCTATTTCCTTTATTCATGTTTGGCCGAGAGTCTAGGGTATGACCCTAAGTTCTAACCAACCATTCTAGCATATGAACATTAGATATGTAGCACCCATGGAATACTTAGCAAGATTTTAGATATATTTTTATCATGAATAAAAATAGGCTTATGTGTAAATTTGTAAAAATGATAAAATAAAATAGAACCAAAAAGAGATGACCAAGGCTTGAACCTTGGACCTCTTACTAGATATATGTAGGTGTTAACCAATGGACCAAGAGAAGTTATTATTAAAGAGAGAAGTAACAATATAGTTAAGAGTAAGAAAAGAGCTTTTTCATTGAGAAGGAAAAGTTAGAGTTGCCTTCTCCCTTTCAAAAGAAAAGAGGATTCTTTCTTCCTCTTTTCATTAAGGAGAAATAAAAGAAAGGAGAAGGAAAAGTACATTTTCCCTTCCTTCTCTCATGATGAATAAAAGGGATATTTAAGAGGAAAACTCATTTTCTCCTCTTCCTCCTCCCTCCTCCTCCTCACCGTGACCAAGATCTCTCCTCACCTCTCCTTGCTGAGATCCAAAAAAACAAAGGAGGACCCCTCTCTAGGAAGGCTCCACAAGCAAGATATTTCCCCTTAAGTAAATCAAATAAGGATGTAAGTATTCCCTCAACTGTGGTACAAGTCGCTTACGGCATTTTCGAAAGATTTGAACTATTGAAAATAAAAATAAAAAGAGAAGAAACCATGCTAATGAATCTTAGTAGGTTATGATATGAATTTAGTTAAAAAAAAATTATGTTGTATGATATTTAAGTTTGATCTTCTTATTAATATGTTATTAATCTTCTCTTTTTATAAGTTTCGGCCATGATGAAATTTTAGGGTTCATGAAGCTTAAAACCTAATTTACCATGCTCATGGATTTCTTTATGATGTGTTATGAAAGTAGCTAGAGATTCATGTTTACATGTTGCTTAAAAGTTTACTTCTTAGCTTATGAAGTTTCGGCCATGATGAAATGTTAGGGTTCATGAAGCTTAAAACCTAATTTACCATGCTCATGGATTTCTTTATGATGTGTTATGAAAGTAGCTAGAGATTCATGTTTACATGTTGCTTAAAAGTTTACTTCTTAGCTTATGAAGTTTCGGCCATGATGAAATTTTTGGGTTCATGAAGCTTAAAACCTAATTTACCATGCTCATGGATTTCTTTATGATGTGTTATGAAAGTAACTAGAGATTCATGTTTACATGTTGCTTAAAAGTTTACTTCTTAGCTTATGAAGTTTCAGCCATGATAGAGTTTTAGGGTTTCATAAAGCTCCAACCCTAATTTAGCATGTTCATAGGCTTCTTTGTGATATGTTATCAAATTGGCTAGGTATTCATGTTCATAGGTTGCTTAGAAGTCTACTTCTTGTTGTATGATGTTTCGGCCATGATAACTTTTTAGGGTTCATGAAGCTCAAAACATAAGTTAGTATGCTCATAGATTTTCTTATGATATGTTATAAAATTTGCTAGAAATTCATGCTTATATGTTGCTTAGAAGTTCATTTCCTTGTTGTATGATGTTCAGCCATGATAACTTTGTAGGGTTCATGAAGCGCAAAACCTAAGTTAGTATGCTCAAAGACTTTCTTATGATATGTTATAAAATTTGCTAGAAATTCATGCTTATATGTTGCTTAGAAGTTCATTTCCTAGTTGTATGATGTTTCGGCCATGATTACTTTGTAGGGTTCATGAAGCTCAAAACCTAAGTTAGTATGCTCAGAGACTTTCTTATGATATGTTATAAAATTTGCTAGAAATTCATGCTTATATGTTGCTTAGAAGTTCATTTCCATTTGATGAAGTTTCGGCCATGATGAATTCTTAGGGTTCATGAAGCTCCAAACCTAATTTAGTATGTTCATAGACTTCTTATGATATGTTATGAAATTAGCTAAGTATTCATGTTGTATGTTGCTTAGAAGTTACTTTTTATGAACTCTCGGCCATAACTATAATCTAGGATTCAAGAAAGTTTAAACTTAAACTTAGCAAGCCAATGAATTTTCCTTATGATATGATATGAAGGTAGTTTGTTATTTTTATGCTCATGTAGAACTTAGTTCCATGCTTTTAGGGGTTCGGCCACAACTAAGTTAAAAGGGCTAGGAAGCTTAGAACCCACTACCTATGCTCATGATATTCTTATTAGCTTATGACATGAATTTGATTTAAGGTTCACATGCTTATATGTAGTTGTAACCTAAAACATAGCATGGTGAGTCTCGGCCACCTTATGAAACTAGGGTTAGAGACCCAATCATGACTTTGCTAGGTGTCTCACATACTAGAATATGAACTAGGAGATACTAGTAAATGTTTCCCATGTATGATTATGGTTGCCTACGATAATTTATGTATTTAATTAAGGATGCTCATGAATTATGAATGATGGTGACCCTTATGATATGTTTTATGTTTAAGTATACATGCTTTATGACAAGGCCAGTAACATGTTTATTTATGTATGTTATGAATTATGCATGATATGATTCTTAAGATGACTATGTACTCAAGCATGTATGATTTCAAATATATTGCATGCTCATTTATATAAGCTTATGAACCAAGCATGATAATGGTTTTATATGATGGCTATGTGTCAAGAATGTATGCCTTATGATATGATAAGAAAATGGCAAAGAGTTGCTTCCCTTAAGTTGGGATTAAGAGCACTCTTCATGTTAAGACAAGAGCATGACATCTATGATGATATGATATGACAGTTATGATGATATGATATGCATGACATGTACTTTACTTTGTATGGTTTGTACCAAGGGTGGGCTCCATAAGCGCCCCTAGACCGACGGACTATGAACGGGTCTAGTAAAAAGGGATGGGCTCCTTAGTACGCCCCTAGGCCGACGGACTATGAACGGGTTTAGATCCCTAGTAGGTTCGGGGCTAGTTACCATGTCCTAGGGATTGCGCGCATTTATGTATGTATGTGGTACAAGCTGAGCCCTCATGATGATGATATTATGTTTAAGTATTAAAAGATATGTTTAAAGACATCTTGCCCTCGACATGGCATATGTTTTAAAAAGGACATTTTGCATAATGCACCCATTCATATATGATATATTTCTTTTAAGTTTTATATAACCTGGTGATATGTTAGGTTTCTCATGATTCACCTCACATGATCCCTTATTTATGATATGTTAGAAACATGATTCATAAGGATATGTTATGATAAGGAACTATGCTCACATTACATATTGTTAGATGATTATGTCTTCATTGATGATATGCTTATATGATTATGCTTGAGATACGGTTTTTGTGAGTAGGAAAGAATATTACTGAGCTCGTGTGCTCATAGCTTACTTCCTTGTACCACAGATAAATGCAAGGGATGGATGACCTAAGGGAGCTGCAGAAGAGGCAAGAAGGTGTGTGTGGCAGTGGCTCGACTAAGACAAATAAGACCTGCTATAATATTTTGTTATGATTGACATGAACCATTTGTATTTATGTTACATTCCAGTATAACTTTATGATATTTCCGCTGCTTTATGTTATAAGAAAGAAATTTTAAATATGCATGTATCCTGGAATAGTTAAGTAAGTATGTAGCCCTGTCCCTTTGAGTAGCAGGGAGGGCGGGCGTTAGAAGATAAATCCCTACCATAAGATACATGTTACAAGAAGCATATTGAGCATGTCAAAATTTGGGTCTTTACATTTCCTAGGTCCTTCTTTTTGGTCCTGTCTTGGCCGAAAATTTCATGAAGGTATCCTAGGTTTTTAGGTAACCAAATCTCATAGAAAATACACAAGCTATTGTACCACAGGTGAGGGAAACTTACATCCTTTCGCTTGTGGTTTTTCTTAAGGAAAAAAAGTATCCTAAGTGCCAAGGAAGGAGAAAGCTTCTTCTTCTTGTACCTCCTTTTGCTTCTCTTGCTTGGAAGGGATAGAAGTTGAAGGCTTCTTCTCAAAATTTAGTTTTCTTGAAGAGGAACTTAGCTTAGCTTTTGGAATAAAGAGAGGGAGGGGGCACTTGGTTTCGGTGAAGAATGAAGAAGGAGAAGGAAGGAGGAAGAAAAAGGAATTTAATCTCTTGTTTTTCTTTTCTTCTCTCAATCAATTTATTCCTTTGTAAATGAACATGTCTTCATTCATTCCCTCAACTCCTCTTTTCCCTCATTCCTTTAATTCCCACGAAAATAGAGAGAGGGAGGGAAGTAGGCAATTTATCTTTTGCTTGCTTCTTCTCTTAACCAAGAGGAAGAGGAAGTAAGCAACTTGGTTTTCTCTTGCTCTTTTGCTTAGTTTACTTTTATTTTCTTCTCACCTTTAAGTAAAATTTCATTCTTTTCTATCCATATATTATTCATTATTCTAGTGGTTATCATACATCAATTTATCTCTATTATTTGTGGGAGGTTCAAGGTTCAATCCTTGACCTCACCTATTCTTATTCTATTTTGGTTTCTATTTTCCCTTTTCTCTTATTCTTTTTATTTCTATGCTCTAAAGAAAAATGATACCCATATACTTATCTTATAATTTCGTGGGTGTTACACTCAAACATACCTTTTTTGCATCAACTCTTCAACTTGCTTTCGAAGCTCCTTCATCTCCATAGGGTTGCACCTATACGCTGGTCAATTAGGAACGACAGCTCCTGGGATGAAGTCAATCTTGTGCTCAATTCCCCTAAGTGACGGCAATCCATTAGGAACTTCTTCCGGAAAGATATCATCAAATTCCAGCAAAAGAGATTTAACAACACTAGGCAAAGAAGAGTTAAGGTTGTTAGTGTTGAAATAAGCCTCCTTGTATAAAATTACAATCATCGGCTGTTAAGAATAAAAAACTCTCTTAACCTCTCTTTCTTTTGCATAAAAGCTTCCTTTTTTACTCTCTAGATTTTTTTTGTTTATTTTTTATTCATTTTTTCACTCCTCTCATCCTCACTTTTTCTTTTCTCACACTCCTTTTCTTTTCCATTTTTTTTCCTCTCACAATCTTTTATTTTTTCACTCTCATTTTTTACCCTCAATTGATCTTCAAATACTTGCTTAGGAGTCAATGGTACAAGAGTTACAAGTTTACCATGTTGGGTTTTTTGGGCCGCGAAAACCGCTTTTCGCGTCGCGGAAACCCCGAATCACCCAAAGTCGTAGATCCGTGTAAGGAAAAACCGAATGAAATACAAGTACGAGTTTCAAAAACTTTAGATCTACTCCTAGATCTATGTGTTGAGAGCTTTTACCTTTGAAGCGTGCCCTCGCAAAATTCCCGCTCGTCTAAATGGTGCCGGATCTCAAGAGTATCAAGATAGATACTCCTCTAGAAGTATCCACACGAACACGTAGGTGGAGAAAACCACACAAAAGGTGTGCTAGCACCTATGTATGGTTCGGCCAAGTTGAGGAGGAGAGGAAGAGCTTGAGAGGAAGAAGGAAGAAGATACACCCTTGAATGAAAAATGAATTCTCATTCAAACCAAAAGTGGCCGGCCACTCTACATTGTGAAACTCCCAAATTAATTCCATTAATTGCAATTAATATGAAGCCATTAAAGAGAATGACTTTGTAACTTCCATGAGGTGGCACCCATGATGATGTGGAGTAACATCATTGGTCCACATCAATGCCAACTCACCAATGAGGTGGCATAAAGTTAAGTCAAACTTGACTTTTAATCTTCCTCTTAAGTCAAGTCAAACTTGACCAAATCTCTTCCATGGTTGATCGAATCCAACCATTTGATTCAAGCCAACTTAATATAATGAATATAATTCATTTAATTAAATTGATTCAATGAGTCAAAATCTAAATTAGACTCATTGAACACATGAATCAACTTGAGTCGAACTCAAGTTAGCCCAATTAGGATTACTCTTAATCCAATTTGATTCATCAAATGAATCTAATTCTCTTGGTTCATCATATGAACCTAATCTCCATCTAATTGTCCTTAGTGTGTGACCCTATAGGTTCTTGTAACGTTGGCAATGTCCTAAACCCATTTAGGAGCATAAGTAATGAGCGGTATCTAGCAACACATCATTACTACCCAAGTTACAAGAATGTCGAGATCCGACATCACCTTGTGACTACTAATTGTGACTTCTCACAATATATGACAAGTGTCCTTCTATCCTAGACATCTAGATTGGTCAATGTGAGGCATAGACCGTGTCATCCTCTGACCAATCTAAATATTGAACTCCAAGTAGACTCACAAAATCAAATGAGCTCAATATCCCATATTGACTCATTTGGGCATGACCATGCACTTCGTGGTCTCACTCTATCAAGAATACCGATGTCTCCCCCATCATATAGGAGGGATAGATCCCATCTACATCACTCACATCCCTCTGCATAATTCGTTATATACCCAGTAATCACCTTTATAGTCCACCCAGTTACGGGTGACGTTTGACGAAACCAAAGTACATAACTCCTTATGTAGGGATCTATGGTGACTTCAGGTCTAAGGACTAGTAGTCATACTAATAGCCACATGAGAAAGTATATGACACTCATATAATGATCCATGATACTTTCTCATGGCGGGTCATTCAGTATACATTCTCTAATGTATACCCATGTGTCAACTTGATATCTCTATATCCATGACTTGTGAGATCAAGTCATGACCTACATGCTAGTCTTATTGCATTAACATTGTCCCTGAATGTTAATACTCGACTAGGAATGATTAAGAGTAGTGTTCCCTATATCATCTCACTATCGGTTCAACTAACCGATTAATATAGGTGCGAACCATCTACTCAAGGACATTATTATACTGAGTTTATTTGGCACAAATACAAGTAAGTATAATAACCAAAATCTAAATGCCTTTATTTATATAGAATATGATACAATAAGTCCAAAATACAATCATCAAATGATTGGCTCTAGGGCTCTAGCTAACATACCATGCATCTTAAAAGAATATTTATTTGTGAACCCATCATGCATGACCCTCCTATCAAATTGCCATGGTCTACCTAAAAGCAAATGACTTGCATGCATTGGTACTACATCACAAAGAACATCATTATGATACCTACCAATGGATAATGAAACCAACACTTTCTTGGTGACCTTAACCTCCTCGCAATCATTCAACCATTGTAGTTTATAAGGTCTAGGATGTTTAGTGGTAGGTAAGCATAATTTCTCAACCAAGATAGTACTAGCAACATTAGTGCAACTTCCTCCATCTATAATCATACTACATACCTTGTCTTTGATGTGGCAACGGGTATGAAATATGTTGTCTCATTGTTCTTTATCTTCTTGCTTCACTTGCACATTTAGAGCACGCCTAGTGACAAGGGCTTCACCTTCAACAGCATACTCTTCTACATCACTTTCCATCAATGGTGGCAAGACATTATCATCTACGGACTCACTCTCAGTTTCAATATCACCATTTTCTTTCAAAAGCATATTTCTTTTGTTTGGACATTGTGAAGCAATATCTCCTCTTCCCAAACACTTAAAGCATTTAATATCTCTATTTCTTGAAGATTGGATAGGTTCTTTACCTTTAACCAATGGAGAATTAGCATCTTTATTCTTCAAAAATACAGTCTTATTTTTTTATGCAACTTTATCACCTCTTTTGTTCCAACTAGATTTCCAAGTGGATGAATTAGAACTTTGACCATGCTTGATTGAACCCTTCCTTTTGAGTTGCCTTTCAACTTTCATGGACATATGCACCATATCTTCCAACTCCACATAATGTTGCAACTCTACTATATTTGCAATTTCTGAATTCAAACCTTGTAAAAATCTTATTATGGTTGCTTCTCGGTCCTCCTCCACATTGGCTCGAATCATGGCAATTCCCATCTCTTTATGGTATTCCTCCACAGTTCTGGATCCTTGGGTTAGACTTTGTAGCCGTTGGTACAAATCTCGATAGTAATGCGATGGAATGAACCTCTTTCTCATAATCGATTTCATCTCTTCCCAAGTGCCAATAGGTCTCTCGTTATTTCTTCTCCTACTTAGAATAACTTGATCCCACCAAATAATAGCATAATCAATAAATTCAACAGTAGCAAGTTTTACCTTCTTCTCTTTAGAGTAGTTGTGACAATCAAATACTAATTCTACTTTCTTTTCCCACTCCAAATATGCGTCTGGATCACTTTTACCTTGAAAAGAAGGAATCTTCATTTTGATATTTCCCAAGTTTCTATCAACATAATCACTCCTCCTTCCCCTTCTACCTCCAATTCTAATACCACCAGATCTACCACCAGAAGCTCTATCATCAATGTCCTCGGGAATGCCATCATCATCATCGTTGTTGTCTTCACGATTATATTGCCTCGAACTTCATGTAGGAACTCTACCAGCTTGGCTATTTTGCAATTCAGTAATTACAGCATCTTGTCTCCCCAATCAGTCGAGAATTTGATTGAATCTGATTTCCATGCGCTCCAAGTGTTGTCTCAAGGCACATTGTTCAAGTGTTTCTCTAGGTCTTGCTTCTTCTCCACTTGTCGCCATTAATGCAATCTGTTGTCACTCAATCACTCAACTCGCTAATGTTAGCTCTTTAAAGAACTTAGAATTGTGGCAATTCCTTGTAAATGATCATTGACTGATTGAAAATTCCAAAGGTATAGGATAAAAAAAAAAGAATTGATAGAAGAATTCAAATTCTAGAATTGAAAACTTAAATTAAGTTCAGAAAGGAAATTTGCCAGAATTGAATCTAGGCAAAACTTATGAGAATGTGGGACTAAAAGATAAAGATATTTGAAATAAGAACTAAAAAGGAATTTCCCAGAACTTAATCTAGATAGGTGCATAATTAAATCTAGGCAAAACTTTAATGGAGATGCGGAATTGGGAAGTGAAAGTATACTAGGCAAAACTTTAAAGGAAATGCATAATTGGAAAGTGAAAGTATACTAGGCAGAACTTTAAAGGAAATGCGGAATTGGAAAGTCCAAATATACTTGACAAAATTTTAAAGGAAATGCGGAATTGGAAAGTGCAAATATACTAGGCAAAATTTTAAAGGAAATGTGGAATTGAAAAGTGCAAATATAATATGCAAAACTTTAAAGGAAATACGGAATTGGAAAGTGTAAGTATAGAAATAACAATTCTCTACACTCACCTTTTTTTTTTCTATTTTTTCAATTTTTTTTTGGAATTTCGGCCCTTTTTTTTACTATTTTTTTTTCCGAATATATATAAATATATATATATATATATATATATATATATATATATATATATTGTTTTTGAATTTCGACCTCTTTTTTTTCTCGAAAATAATTTGATAGCACCAAGACGAATAAAACTCACTAAGATCGAGATGATAATGATAAGCAGATAATTTTGAACAAATAGACAAAGTTTCAAGCACAAAGAACAAAAGGATAGCCAAATCGATTTAGAAAAACCAAAGCTTTGATACCAAATGATGTGAATCCAACGAGAAAGATATCTTAGGAACCCACAACGAATTGAAAACAGAAAGAAGGAAGGTCTAAAGACGATAAGATGGATGAAAGAAACCTCGACCCAATGCTTAGAAAAGCATGAACCTTGGTATAGGAGATAGAAAATGCAACAACCTTGGGATTGAGGTTGATAAGTCTTTGAATGCCACAAGGAGATGCCTTGATAAGTTCAAGTTCAACAACAAGCGAGAGCCTCACCGTGCTTTAGATTGAAAAATATGTCAAAGATACATGTGTGACCATGACCCCCTTTATTTATAGCTATAAGGTGACCAAAAAACCCTAAAAGGCCAAATGAAAGCCCATTTAGTAAAGGCCTATATAGACTACTTAGCCATTTTAAGCTTATGGCTTTATTACAACCCAAATAAAAGTAGAAATTAAGTCTAAATTAAGCCTTCATATCTATACTACATAGACATGACACTTAAGTGCTGATTAAGCTCATCTAAGGCTTGAATTAGGTTGACTATACTGAATGACTTGTTCTTGGTCAAACCTTCTTCGATGGTAGCTTTGGCCTTCACATCTTCAATTAGTACATTAAGTGCTTCCTTCATCTTTCTAGTCTTTGCCCTTGTAATTGAGCCTCCATTGATGCATAATGGATCATCATTAACATCTAGAGTAGGTTGACCATGATCCATATCGTTAGCTTGTTGCTCTCTTTCTTTGACTCCATCATAGGGCTGCTACTTGCAACTCAAAATCCTCTTGAGACAAGGTGACTATGGTCAATCATCCAACTTCTTCCATCTCTACATTTCAGATTCAGACAAAAGTTCCTATAGATGGCACCAAATTTGATCCAATATGAAAGCTGCAGAGATGGCGCACAGGCAGATGGCTCTGTCGTTGATTGGGAGGAGACTTTGAACTAGCGAAGGGTATAATGAGTTAAAGCAAAAAAGGGGGCTCCAGGTGCTTCCTTCCTCTCTACACACACTAAAGAGAGAGCCATCAGAACATTAGAGCAAAAACCAAGGAAGAGGTCCCTGGTACAAGCACTTCAACGCTCAAGTCAATACGATGGCCAAGCGAAAAATGGAGAAGATGAATAGTAGTTCTGTAGCAAATGGATATGCATGCATCTGAGAACATACCTGGGCAATAGAGAGAACCTCCCCCTCTTAAATCACCTCTCATAACCTCTATAATTAAGAGGTGACAAAGAGTTTTCAGCGTCAGAAGTTGTCGAGTAACAATCATTATCCAAGAAATATTTGGTTACTCATATATGAACAATCTTTTATAATTTACACCATTAATGAGGTAGTTAAGAGAATATGCTGTCAAAATATGTCTGTTGATGGAAGGTGTATAGTACCTTCGAAGAAGGATTCATTGAATGCACATGTTGTAACAGAAGAATATTCTTACACAAATAACTGATATTCTCTGATGAGTTGTTGTGATTCTCTAATATTGTTGTCTTCTAAAAGAAATCAAACCAGCCTTGTGTCCGACCAACTATATAATAAGAGATTTGTACTCTTGAAGAATGGGGAGCTTGGTAGGTCCCATAGGCTCGACCATCTATAGAGCAGGTTTGTTTTAAACTGAAGGTTATCTTATAAGACTGAGTCTATAAGCTGAGAGTAATATTGCAGAAATGGGGGGGGGGGGGGGGGGCTAGGTCCCGCATACTTGACCAACGCCTTAAGACTGACTGAGTTTATTCTAACCAGCATTATGCGTTATAACCGATCTGCTTTTGTAAGAGACAGGGAAGCTAAGCCCTTTAAAATCTGACCGACTTTATCACTGACAGGTCATATGAAGGAGAATTAACACCTGAGGAGAGAATTGAGACCCATAGTTTTGGCCGGATATTGAGTCCACCAGCTATATACTGAGAGAATATGTTGTAGTAGTGGGGAGCCATATCTTATATGCTAGACTTACTCTAGGACTGTTCAGGTTTAATGTTCATGTGTTTGGCCTTGAACGGAGCAATAAGATTCTTAAGTCTGACCGACTTAGGGGTCGTCCAACCATATGTTGAGAGACTTAACAGATATTCAGCTAAAATAAGCTCAGTCGACCTTTGAAGCGATTGACTATATAATAGAGTAGTGTAGTATTGGTCAGAACTTTGACTGTCAGACAAATGGAGCACTATATCCTTCAAGTGCAACCGACTCTTGGGTTGGTTGTCCTTGTTTTAAAGGCTTTAGCGCTGAGTGAGGAGCTAGGTCATATTGAAAGTGATGCTCTGGCTACCACCTCACAATAACTTTGACTACCATCTCATCTTACTTACACTACCATGTCACCTCTCAATCGACTAATCCATCAGTGGATTAGTCTTCAAAACTCTGGCTAGATCAATCCTCCCTATCAGTGGAGAAATCTCACTACAAACTCGATCAAGAACTCTTGGATTGCACTGAGCTTTAGAGACTATTTGGGGTTAACCTCCTCTAATTTCGTCACCAAATCCAACAAATCCGAGTTCCATTATATAGAGCTTGGAAGGAAACAGTCAAGTTATGTTTCCGCCACTAGTTGATTGGAATACTTACCAGTCGACTGACTTCTATGGAATTTGACAGATACAATCTAATGGCTTGATTCCAATTGACTGCTCATCATGGATCAGTTAACTAGTCTTTATGACCAGAGCGAACAGAAGCATTCTATTCACTCCAGTTGACTGCACAGTCAACTAAAGCAATCAATTGGTGACTTTACCAATCGACTAGTAAACCTAGAACCATAAACTATGGAATTCCATTTCGAGTTTACCAATTCTCAATAGCCAGTCAACTGAGGTATATACTAGTCGACTGGTAAACCCTAACTTAGGGTTTTACCCTCGAGTACAACTACTCATACACTTGTCCTCACAAACATAACTGTGGCCTTTCCTTCTAGCCTCCTCTATAAGCCTTGTGTCTCTTGGATGCTTCCCCATCCTTCACATCTTACCTTCAAGAATTTCCTTCGACTTTATCCTTATTGTTGGGTCTTCCTTTGCCAAGAGGCTCCTTACCTCTGGGTATTCATCCTTGCCAAGAATCTCCTCGCTCTCAGGGCTTCACTTGCCAAGAGCTTCAAACTCCGGGACTTTATCTTTGACAAGAGCCCCTTGCTCCGGGTCTTCACCTAGCTAAATCATACTTGGACCTACACGGCCAAGCCTCAAGCTTAAACTTACAATGCAAGACTCCCATGCTTGGACTTCACCTTTACGAAGATCACACTTGTTCTTTTCTTGCACCTACCACCTATACACTTGATAGTGCATATCAAATACAAATGCAAACCCTAACATCTATAGGTACACTATTACTCCAGCAATCTCTTCCTTTTTGATATTAGAAAACTGTTTAAGTTAGAGAAACAAATAATCCAATACATTTGTAAATAAATATGCAATCTACTCATGCACATACAATGGAACCTAATCCTTGGCTCTCCCTTCACCTAAGCTCCCCCTTGAGCTAGGATTCCTTGCAAAGGTATTTATGTTTCCCACTTAAACTTAAACTTCTCCCCCTTTACCATACATCAAAAAGAGCTCCAACAATATCCCAATTATTGGACACTTATACCTCTAATGACCATAATCATCATGTATTAATCACTTATATGATTACATACATGTATATCATCCTTTTGGTCATTTCTTATTACTGAAAGACAATTCAGACTATCTCAGTCAACTGACCTGTTCTTAGTATACTGTCCTTCATCAAATCAAACTCACAGAAATATTCTATTTTCTATCAATAGTGTTTCCAGTCAACTAGTTTCTGATAACAGTCGACTGGTACACAATTTCATCTCCTAATGTATTTCTAAACTCAATACAGAAATGCACCAGAAATTCTACAGAGCTCTAAAATGTTCTAAATTTATTGGAGAAGTCTATTTTAATATTATCTACTTAGGATATATATATCCCAAGATATACATAAAACCTAAAATTATTTAAATGGTTCAATTGAATCTTGACTTAAAATCCTTGTTATGATTTCCTCTTGATATATCTATCCATACTTAACCATAAAGTATACATAGTATTAGCTTATATGACATCAATATATATAAAGCTAATTTTCATACAATATTGATAAAGAAACCTTGTAAATGGATCTCCTTGAAATTCAGCTTGGGGAAGGGTATTGATGCCACACTCAAGCAAGATGAGGTGTGTGATAAGTCAAGGGGTTTGATTGCCACACGTTGCCTTGATAAGATCAGAACTAGTTCTTTGCCTAAGAACTAGAAGGAAGCTCTCACAAAATAGAAACTCAAATTTTCATTCAAAACTTACATGATTTGCCATACAAGAGTTCTCCTATTTAACATCCCTTAAGATCCACTATGAACTAATTATGCAATAAATATCATGCTTGCATGCATGGTATTTATTATCCACTAATGCAACCACTAATCCCTAATACAAGTTTAATGCAACCATGCATGCATGGTATTTATTATACTAGCTTAGAAACTCTCAAAAATACATTAAACCCCCACAAAGGACTTCAAATGTCACTTTAGAAAAACCCCCTAAAAATGCATACGAAAATGGTCCTCATGTTGGTCCAATTTCACTTTCAAATTGAAGGAATGTGATCCATTTAGTTGTTGCCACCTTTGTGCATTGATCCTCCTTTTCCTTGAGTCCCATAAGCCTTCCAAAGCTTGCTTCATTCTCTTAGTCTTGGACCTTGTCATGGGCCCCCCAATTCCCTTTAATGCCTCTTCTTGGCTCACATCATTCCCTCCTTCTTTAGGTGAATTCATCCTCGAATTTAGGTCTTCATCTCCTACATCAAAAGGACTCAAATCAGCCACATTAAATGTTGCACTAACACCATACTCACCGGGCAAATCAATTTTGTAAGCATTGTCATTAATTTTTTCCAACATTTAGAATGGTCCATCTCCTCTTTGTTGAAGCTTTGATTTCCTTTGGGTAGGAAACCTTTCCTTCCTCATATGAACCCACACCCAATCACCGGGTTCAAGGACAACTCTTTTTCTCCCTTTATTGGCTCGATTTGCATATTGCTCCATTTTCTTCTCAATTTGAGCTTTAATTTGCTCATGAAACTTCTTCGCATATTCTGCCTTTGTTTTTCCATCCTTGTGAACTAAAGAAGAAGTGTTAGGTAAAGGAAGCAAATCAAGAGGTGTTAATGGATTAAACCCATAAACAATCTCAAAAGGAGAAAATTGAGTAGTAGAATGGGATGCCCTATTATAAGCAAATTCAACATGAGGTAAACATTCTTCCCAAGACTTAATGTTCTTCTTAATAATTTCTCTAAGAAGAGTAGAAAGTGTCCTATTTACCACCTCAATATGGCCGTCAGTTTGTGGGTGGCATATGGTGGAGAAAAGAAGCTCTATTCCCAGCTTATTCCATAAGATCCTCCAAAAATGGCTTAAAAATTTAGTGTCACGATCTGAAACAATGCTCCTAGGCATGCCATGAAGTCTTACCACCTCTTTGAAAAACAAATCTGCCACATGAGTTACATCACCCACTTTGTGGCAAGGTATGAAGTGTGCCATCTTGGAGAATCTACAACTACCACAAAAATGAAGTCCTTACCTTTTTGAGTACGTGGTAGCCCTAAAACAAAATCCATAGACAAGTCAGTCCAAGGAAAATTAGGCATAGGAAAAGGTGTGTAAAATCCGTGAAGTAATGTCTTAGATTTGGCTTTTCTACACACAATGCATTGTGCACAAAATTTCTGCACATCGTGTTTCATGTGTGGTCAATGAAAATGTTCAAGCTGTAACACCCACGAATTTCTTAAGCTAAGTATGTGGAGATTTTCTCTTCGAATAAAAGAAGATAAGATAGAACCAAAAATATATAAAAGAAAAGGAATTGGTCAAGGATTGAACCTTGAACCTTCTTAAGCTAAGGATTATGGAATTACCACTAGACCATCATAAGTTATTGTTAAAGAAGGAATGGAAATTCTAGACTAAGTTAAGAGCATGATAAAAAGAAGGAAGCAAGAAAAAGATAAATTGTCTTCTTCTCCTTCCTTCTCCTTTAGTTTTCGTGGGATGATGAAATGAGGGAATTGGAGAGCAAAAGGGGATGAATGAAGACATTTCTTAATCATTAAGAGAATAAAGGATGAGTTA
Source organism: Zingiber officinale (assembly GCF_018446385.1). Lineage (NCBI taxonomy): Eukaryota > Viridiplantae > Streptophyta > Magnoliopsida > Zingiberales > Zingiberaceae > Zingiber > Zingiber officinale. The sequence goes on from NC_055990.1 coordinate 82,792,482, forward strand.
AGAAGAAGGGAAGGCAAAGTTTCTTTTTGCTTCTTACTCCCACCTAGCATAAGAGGAAAAACAAAGAAGAGATTTCATTTTTTCTTCCCTTTCCTCACCATTGCCGTGACCTAGAGCATCCCCTCTCCCCTTTCCGAAAATCCAACTAAGGTTTTCTCCCTATGAAAACCAAACCACAAGAAGGGATCCTCAAGATCTATCTCTCACAAGCAAGGAGAAGCAAAAGGGAGCACTAGAAGGAGAAGCTTTCTTCTTCCTCTTCACAAAGGGTATCTTCTCTTAGGGAAAAGACCAAGCAAGAGGAAGTGAGTATCCTCTCACCTGTGGTACAAGTTGTTATATGATTTTTGTTCGAGTTTAGATTGATTAACAACCTAGGGTTTCTTTTGAACTTTCGGCCAAGACACTTGTAAGGCTTATGGAAGCTAAAAACCAAAACACACATTCTCAAGTTTTCTTTCCTCATGATATGCTATGAATATGACCTTGATATTTCATGCTAGTATGTGGCTTGGGGTTAGGTAATACCCCACCTTAGGGTTCGGCCATGAAGAGACTTAAAAACCTAGAGAATCTCAATTTAAAAACTAACATGCTTATGATCTCTTCTATGATGTGATATGAATGTTCTCTTGATGTTTTATACTTGTATGTTGCTTAGAACTAGTAGGACCTTACTTTAGGGTTTTGGCCATGAAGGGATTAAATACCTTAGGAAGGCTCAATCTCAAATCTAGCTTGCTTATGTTTTTACCTCATGAAAGGATATGAAGATAACATAAGGCACTTGAGATTTCATGTTGCTTAGGGTTAGGTTTTTCACATGGTGAACTTTCGGCCCAAAATAAAATGTAGGGCTTAGGCAAGCTTAAATTCAACCCTAACATGTTTATGTTCTTCTTTATGATATGCTATAAAATTTATAGGGTACTCACATGCTTGTATTTGGTTGAAAAATCCTAGAAGAAGTATCAAGTATGAAGTTTCCTATAATATGTTATGTATGTTCTCTTTATGTTTTATACTTGTATGTTGCTTAGAACTAGTAGGACCTTACTTTAGGGTTTCGGCCATGAAGGGATTAAATACCTTAAGGTGGCTCAACTTCAAATCTAGCTTGCTTATGTTTTACCTTATGAAAGGATATGAAGATAACATAATGCACTTGAGATTTCATGTTGCTTAGGGTTAGGTTTTCACATGGTGAACTTTCGGGCAAAATGAAATGTATGGCTTAGGCAAGTCTAAATTCAACCCTAACATGTTTATGTTCTTCTCTATGATATGCTATGAAATTTATAGGGTACTCACTTGCTTAGAACCTATGTTTTGTGGCATTCAGCCACCTATGTTTGTGGACTTAGGAAGCTTGAAACTTTAACCTAATATGCTCATTTGGTTTCCTATGATAAATGCATGGAAATTGTTTAGGGTTCACATGTTTACATGCTATTTGTAACCAAGTTTTGGAGTTTGTATGTTTCGGCCAATGTGGGTTTTTAAACCTAGGAAGCATAGAACCTAAATCAAATATGCTCATGATGTTCTTTATGATAAATGTTATAGAAATGAATTTGGGTTCATATGCTTGTATGATTTCATGCAACCTAAGTAAGCCTATGCATGTTTCGGCCACCCTTAGTTGGTTGAGGATTTAGACCAAATTATTGCTCATTATGTACTTTCCTTTGCCATGATATGAATTAGGAGAAGTTAACTCGTGATCCATGCATGATTAGGTTTTCTTTTCCTTACATGATATATTATATATGCTCGTTTAAGTATGCTTATGAACCATGCATGAGAATGATACCTATATTGGCTATGTGCCCAAATGTGATGGCTACGTGCCCAAATATGATGGCTATTTGCCCAAGTATGCATGGCTATATGCCCATTTATGCATACCTTATGAATGACATGAATGACATGAACATGATATGCTATTAATGACATGAACTTGATATGCTATGAATGATATGAACATGATATGCTATGAATGACATGGACATGATATGCTATGAATGACTTGAATATGATATGCTATGAATGACACAAATAGGTTATGAAATAATAAAGATATGAAATGACATGTATTTTACTTTGAATGACTTGTACCAAAAGGGTGGGCTCCTTATGCGCCCCTAGGTCGAATTACGGGCCTAGTAAAGGGTGGGCTCCTTACGTGCCCCTAGACCGAGCTACGAGTCTAGTTCCTAGTAGGTTTAAGACTAGCTACCTTTGATCTACTTAGGATGCGCACATTATGTATGTATGTGGTACTAAGCCGGGCCCCTTTCATGTTGAGATTATTTTCAAGTACTATATGATATTATTTTAAGACATCTCACACATGACATAAATCATGTTTTGAAAGACATATTGCACATGACATTACCCATGTTTTAAAGGGCATCTTGTGTCCATATGTGGTACTAAGCCGGGCCCCTTTCATGTTGAGATTATTTTCAAGTACTATATGATATTATTTTAAGACATCTCACACATGACATAAATCATGTTTTGAAAGGCATATTGCACATGACATTACCCATGTTTTAAAGGACATCTTGCGTCCATGCTTACGATATGATGTGAAATAATGCTTACAGTTATGCTATGATATGATGCCTTGATGCTATAAAAAGAAATGTCATGATGCTTTCACTTTTGATATGATGATTTCTTATGCTATGATATGATCTATACCATGATATGATGATTCCTTACGCTATGATATGATCTATGCCATGATATGATGATTTCTTATGATATGATATGATTTATGCTAGGATATGATGTTACTTATATCATGATAAGATTTTTGCCATAATATGTTGTGTACTTTATGTTACGATATTATTGAAATTTATGCCATGGTAAGATATGCTTTTAATTATATGATGATATGAGCGTCATTTATTCTATGATGTATGATATGATGATTTTACTTGATATGTTGGTCTTTGTGAGTAGGAAAGGATCTCACTACGTCTTGAGTGCTTACAGATACTTTTCCTTATACCACAGATAAAGGTAAAGGATGGATAAACTAGAGGAGCAGCAGGAAGGGGCAAGAGATGTGTGATGGTGACTTGGCTAAAGAAATAAAATGACCTGCTGAAGTGAACTTATGAATAATATGTTATGTTATGTGATGTCTTTCATGATTCCCTATGCATGTGTTAGAAATGAATAATATGGCTATTTAAGTTGAACCATGCTATTTCATGCTCATATGCTTAGTATGATTCTAGAAAAAAAAATATATGCTTCCGCTGTATGTATGTTTATGTATGCTAAGTCAAAGAAAGTGACCCCGCCCTCACTAGGCAGGAGTGTAGGAAAAAGGGCGGGCGTCGCAGGTTGGTATCAGAGCCAGGTTAGCCATCTCACTACACACATCAAGCCTCAATCCTGCCGCTCCAAGTAAGAATTTTCTATGCTTACTTTATTTTATACCTGATATGTTTATTTAAGTATACATGCCTATCTTATTGTTATGATGTTAGTCTAGGGATATATGATTGTAGGATAGGATTTACGATAACATATGCTAGGTCGTATTAAGAATGATAACTACCTTATGTTAGTCTAGTTAGGAACTATAACGACTTATGCTAGCATTGTTATTATTTATGAAGATAATCATGGCTACTAGAAGACGCGGTGGCAGACACGATGAGACCGTAACTCCACCAGACCTGACCCAGGTAGTCACAGACCTCCAACGTCAGATCACCGAACAACAATAATTGATCACTACTCTGATGGTTCAGCAAGGAAATCTGGTCACCCCGCCAGCAAATCAAAACACTATGCCCGTCATACCTGCAGCTGCCCCGGTGCCACCAGTAGCCCCTATTCCAGTAGTCCGACAGGAGACTTATTTGATACAGTGGCTGAGACTAAAGCCGGAGAATTTTACGAGTACATGTGAGCCATGGGACGCCCAGGCCTGGTTTAAGACGGTGGAAAATATCGTAGAACTGCTGGATTGGCCCATACCTGAAAAGATCAAGTGCGAGTCTTTCTGTTTTTCCAGAGATGCAAGGATGTGGTGGGAAAGAGTTAAGGCCAAGAGACAAATCAATTTTATGAACTGGGCAGATTTCGAAGCAGAGTTTCTGGAGGAATATTTTCATATGCGAGTGACAAATCGACAATATGACGAGTTCACCGAGTTCCGGCAAGGCGATTTATCAGTTAGTGACGCTGTGAAGCGCTTCAACCGCCTCGCACGCCTATGTCCAGAGTTGGTCAGCACGGAAATAGAATGGGTCAGACTAATGTTGAAGATGCTCCGACCTGAAATAGCTTTGAATGTGGCCGGCGGAGTTAATAGACCGCAAAACACGGAAGAGTTAGTCAGCAGTGCATTGATCACCGAACATTATCAAAAGGCGATGAACGAAGGAAAGAGTCTAGCACAGACGGAAGGACAGAAATCACAGAGTACCAAGACGAACTAGAAAGGAAATTCCGCTGGAAAAAGAAAACAATTGAACAACATTAAAAGTGGTCCAGCAAATAAGCAGCCGAGGTACTCTCTGTGTGCCACTTGCGGAAAGCAGCATTCCGGAGTATGCCACCAGGGTACGAGAAAGTGCTACAATTGTGGATAGGAAGGACATATGGTCAGAGACTGCCCAACCCGGTTCCAGGTACCATCTCAGCAGAATGACCAGAATAGGAGTACCCCCGCACAACTACATCAGATGCAAGCAGCCCTGGAAGGGACCCTGATTAGCCAAGGGAGATTAGAAGCCCCACCAGTGACGACGAATGCCAGGGTTTTCTCTCTCACCAAGGAGGACGTGGCGAGTGCTTCTACAGTAGTCACAGGTCATTTATCTATTTTCAGTCAGTATGCTACTGTATTATTTGATACTGGAGCGACCCACTCGTTTGTCTCCACATCCTTCACGAGAAAGTTAGAAGTGCCACCACAACTCATAAATGGCAAATTCTTAACAACCTTGCCTTTGGGAGAAGTGATGCCTTCCGATCAGATGCTGCGAGCCGTGCCTATCCGAATCGCAGACAGAGAACTCTACTGCGATCTGATAATACTCAACATGCAGGATTTTGACATTATACTAGGCATGGATTTCCTGATCACGTACGGCGCTTCAATCGAGTGCTGTAAAAGAAAAGTAGTCTTCCAACCGGAAGCCGAATTGAAGTTCGAGTTTATTGGGGAGCAATGGGAAAAGATGTGTTACGGGATCGGAATCATTTCAGAAAGGCTCTCTACTCTGATGATAGCACCAACGCTATTTGACGACATATTAGAAAAGCAAGGTCACGACCCGAGCACCCAAAGGATCAAGCAAGAGGTTCTAGAAGGAAAGGATAACGGATTTCTTATCTCTGATAATGGAGTACTTTATCTCCAAGATCGGTTATGTATACCCGATGACCCAGAGTTGCGGAAAAGTATATTTTCGGAATCTCACGCAACCCCTTATGCGATGCATCCAGGATCCACCAAAATGTACCAAGATTTGAATAAGAAATTCTGGTGGTTCGGCATGAAAAGGGATGTGGCTCAGTATGTCAGTTCTTGCCTGACTTGCCAGAAGGTCAAAGCAGAACATCAGAGACCTGGCGGGTTACTGCAGCCAATTCAGATTCCCGAATGGAAATGGGAACACATTTCTATGGATTTCATCTCGGGACTACCCAAGACAACAAATGGGTATGATGCTATATGGGTAATTGTGGATAGACTGATGAAGTCCGCACACTTTTTAGCAATCAAGATGACATATTCAACAGAGCAATTGGCCCAATTATATGTTAAGGAAGTTATCAGATTACATGGGATTCCTAAGATCATTATTTCTGACAGAGATGGTCGCTTTATCTCACATTTTTGGGAATGTGTTTAGAAGGCTCTTGGCACAAGGCTATTGTTCAGTACTGCCTTCCACCCTCAGACTGACGGACAAACCGAAAGGGTGAACCAAGTGCTAGAGGACATGTTACGAGCTTGCGCTTTGGACATCAAAGGAAGTTGGTGCCGATATTTATGTTTGGCGGAATTCGCTTATAATAATAGCTACCAAACTACCATTGGAATGGTGCCTTACGAAGCCCTGTATGGAAGGAAATGTAGGTCACCTATATGCTGGTACGAAGGTGGAGAAAAGAAAGAAATGGGGCTCCGAACGGATTTCATCGATGACACCACCCGAGCTATACAGAATATTCGTCAGAGAATAGAAACTGCTCAGAGCCGACAAAAGAGCTATGCCGACAAATGGCATAGGCTGTTAGAATTCAGTATCGGAGACTCGGTATTTCTCAAGGTAGCTCCGATGAAACGAATAATGAGATTTGGGAAGAAGGGCAAGCTAAGTCCACGATATGCGGGACCATATCGGATACTGAAAAGAGTGGGTCAAGTGGCGTACGAGCTAGAGCTGCCCCAGGAGATGGCAGCTATTCACAACGTATTTCACGTCTCAATGCTCAAGAAGTGTATTTCCAGTACAGATCAAGTGATTGAGCAACAGACAGTACAAGTCCAAGAGGACCTAAGTTATGAAAGTAAACCCATCCAAATACTGGATAGAGGAGTCAAAAGGTTAAGGAACAAAGAAGTACCTTTAGTAAAAGTCCTATGGCAAAATCAACGGTTTGAAGAGGCAACCTGGGAACGTGAGGACGATATGAAACAAAAGTACCCAGAGCTATTCTAAAGTTCGAGGATGAACTTTCTATGAGGTACGGGGTACTGTAACACCCATGAATTTCTTAAGCTAAGTATGTGGAGATTTTCTCTTAGAATAAAAGAAGATAAGATAGAACCAAAAATATATAAAAGAAAAGGAATTGGTCAAGGATTGAACCTTGAACCTTCTTAAGCTAAGGATTATGGAATTAGCACTAGACCATCATAAGTTATTGTTAAAGAAGGAATGGAAATTCTAGACTAAGTTAAGAGCATGATAAAAAGAAGGAAGCAAGAAAAAGATAAATTGTCTTCTTCTCCTTCCTTCTCCTTTAGTTTTCGTGGGATGATGAAATGAGGGAATTGGAGAGCAAAAGGGGATGAATGAAGACATTTCTTCATCATTAAGAGAATAAAGGAGGAGTTAAGAAGAAGGGAAGGCAAAGTTTCTTTTTGCTTCTTACTCCCACCTAGCATAAGAGGAAAAACAAAGAAGAGATTTCATTTTTTCTTCCCTTTCCTCACCATTGCCGTGACCTAGAGCATCCCCTCTCCCCTTTCCGAAAATCCAACTAAGGTTTTCTCCCTAAGAAAACCAAACCACAAGAAGGGATCCTCAATATCTATCTCTCACAAGCAAGGAGAAGCAAAAGGGAGCACTAGAAGGAGAAGCTTTCTTCTTCCTCTTCACAAAGGGTATCTTCTATTAGGGAAAAGATCAAGCAAGAGGAAGTGAGTATCCTCTCACCTGTGGTACAAGTTGTTATATGATTTTTGTTCGAGTTTAGATGGATTAACAACCTAGGGTTTCTTTTTAACTTTCGGCCATGACACTTGTAAGGCTTATGGAAGCTAAAAATCAAAACCCACATTCTTAAGTTTTCTTTCCTCATGATATGCTATGAATATGACCTTGATATTTCATGCTTGTATGCGGCTTGGAGTTAGGTAATACCCCACCTTAGGGTTCGACCATTAAGAGACTTAAAACCCTAGAGAAGCTCAATTTAAAAACTAACATGCTTATGATCTCTTCTATGATGTGATATGAATGTTCTCTTGATGTTTTATACTTGTATGTTTCTTAGAACTAGTAGGACCTTACTTTAGGGTTTCAGCCATGAAGGGATTAAATACCTTAGGAAGGCTCAATCTCAAATCTAGCTTGCTTATGTTTTTACCTCATGAAAGGATATGAAGATAACATAAGGCACTTGAGATTTCATGTTGCTTAGGGTTAGGTTTTCACATGGTGAACTTTCGGCCCAAAATAAAATCTAGGGCTTAGGCAAGCTTAAATTCAACCCTAACATGTTTATGTTCTTCTTTATGATATGCTATAAAATTTATAGGTACTCACATGCTTGTATTTGGTTGAAAAATCCTAGAAGAAGTATCAAGTATGAAGTTTCCTATAATATGTTATGTATGTTCTCTTGATGTTTTATACTTGTATGTTACTTAGAACTAGTAGGACCTTACTTTAGGATTTCGGCCATGAAGGGATTAAATACCTTAAGGAGGCTCAACTTCAAATCTAGCTTGCTTATGTTTTACCTTATGAAAGGATATGAAGATAACATAATGCACTTGAGATTTCATGTTGCTTAGGGTTAGGTTTTCACATGGTGAACTTTCGGCCAAAATGAAATGTAGGGCTTAGGCAAGCCTAAATTCAACCCTAACATGTTTATGTTCTTCTCTATGATATGCTATGAAATTTATAGGGTACTCACATGCTTAGAACCTATGTTTTGTGGCATTCAGCCACCTATGTTTGTCGACTTAGGAAGCTTGAAACTTTAACCTAATATGCTCATGTGGTTGCCTATGCTAAATGCATGGAAATTGTTTAGGGTTCACATGTTTACATGCTATTTGTAACCAAGTTTTGGACTTTGTATGTTTCGGCCAATGCGGGTTTTTAAACCTAGGATGCATAGAACCTAAATCAAATATGCTCATGATGTTCTTTATGATAAATGTTATAGAAATGAATTTGGGTTCATATGCTTGTATGATTTCATGCAACCTAAGTGAGCCTATGTATGTTTCGGCCACCCTTAGTTGGTTGAGGATTTAGACCAAATTATGGCTCATTATGTACTTTCCTTTGCCATGATATGAATTAGGAGAAGTTAACTCGTGATCCATGCATGATTAGGTTTTCTTTTCCTTACATGATATATTATATATGCTCGTTTAAATATGCTTATGAACCATACATGAGAATGATACCTATATTGGCTATGTGCCCAAATGTGATGGCTACGTGCCCAAATATGATGGCAATGTGCCCAAGTATGCATGGCTATGTGCCCATTTATGCATACCTTATGAATGACATAAATGACATGAACATGATGTAACGACCACCCTTCTTACTACTACTACTACTCTCTAAGAGTGACCGTTACTTATCTACTACTCTACTTAACCGGTTTATTAAAAATCTCTAGGAAAACCCTACCGAAAAATTTCGGCAGAGTCTCCCCTGTACCGGTGACCCCAAACTGGGATACAAACACTATATACACAGCCACAGGCGGCTGGAACATATTTTTCACAACCACGCAGAAATAATAACACGACACTAAAAAGAAACTATTCTAGCAATAGAAAACTATATAGCTCCAACAATAGGAAATAACTCAACTAACAATGCGGAATAGACTCAATTAATCAACATAGACAAAGGAAACAACTAATACAATCTCTATCAACTTAATAACTGAAAGAAAACTCAAAGGAGTCTTGACAGTTTCCTTAGCAAACTCATGATCTCTCCATAGTCCTGGCATCACACACCTTCATCACCACCACCTTGTCGCCTTCCTTGCTAAATCTTCTCCTTTCCTTTATCTGCAGTAGGAGGCAGTCTATAAGCATAAAGCTTAGTGAGCGCTATCTACTCACAAAAACTCGATATGCATGTATATAAATAAAAACATGCTAAAACTGAATGCTAACATGTAAAGCTACTCATGCTCATAAATAGCAAAGGAATCAAACTAACTGAAATACTAATCATGTATAGCTAATCATGCTCAAAATCCAATAAAGGAATCATACTAACTGAAATACTAAACATGTATAGCTAATCATGCTCATAATCCAATAAAGGAAGCATACTAACTGAAATATTAAACATGTATAGCTAATCATGCTCATAATCCAATAAAGGAAGCATACTAACTGAAATACTAAACATGTAAAGCTACTAAACTTGTAAAGCTACTCATGCTCACAAGAATAATATACTAACTGCATGCTGAAAGCAAATAAAGCTAAACATGCTGAATAATCTAGTAGCAAGGAAACAATTGAAACTACTACTGCATGCTTACTAAGAACAGCAAGTAAGTATAACTAACTGAAATACTAACATGTGAAGCTAGTCATGCTCATAAATAGCAGTAGAAAGTCTCAATGGCATGCTAATATAAAAGAACTAACTTGCTGAATTTTTAGAGATAGAAGTGACTATCTTGCTGAAATAAAACTAAGACAGTTAACTTGCTGAAATTGAAACAAAAGAACTATCTTGCTGATTTCTGAACTTAAATTAAGTTTATTTCTTTTGTTCCAAAAGCTTATATATATATGTATATATATATACTTCAAAATAGATAATAAACTTCTTTTGGGCCCGGCATTGTACCACTTAGCGCGCATTCTTAATAAGAATCGAGGTAGCTAATCCCGAAACTACTAAGATACTTCTAGGCCTTGTGCCTAGGGGCAACTTGGAGCCCATCCCTTCTAGGCCATGTGCCTAGGGGCAACTTGGAGCCCATCCCTTGGATCTTGTGTCCGGTACATGCCATTTAAAAGTAAAATACTTTTTATCTTTAAATACTTCTTATAATAAAATGCCTTGGCATTTAATAAGCACCTTGTGTGCCAAAATCCCTAAAGTCTTGAATTCAGGATTTTACTTAAGGCCTTAGCCTTTTCCCTTTCTTTTCTTTATCTTCCTTTTACTTGTTAATACTTCTAAAAGTATTTAATAGGATTCTTATTTTTCCATTAGAATAAATGGCTGTTCATGCTTGTTAAAATAGCAAATGGAAATAACTTTGAGCTTACTAATCATGCTATAAAATAGGACAAAGAAAGCAACTTTAAGCTTACTAATCATGCTATAAAATAGAGCAGAAGAAAGTAACTCTAAGCTTTCTAAACATGCTGTAAAATAGGGCAAAGAAAGCAACTTTAAGCTTACTAATCATGCTATAAAATAGAGCAGAAGAAAGTAACTCTAAGCTTTCTAAACATGCTGTAAAATTTAAACAAACTATCTTATGTTCATTGCTTATTAAAATAGCAAATGAAACTAAAGATAAATCTACTCAACCAAAACCTGTTCAAAAACCAACAGCAGTAACGTTAGCAAGGAAGAATCAAAATTGGTTTGCTACAAATCCTGATAAATCATGATCAGAATGCACAATGGAATTGAGAGTGCAGTGACCAAGCTAGTATCACATTGAGAAAAGCTATCTACTCCAAGGGAAACATCTAAACCTACCATGACATTATATAGCACGATCATGCTAACTGTACAACAGAAAATTCAACAAAGAATTCAAAATTAAACCTCTAAATTCCAAAACTGTACATGCTTGTTAAACTACAAGGAAAACAAACTGAAAAGCTCTCTAAAAAGGTTGATCTAATTACAACCGAGACTAGGGTTTTGCAGCCACCTACTCATGGAATTTGCTGTAGCATGAAACAAACCCGAAATCTGTAAGGCAACAAGTTGATCCAATCGATTCTGCCCACTAAGGTAACAACAGTTAATTATCTAAACATGAAATTCAAATCATAAGGCTGAGGAGTCTAATCCACATGCCTAATCCTTCACGTTCTTAATCTGGAATCCCAAACTACCTAGAAGAAGTAGTACAAAACACAAAATTCGTGTAGAAATTTAAATCCTCAAATCACTGCAGAAATCTTCAAAGACAAAAACTCTTTCAAAAACCAATCGAAGGAAACCACTCCTACTGCAGGTGAGAAGCAACTCACCTTGGATTTCTTGGACTTACAGCCGAGATCGGCTTCTAGGGCTTGCAGAGACTTGAAATTTCTTCGATCTCTTCGTGTCTGCGTGCTCCCCTCGACGAGCCGGTCACGAATGTGTGAAGAGCTCTCGAAGAAAGGTGCTCGTCGGCCGCCGGATCGAAGCCCTAACGCCGCTGCGTTTTCGCCCGAGCAGAAGAGTCGCGCCGTCGCGTGAGAAGAAGAAAAGGGTTTTCGGCTCGGGAGAAAAGGAATTAGATCCTTTTAAAACTAGGGTTTCGATTATAACTATAGATTATATATATGTCGCTGCATATTTGATTAACACCGACCGCTAGCGCAGCTGGTCAGTTGGGTTTTGCTCGAAGCCACAGGTCTTGGCTTCGAACCCTCAGCCGCGCACTTTTAATTCCAATTTATTTTAAACGTTCCAACTATAGCTTAAATATATTTCGCTACATACCTGGTTAACAAAACCCACGTAGCTCAGCTGGTTGGGCCGGTTTCTGCTTGGGCCGAGGAGCTGGGTTCGAACCCCTGCTTCTACAAACTTATTTTTCTTCTCTTCTATTTTATTTGTTCCGACTATAGCTTAAATCTATTTCTCTCCATATAATGTTAACAAAAACCGTGTAGCTCAGCTGGTTGGGTCGATTTTGCTTGGGTCAGTCCGACCCGAGGTCGTGGGTTCGAATCTCACCTTCAACGTTTTTTTTTTTAAACTTCTTTCTTTTTGTAACCCTACTAAACGACCTCCAAAAATTACGTAAAAATACTCTAAAAATTCCTAAAAATCTCTGGAATATTTTAAAAGTATTTCCAAATATTTTTATGGACTTTTAGAACTTGAAATAGGAAAAATTGGGTCGTTACACATGATATGCTATTAATGATATGAACTTGATATACTATGAATGACATGAACATGATATGCTATGAATGACATGGACATGATATGCTATGAATGACATGAATATGATATGCTATGAATGTCACGAATAGGTTATGAAATAATAAAGATATGAAATGACATGTATTTTACTTTGAATGGCTTGTACCAAAAGGGTGGGCTCCTTATGCGCCCCTAGGTCGAATTACGGGCCTAGTAAAGGGTGGGCTCCTTACGTGCCCCTAGACCGAGCTACGGGTCTAGTTCCTAGTAGGTTTAAGACTAGCTACCTTGGGTCTACTTAGGATGCGCGCATTATGTATGTATGTGGTACTAAGCCGGGCCCCTTTCATGTTGAGATTATTTTCAAGTACTTTATGATATTGTTTTTAGACATCTCACACATGCCATAAATCATGTTTTGAAAGGCATATTGCACATGACATTACCCATATTTTAAAGGACATCTTGCATCCATGCTTACGATATGATGTGAAATAATGCTTACAGTTATGCTATGAGATGATGCCTTGATGCTATGAAAAGAAATGTCATGATGCTTTCACTTATGATATGATGATTTCTTATGCTATGATATGATCTATACCATGATATGATGATTCCTTACGTTATGATATGATCTATGCCATGATATGATGATTTCTTATGATATGATATGATTTATGCTAGGATATGATGTTACTTATATCATGATAAGATTTTTGCCATAATATGTTGTTTACTTTATGTTACGATATTATTGAAATTTATGCCATGGTAAGATATGTTTTTAATTATATGATGATATGAGCATCATTTATTCTATGATGTATGATATGATGATTTTACATGATATGTTGGTCTTTGTGAGTAGGAAAGGATCTCACTAAGCCTTCAGTGCTTACAGATATTTTTCCTTGTACCACAGATAAAGGTAAAGGATGGATAAACTAGAGGAGCAGCAGGAAGGGGCAAGAGATGTGTGATGGTGACTGGGCTAAAGAAATAAAATGACCTGCTGAAGTGAACTTATGAATAATATGTTATGTTATGTGATGTCTTTCATGATTCCCTATGCATGTGTTAGAAATGAATAATATGACTATTTAAGTTGAACCATACTATTTCATGCTCATATGCTTAGTATGATTCTAGAAAAAAAAATATATGCTTCCGCTGTATGTATGTTTATGTATGCTAAGTCAAAGAAAGTGACCCCACCCTCACTAGGCAGGAGTGTAGGAAAAAGGGCGGGCGTCACACAAGCAGCATTTCAAAGGTGTTTTGAACACCAAAGTGTCCCATTAACCCCCCCCCCCCCCCCTTCTCATGTGCTTCCCAAAATTGGAAATTACGCATGGATCCTCTAGGCACACAAAGTCTGTTATTCTTAAACAAGTAGTTGTCAAGCTTAACAAACCCATTTTGTGATTTCTTTTCACACACAGCATATATTTGGGAAAACTCATTATCATGTACATATAATTCCTTAATATGTTCAAAGCCAAGAAATTTAGTTTCAAGTGTAGCTAACAAGTTATACCTTCTTGAAAGTGCATCTGCTACAACATTTACCCTTCCTTGCTTATGCTTAATCACATAAGGAAATTGTTCAAGAAATTTGACCCATTTGGCATGTCTTTTGTTGAGCTTCCCTTGCCCTTTCAAATACTTCAAAGATTCATGATCACTATGAATGACAAATTCTTTAGGCAAAAAATAATGCTGCCATGTTTGCAATGCTCTAACAAGTGTATATAATTCTATATCATAATTGGAATAGTTGAGAGTGGCGCCACTTAATTTCTCACTAAAATATGCAATGGGATGACCATCTTGAAGTAAAATAGCCCCAATACCCACATGAGATGCATCACATTAAATTTCAAATGATTTGGAAAAATCAAGTAAAGCAAGAATGGGTGCATGTGTGAGTTTATCCTTAAGTGTTTGAAATGTATTTTCTTGATTCTCTATCCATCTAATGTTAGCTAGAGCCCTAGAGCCAATCATTTGATGATTGTATTTTGGACTTATTGTATCATATTCTATATAAATAAAGGCATTTGGATTTTGGTTATTATACTTACTTGTATTGGTGCCGAATAAACTAAGTATAATAATGTCCTTGAGTAGACGGTTCTCACCTATATCAATCGGTTAGTTGAACCGATAGTGAGACGATATAGGGAACACTACTCTTAATCATTCCTAGTCAAGTATTAACATTCAGGGACAATGTTAATGAAATAAGACTAGCATGTAGGTCAACTCGATGACTTGATCTCATAAGTCATGGATATAGAGATATCAAGTTGACACATGGGTATACATCAGAGAATGTATACTGAATGACCCACCATGAGAAAGTATCATGGATCGTTATATGAGTGTCATATACTTTCTCATGTGGCTATTAGTATGACTACTAGTCCTTAGACCTGAAGTCACCATAGATCCCTACATAAGGAGTTATGTACTTTGGTTTCGTCAAACGTCACCCGTAACTGGGTGGACTATAAAGGCGATTACTAGGTATATAACAAATTATGTAGAGGGATGTGAGTGATGTAGATGGGATCTATCCCTCCTATATGACGGAAATGACATCGGTATTCTTGATAGAGTGAGACCACGAAGTGCATGGCCATGCCCAAATGAGTCGATATAGGATATTGAGTTCATTTGATTTAGTGAGTCTACTTGGAGTTCAAGATTTAGATTGGTCAGAGGATGACACGGTCTATGCCTCACATTGACCAATCTAGATGTCTAGGATAGAAGGACACTTGTCATATATTGTGAGGAGTCACAATTAGTAGTCACAAGGTGATGTTGGATCTCAACATTCTTGTAACTTCGGTAGTAATGATGTGTTGCTAGATACCGCTCATTACTTATGCTCCTAAATGGGTTTAGGGCATTGCCAACGTTACAAGAACCAATAGGGTCACACACTAAGGACAATTAGATGGAGATTAGGTTCATATGATGAACCAAGAGGATTAGATTCATTTGATGAATCAAATTGGATTAAGAGTAATCCTAATTGGGCTAACTTGAGTTGGACTCAAGTGGATTCATGTATTCAATGAGTCTAATTTAGATTATGACTCATTAAATCAACTTAATTTAATGAATTAGATTCATTATATTAAGTTGGCTTGAATCAAATGGTTAGATTAGATCAACCATGGAAGAGATTTGGTCAAGTTTGACTTGACTTGAGAGGAAGATTAAAAGTCAAGTTTGACCTGACTTTATGCCACCTCATTGGTGAGTTGGCATTGATGTGGACCAATGATGTTACTCCACATCATCATGGGTGCCACCTCATGGAAGTTACAAAGCCATTTTCTTTAATAGCTTCACATTAATTGCTCTTAATGCAATTTTTGGGAGTTACACTTTGAATATGGCCAGCCACTTTTGAATGGGAATGAAATTGATTTTCCTCATTCAAGTGCATTATTCCTTCTTCTTCCTCTTGGAGCTCTCTTCCTCTCCCTCTCCTCCTCAACTTGGCCGAACCACACATAGGTGCTAGCACACCTCTTTGTGTGTTTTTCTCCACCTACGAGTCCATGTGGATACTTCTAGAGGAGTATCTATCTTGATACTCTTGAGATCCGGCACCGTTTGGACGAGCGGGAACGCGAAGGGCTTCGCTTCAAAGGTATAACTCGTTTCATGTAGATCTAGGAGTAGATCTAAGTAGGAACTCGTACTCGTAATTTTGTTTTGAAATCTTTTCTTCGCACGAGATCCGTTGGCTAGGGTGATTCGGGGTTTTCGCGGCCCGAAAAATCCTACATCTAAAACCCATGTTTTTTTTAACAAATTCATTTAGGGGTGCTGCCACTGTGCTGAAGTCCTTCACAAACCTCCAATAGAAACTTGCCAACGCATGGAAGCTCCTAACCTCACTCACAGTTTTAAGAGTTGGTCAATCTCTAATGGCCTTAACTTTCCCTTCATCAACCTGCACTCCTTTAGAACTTATGACAAAACCAAGAAAAACCACATGATTAGTGCAAAAAGAACACTTTTCCAAGTTAGCATAAAGGTTTTTCCTTTCTAAGGGCATGCAAGACAGATTGGAGATGTGCAATATGCTCAACAAAACTCTTGGAATATACCAAAATATCATCAAAGTATACTACCACAAATTTTCCAAGAAATTCTCGTAAGACATGATTCATAAGCCTCATAAAAGTGCTTAGTGCATTAGTTAACCCAAAAGGCATTACCAACCATTCATACAATCCATATTTGGTTTTGAAAGTTGTTTTCCGTTCATCCCCTTCCCTTATCCTAATTTGATGGTACCCACTTTTCAAATCAATTTTAGAAAAGAAGCAAGCACCATGCAATTCATCAAGTAAATGGAAAGGATGTCTATATCGAATTGTGATGTTGTTGATGGCTCTACAGTTAATGGACATCCTCCATGATTCATCCTTCTTAGCCACCAAAATTACGGGTACAACACAAGGACTTAAAATTTCTCTAACCCATCCTTTTTGCAATAACTCCTCCACTTGATTTTGTATCTCCTTTGTTTCTTGAGGTTTACTCCTATAAACTGGCCTATTGGGTAGAGAAATGCCAAGAATAAGGTATATTTGGTGATCAATCCCCCTCATTGGAGGCAAACCGTGAGGTACTTCCTTGGGAAACACATCCTCAAAATCTTGTAAAATAACAACAACATCACTAGGCAAGGAGTTAGTATTAGATTCCAAGCAAGTTTCCTTGCCCAAAAGAAGAAATATAGGCTTCCTTGTCAAATAAGCTTTCTTCACCACACTTCCTCTTATAAACAAATATTCTATTTTTCTCTCTTTCTTTTCCTCATTCTCTCTTTTCTTTTGAATTTTGTCCTCAAAATCAAGTATTTTCTTTTTCACACGCTCTTTTTTTTTTCTTAAGCTCTCGCTCTTCTTTTTCTTTTTTCTATCTCATTTTTATTTGATCCTCACAAACCTCCCTAGGTGATAACGGTACAAGTGTGACTACGAGAATTGTGGACAAAAGAGAACTTGTTGGAGAATCCATCATGGTGAGCTCACCTATCAAACTACCAAGGTCTTCCAAGAAGAATGTGGTTTACCTCCATAGACACAATATCACATAGAACTTGATCTTCATATTTGCCAATGGAGAAATTAATCAACACTTGCTGGTTCACTACCAATTCACCACTATTACTTAGCCCTTGGAGTTTATATGGTCTTGCATGTGGTGTAGTCTTGAGGTTGAGTTTGGTGACCAACCTAGTGCTTGCCACATTGGTACAACTTCCACCATCAATGATCATAGAGCATGTCTTACCTTGAATATGGCAGCGGGTATGAAAAATATTTTCTCTTTGGTCCTCCTCATGCTCCTTGGCTTGGCTTCCCAATAATCTCCTAACCACCAAGAGATCTCTATCTTGCGCATAGGCTACTCCATCATTTTCCTCATCGCTTGAGGAAGAGGAATGAGAAGAAATTTCTTCGCTATAGATACTCCCATTATCTCTCACCACCATAGTCTTCTTATTCGGGCATTCGGATGTAATATGACCGTTTCCCAAACACCTAAAACACTTGATATCCCTACTCTTAGAAGTGGAAGAAGAGGTAGTAGGAATATGCTTCTTAGTGCTTGCTACCTCCTTAGAATTTGAAGAAGAACCCTCCTTCTTTGGCTTGTCCTTCCAACTTGAAGAGTAGTTTGGAGAAGATTATTTCTTCATAACACCCTTTCTCTTTAATTGTTGCTCTATTTTCATTGCTTGATGCACTAAGTCATCAAGCTCCACATAATGTTGTAACTCCACAATGTCTCCAATATCTTGGTTTAGGCCATGGAGAAACGGTAGCTTCCCTATTCTCCACAATATTGGCCCTAATCAAAGCCACCTCCATCTCCTTGTAGTAATCATCCACACTCCTACTCCCTTGGGTGAGTCTTTGCAATTTGTTGTGCAATTCCCTGTGGTAGTGGAAAGGCACAAATCTCCTTCTCATCAAAGTCTTCATTTCGTCCCAAGTGTTGATAGGATGCTCTTCATACCTTCTTCTCTCCTTTTGCAATTGATCCCACCAAATTAAGGCATAATCGGTGAACTCAAGGGCATCCACCTTTACTTTCTTTGCATCATTGTAATTGTGGCATGAGAAGATTTGCTCTATTTTCATCTCCCACTCAAGATATGTTTCGGGGTCATTCCTCCCTTGGAAGGAAGGTATCTGGACTTTCACACCTCTTAGATCATCTTCTCGTCTATGGTCTCTATCTCCTCTTTCACGTCTTCTTCCCCCTTCATGCCTCCTTCTTTCTCTTGGTGAATCATAGAATGGGTTACTTTGATGAGATTCTTCATGATTAGAATTGTCCCCATGGTTGGAAACTTTTTCTCCTTCAAGTCGGTCCATCCTTTCGTGTATTTCTTTAAGTTGTCTTTGAAGCATTCTCACAAATTGTTGAGTAAGTGCCGCCATTTGAAGCCTATTAAGATCACACCTAGGGTAATGAGGTGATTTTTGTTGGGACTTTCAAGCCACAAAAACCGCTTTTTGCGTTGCGGAAACCTCGAAGTCTTGCCACCGATCCGTGAGAAGATATATAAAAATAAATCATGTACAAGTTTCTAACCTAGATCTACCTTAGATTTATATGAATAAGAAGCATTACCCTTGTTGCGAAGCCCTTTGCTTATCCTGCTCATCTAAAAGGATGCCGGATCTCGAGAGTGTCAAGCATACACTCTATATGTATCCACACGGACAATAGGTGGAGAAGAACCACTTAGAGTGTGCTAGCACTCTTGGGTGGCTCGACAATGGAGGAGAGGGAGAGAGAGCTAGAAGAGAGGAAGAATAATGATGATCCATTCATCGTGAAAAATAAGAGTAAAAATACTTAATGCTTAATGCTCATTAACTCCATTCATCCATTCATCCATTCATCTAATGAAAATACTTAATGCTCATTAACTCCATTAATGAGCTTCATTAATGAGTCTTAATGAGTATTTAATGAATATTCATTCTTCATTAAATGACCATTTTGAAACTCCTCTTCTCTTCATAATTTTGAATCGAAATTTGAGTCTAATATTCGAATTGAATTCATAATTCAATGAATGTCACCATTTATCATTGAATTCAAAATTCAATGAATATCATCATTAAGTCACACTTGAGTCTAATGTTGGGTTTTTCGGGCCGCGAAAACCGTGTTTTCGCGTCGCGGAAACCCCGAAAGCCCCAGCCACCGGATCCGTGCAAAGAAAAATATTTTGAAAAATATGAGTACGAGTTTCTAAACTTCGATCTACAGTAGATCTACAAAGGGGAAACCTTTTATACCTTCGATGCGTGCCCTTTTCGTATCCCGCTCATCCAAAGAGATGCCGGATCTCTAGTTGTCAAGATAGACAACTCTCTATGTGTATCAACACGAACACACTAGATGAAAAGACCAAACAAAGGTGTGCTAGCACCTAGGATGTTCGGCCAAGAAGGAGGAGAGGGAGAGGAGAAGGAGAGAGCTCAAGGAGGAAGAAGATAGAATGAATTTAATTGAATGAAAAATTCATTCTCCACCCATCAAAAGTGGCCGACCACTTTCACAAATGTAACCCCCATTTTGCATTAAGTGGCCATTAAAGAGGGAATATGTAAGCTCCATGAGGTGGCACACACATGTGCCAAACATGATGATGTTGCACATCATCATTGGCCACTTAATGCCAAGTCACAAATGATGTGGCATAAAGTCAAGTCAAACTTGACTCTTCCTCTTCCTCCCAAGTCAAGTCAAACTTGACTAAATCTCTCTCATGGTTGATCTAATCCAACCATTTAATTCAAGCCAATTTAATATAATGAATCTAATTCATTTAATTAAATTGATTCAATGAGTCATAATCTAAATTAGACTCATTGAACACATGAATCAACTTGAGTCCAACTCAATTAGCCCAATTTGGATTACTCTTAATCCAATTCGATTCATCAAATGAATCTAATCCTCTTGGTGCATCATATGAAGCTAATCTCCATCTAATTGTCCTTAGTGTGTGACCCTATAGGTTCTTGTAACGTTGGCAATGCCCCTAAACACATTTAGGAGCATAAGTAATGAGCGGTATCTAGCAACACATTATTACTAACCAAGTTACAAGAATGTTGAGATCCAACATCACCTTGTGACTACTAATTGTGACTCCTCACAATATATGACAAGTGTCCTTCTATCCTAGACATCTAGATTGATCAATGTGAGGAATAGACCGTGTCATCCTCTGATCAATCTAAATCTTGAACTCCAAGTAGACTCACTAAATCAAATGAGCTCAATATCTCATATTGACTCATTTGGGCATGGCCATGCACTTCGTGTTCTCACTCTATCAAAAATATCGATGTCGCTCCCGTCATATAGGAGGGATAGATCCCATCTACATCACTCACATCCCTCTGCATAATTCGTTACACACCCAGTAATCGCCTTTATAGTCCACCCAGTTACGGGTGACGTTTGACGAAACCAAAGTACATAACTCCTTATGTAGGGATCCATGGTGACTTCAGGTCTAAGGACTAATAGTCATACTAATAGCCACATGAGAAAGTATATGACACTCATATAACGATCCATGATACTTTCTCATGGCGTGTCATTCAGTATACATTCTCCAATGCATACCCATGTGTCAACATGATATCTCTATATCTATGACTTGTGAGATCAAGTCATCGAGTTGACCTACATGCTAGTCTTATTGCATTAACATTGTCCCTAAATGTTAATACTCGACTAGGAATTATTAAGAGTAGTGTTCCCTATATCATCTCACTATCGTTTCAACTAACCGATTGATATAGGTGAGAACCTTCTACTCAAGGATGCTATTATACTTAGTTTATTTGACACCAATACAAGTAAGTATAATAACCAAAACACATGCCTTTATTTATATAAATATGAATATGATACAATAAGTCCATAATACAATAATCGAATGACTGGCTCTCGGGCTCTAACTAACATCTAACTCAAGTCTAGCCTCACTTGAGTCTAACTCAAGTCTAACTTAATCGAGTCTTACTCAATTAATCTAATTTGGATTACACTTAAACCAATTTGGTTCATCATATAAACCTAATCCTCTTAGTTCATCATATGAACCTAATCTCCATCTAATTGCCCTTTGTGTGTGCCCTATAGGTTCTTGTAACGTTGGCAATGCTCCTAAACTCATTTAGAAACATAAGTAATGAGCGATATCTAGCAACACATCATTACTACCCAAATTACAAGAATATTGAGATCCAACATCAACATTGTGACTACTAATTGTGACTCTCACAATATGTGACAATGTCCTTATATCCTTGATATCTAGATTGATCAATTGAGGCATAGACCGTGTCATCCTCTAATCAATCTATGTCTTGAACCCCAAGTAGACTCACTCTAATCAAATGAGCTCAATATCTCATATTGACTCATTTGGGCATGGCCATGCACTTAGAGGTCTCACTCTATCAAGAATCATAATGTCACTCTCGTCATATAGGAGGGATAGATCCCATCTACATCACTCACATCCCTCCACATAATTTGTTACATACCTAGTAATCGCCTTTATAGTCCAGCCAGTTACGGGTGACGTTTGATGAAGCCAAAGTATGCATGTCCTTATGTAGGGAACCATGGTAACTTCAGGTCCAAGGACTGATAGTCTTACTGATAGTCATATGAGAAAGTATATGACACTCATATAACGATCCATGATACTTTCTCATGGCGGGTCATTCAGTATGCATTCTCCAATGCATACCCATGTGTCAACTTGATATCTCTATATCCATGACTTGTGAGATAAAGTCATCGAGTTGACCTACATGCTAGTCTAATCGCATTAACATTGTCCCTGAATGTTAATACTTGACTAGGAATGATTAAGAGTAGTGTTCTCTATATCATCTCACTATTAATTCAACTAATTGATTGATATAGATAAGAACTTTCTACTCAAGAACGCTATTATACTTAGTTATTTGGCACCAATACAAGTAAGTATAATAACCATAAGGAAATGCCTTTATTAATATATAGGAATATGATACATTGAGTCTATACAATAATCATCATATGATTGGCTCTAGGTCTCTAACTAACAATCTCCCACTAGACTAGTGTCAATCAGTGTAGGCTCTAAGGCCCAATGACCTAGTGTGACCATCATTCTTTCTCTGTGCCAAAGCCTTGGTCAAGGGATCAGTGACGTTACACTCTGTGGGTATTCTGCAAATCTTCACATCTCCTCTATCGATGATCTCTCGAATGAGATGGAAGCGTCGTAGTATGTGT
Source organism: Zingiber officinale (assembly GCF_018446385.1). Taxonomy (NCBI): domain Eukaryota; kingdom Viridiplantae; phylum Streptophyta; class Magnoliopsida; order Zingiberales; family Zingiberaceae; genus Zingiber; species Zingiber officinale. Next base: position 82,815,452 of record NC_055990.1, read on the forward strand.
TTGGTCCGCTGGTGTGAGCGAGGTTCCTTAGCCTGTGCAATTGCTCCATTGTTTTCACAATAGAGCTCTATAGGATCGACTATGCTAGGAACCACCCTAAGCTCAGTAATGAACTTGCGGATCCAAACTGCCTCCTTTGCTGTTTCTGATGCAGCAATATACTCGGCCTCTGTTGTAGAATCAGCAGCTGTGTCCTGCTTCGAACTCTTCCAGCTCACAGCACCACCATTCAAGAAAAACACGAACCCAGACTGCTAGCTCATCATCGCCTCCAAATATCAAGAAATAGTCTTTAGTCCTTCTCAGGTACTTAAGAATATTCTTGACCACTATCAAATGACGCTTATCTGGATCTGACCGGTATCTGCTCGTCATGCTTAAAGCATACGAAACATCAGGACGAGTACATACCATGACGTACATGATAGACCCTATAGCTGAAGCATAATGGATCTTATCCATGCGGTCTCTCTTCTCTCTAGAAGAGGGACTTTGAGTCTTTGAAAGGCTCACACCATTTGACATCGTCAAAAATCCTTTACTGGAATTCTACATGGCAAACCGTTGTAATACCTTGTCAACATATGTACTCTGACTTAGGCCAAGTAATCTCTTAGATCTATCTCTATAGATCTTTATGCCTATAATACAGGCTGCTTCACCTAAGTCCTTCATTGAGAAACAATTCCCCAACCAAGTCTTTACAGACTGCAACAAAAAGATGTCGTTTCCAATGAGTAGTATGTCATCCACATACAATACAAGGAAGACAATTGTGTTCCCAACAACCTACTTGTAGACACTGGGTTCATCTTCATTCTTGATGAAACTAAACTGTTTGATCGCATCATTGAATCGAAGATTCCAGCTCTGAGAAGCTTGCTTTAATCCATAAATGGACTTATGCAGCTTGCATACTCTGCCAGTATGCAGTGGATCTACAAAACCCTCGGATTGTGTCATGTACACATCCTCGAGCAAGTTTCCATTCAGAAACGCGGTTTTGACATCCATCTGCCAGATCTCATAATCGTGGTATGCTGCAATAGCAAGCATGATTGGAATGGACTTAAACATCACTACTAGAGAAAAGGTTTCATCATAGTCAATACCATGAATTTGCTTGAAACCTTTAGCTACCAAGCGACCCTTATAGGTAATAAGGCCATCCATGTCAGTTTTCAATTAAAGACCCGCTTACACCTAATGGATTTGCTGCCTTCAGGTTGATCAACCAAAGTCCATACTTGGTTGGTGTACATGGATTCCATCTCGGATCTCATGGCCTCTAGCCATGACTCAGAATCTGGTCTCATCACAGCTTCCTGATAGGAGGTAGGCTCATTCTCAATGAGCATAACATCATCATGGTCAGACAAGAGAAGTGAGTATCTCTCAGGCTAACTACGTACCCTATCAGACCTGCGAAGAGGTAGGTCTACTTGAACTAGTTGTTGTTCCTCAACTCCTTGTGGAACAATCTCATCATCCACAACAATTTGTGGTTCCAGTTCAACTTCCATCAAGGTTTCAGTGTTATGGTCCATATCTTGAACTTCTTCAAGATCGAACGTACTCCCACTAGTTTTTCTAGAAACAAAGTTCCTTTCAAGAAATACCCCAGTCTTAGCCACAAACACTTTGTGTTGATTGGGAATGTAGAAGTAATATCCCTTCGTTTCCTTGGGATATCCTATAAAATAGCACTTATCGGATTTGGGTCCCAGTTTGTCTGAGACTTGACGTCGAACGTAAGCCTCAAACCTCAAATCCTCATAAAAGACACCTGGGGATCTCTCCCAGTCCATATCTTATATGGTGTCTTTATCACAGCCTTGGATGGAACATTGTTAAGTGTGAAGGCTACTGTGTCTAGAGCATATCCCCAAAAGGATATAGGAAGATCTGTGTGGCTCATCATAGATCGTACCATATCTAATAGGGTACGATTCATCTTTTCGGATACACCATTCCACTGTGGTGTTCCAGGTGTTAGTTAGAGCCCTAGAGCCAATCATTTGATGATTGTATGGACTCGTTGTATCATATTCTTGTATATTAATAAAGGCATTTATTTGGTTATTATACTTATTTGTATTAGTGCCAAATAGACTAAGTATAATAGCGTCCTTGAGTAGAAGGTTCATACCTATATCAATCGATTAGTTGAATCGATAGTGAGATGATATAGGGAACACTACTCTAAATCATTCCTAGTCGAGTATTAACATTCAGGGACAATGTTAATACAATAAGACTAGCATGTAGGTCAGCTCGATGACTTGATCTCACAAGTCATGGATATAGAGATATCAAGCTGACACATGGGTATGCATTAGAGAATGTATACTGAATGACCCGCCATAAGAAAGTATCATGGATCGTTATATGAGTGTCATATACTTTCTCATGTGGCTATTAGTATGACTATTAGTCCTTAGACCTGAAGTCACCATGGATCCCTACATAAGGAGTTATGTACTTTGGTTTTGTCAAACGTCACCCGTAACTGGGTGGACTATAAAGGCGATTACTGGGTATGTAACGAATTATGCAGAGGGATGTGAGTGATGTAGATGAGATCTATCCCTCCTATATGACGGGAGTGACATCGATATTCTTGATAGAGTAAGACCACGAAGTGTATGGCCATACCCAAATGAATCAATATAAGATATTGAGCTCATTTGATTGAGTGAGTCTACTTGGAGTTCAAGATTTAGATTGGTCAGAGGATGACACGGTCTATTCCTCACATTGATCAATCTAGATGTCTAGGATAGAAGGACACTTGTCATATATTGTGAGGAGTCACAATTAGTAGTCACAAGGTGATGTTGGATCTCAACATTTCTTGTAACTTGGGTAGCAATGATGTATTGCTAGATGCCGCTCATTGCTTATGTTTCTAAAGGAGTTTAGAAACATTGCCAACGTTACAAGAACCTATTGGGTCACACACAAAGAACAAGTGGATGGAGATTGGGTTCATATGATGAACCAATTGGATTGGGTTCATATGATGAACCAATTGGATTCAAATTAGACTTATTGACTTAGACTCAATTAGATTCAATTGTTGAATGAGTCTAATTTAGATTTGATTCATTGATTCAATTTATATTAATGAATTGAGATTCATTAAATTAAAATTGACTTGAGTCAATGGTTGGATTTAACACAACAAGGAAGACAATTGGTCAAGTTTGACTTGACAAAGTAGAAATTGAAACATCAAGTTTGACTTGATGTATTGCCACATCATAAGGATGACTCATCCTTGGCACATCACCTCCACCTCATGAGGCATGCCACCTCATGGGGGTTACACTCTTCCATGGTTTTAATGTGGCCGGCCACATTAATGGGGAGTTACATTATGTGGTCGGCCACACTAATGGAATAGGTGGTTTTGATTTTGTGGAGTTATGTGTGCATTCATTCTCTCATCTTCCTTCTCTTCTCTTGCTAGTTTTGCCGTGACTTTCATGGTGAGGAGAAGGTGGTTGAGTGAATTCAAGAGCAAAGGAAGAGTGAAGGTCACAAAGGAAGGATACTACTAGTGAGTGTATAAGATTTCTTTTGTACCTTCTTCTTTTCTTCCTTTCCAATCCCATTCGAGAGCTCTAGAAAGTGCTAGCACACTTGGGGCTCTCTTCTCCATCCTTTGAGTGTGAGAGACACTCCTTGTTCGTGTGGATATCACTAGATAAGTATCTATCTTGATACTTTGGAGATCCGACACGTACCTTGGACAAGCGGGATTTTGCGAGGGCACGCATCGAAGGTAAAATGTTTTCTTTGTAGATCAACTGTAGATCGTAGTTAATAACTCGTACTCGTGTTTTCGAAATTTTTCTTTGCACGGATCCTACTGCTTGGGGTGATTCGGGGTTTCCGCGACGCGAAAAGCGGTTTTCGCGGCCCGATTCCCCAACACCAGGAGGGGTGAGTTGGGATAGAATCTCACACTCAGCTAGATATTCACGAAACTCATGGCTAAGGTATTAACCATCTAGATCTGATCGGAGTATCTTAATACTCTTGCCAAGCTGATTTTGTACTTCATTCTTGAACTCTTTGAACTTTTCAAAGGATTGTGACTTATGTGTCATCAGATACACATAACTATATCTATTGAAGTCATTAGTAAATGTAATGAAGTACCTATAACCACCTCTAGCAACGACATTGAAAGGGCTACATACATCACTATGTATAAGTCCTAACAAGTCAGTCGCTCTTTCACTGTGTCCACTAAAGGGAGTCTTGGTCATCTTGGTGAGTAGGCATGACTCGCATGTCTCATATGATTCGAAATCAAATAGGTCCAGCAAACCATCTTTATGGAGTTGGGATAAGCGATTCTCATTTATATGACCTAAGCGACAATGCCAGAGATAGGTTTGGTTAATTTCATTTGACTTGAACCTTTTGGTACTTATATAATAGATGGGGTTCTCTAAGTCTAGAATGTAGAGTCCGTTCATCAGAGCTGCACTACAATAGAACATATCTTTTAAATAAACATAACAACATTTATTCTTTATTACAAAAGAAAAGCCTTTCTTGTCCAAACAAGAGACTGAAATGTTGTTCTTTGTAAGAGCAGGCACATAACAACATTCATCTAATTCTTGTACAATCCCAGAGGGCAGAGATAGAAAGTAAGTTCCTACAGCAACAGCAGCAACCCGTGCTCCATTGCCTACTCGTAGGTCTATCTCGCTTTTCGTCAATGCCCTCCTATTTCTCAACGGCTGTACATTAGTACAAATGTGAGAAGCACATCTGATATCTAATACCCACGATGAAGAAATAGAGAGATTGACTTCTATAACATGTATACCTGAAGTAGAAATCTTATTTCTCTTCTTCTTAAGATCTTCCAGGTATCCTTTGCAGTTCCTCTTCCAGTGCCCTTCTTGTCCTTGATATAGTTGACGAAGATGTTCAACCATGTCATAAGCAGTCATCAACTCGTGTTGCTTCTGAAGCTCAGAGTTCATGGTTACGAGCATGAGGCATTACACATCTAATGCGTCATCTTGATGCTTCTTATAAGCATCTCGGTTAGCTCGTGTGGCAGTGGCAGGAGGTGCCTCCAGAATGGGTTGCTCTAGGACGTACAGTTTTCTTTCTTGTGTGAGAACGATTCTTAGATTCCTGTACCAGCCTAGGAAATTAGCTCCATTGAGCTTGTCCTTGTCAAGGATAGAACGCAGGGAGAAGGTGTTCGTGTTTGTCGACATGACAATCTACAACAGAAATAATGCAGAAAGTAAATATCATATTCCTTTAATCATTTAATTAGGCCTTTAACTAAATGATGCTCCCACTGAATTATAGAGCTTTTGTATAATCAAGTCATGGATGTGGTCAAACCACACTACTGGATTCATACCAATTAGCTATAATTCTTTGCGGGACAAGATCCACATCATACTATGCCTTGAGTTAGCTTTAGATAAATTGCCCAAGACTTAGTATGATCGGTAGATAACTAATTATCAATTACATCTCTATGCAACTCTTGTTTATAGGATCAAAAATCTCATTTATATTAAAACTTGAGTTAGCTTTGGCTAAATCGCCTAAGATTTAGTATAAATGTGATTTTTTATCCTATCATCCAACTGTTGGAAAATGCCTATAGTTTTACCCAATCGAATTGAGTTAACTAGTTATGCTCAATCTAATTGAGTTTGTACTCACCCAAGGTTGTCCCTTCGCACCCTACCAAGATAATATGCGTTGCTCTGCTTTGGCAGATTCAACAACAACAAATAATCGAGGTAGTGATGGGTATCAAAACTTGGTAGGCATATCGAGTTGACTTGATTAAGATCTAATCTAATCGTGGATTCGTATCGTATACACATCAAGGCACTAATTATCCTACATTATCATGCATCACATACACAAGCAATGATAGATAACTAATTATTTTGTGATGAGGTTATGGCCCTAGTACGATCTTTTCAAGCCAATGAAAAGATCGGATTGTCAACCTAGAGTCAACGACATCGTCAAGCGTTGATATTTATTATCCACTAATGCAACCACTAATCCCTAATACTAGCTTAATGCAACCATGCATGCATGGTATTTATTATACTAGCTTAGGAACTCTCAAAACTACATTAAAACCCCACAAAGGACATCAAAAGTCACTTTAGAAACCCCCACCCCTAAAAAAATAATGCATACGAAAATGACCCTCATGTTGATCCAATTTCACTTTCAAATTGAATGAATGCGATCCATTTAGTTGTTGCCTCCATTGTGCATTGATTCTCCGTTGTACTGCGCTTTGCCTTGAGACCCATTATTAAGCCTTCCAAAGCTTGTTTCATTCTATTAGTCTTAGACCTTGTCATGGGTCCCCCAATTCCCTTCAATGCCTCTTCTTGGTTCACATCAAATATGAATCTCATTTCATATTTTTATGCATGAATCTCATCCCAATTGTGCCAACCAATTAGGTTAGAGATTCAAGTCCATCTCTAAACCCTTTAGCACATTTTATAACTCATCTAGAATCCCAAGGAAGTTCTATTGGTGCAGGGTGCATCAGAATCGAACCTGAGTTTTGATGTTGTCAAAGGTTCAAGCTAAGTCTTGTTGTGATCTAACAAGTTAACCAAGTGTACAGGCTGTTTACTCAACCAGGAAAGCCCTAGTTACAACTAGGTAGGAAAGACTTAGTAGATCATGGAACCTAGGTAGAAAATTCAAATGGGTAGAGAGGATCCGACACTTGGTAGAGAGATCGAGAGGTCCTGGAAGACCAAAGATCGAGAAAAAGTCCTTGCGAGCCAATCCGAGGCTAAGCCGAAAGTCCAAACAAGTCTAGAAGACAAAATGTTTGGCAAGTAGGTTGAGCTAAGCAACTGGAGGTGTGACAGTGAAATCATGTTCTAGAAAGGAACAAAATCTAGGTCGCTGATCCAACTGAAGAAACCGAGGAGGTTTCTAAATTGAGATCAAGACAGTTCTACTGTCTAATACTACTCATGCATCATATATATATTATTGTGATCACATTTATTTTGCAGGAATATTCTGTTTAACTATGTGTTGCAGGTTTGGACTGATCGCGACTGAACGTAGGGAATAGTAGATTGAACCAAGCTGACTCAGACCAGAGCAGAACAAAGTAATGTTCGGTCAAAGCTTGATCGGTCGACCAAACCAAAGATCGATCGACCGAACCATGATGACATTACAGAGAGCAGACTCGACCCAAAGGAAAGAAGGAAGCTAGGCTGATCAGTTGACCGAACGATCGCTACATTAATTAAGCATTAAGTGTGAATCTCAATGAACAGAGAAATTCACTGTTCAATTGACCAAACAAGGTGATCGGTCGACCAAACCATTAAATGTCATCAATGCCTGAAGATCAGATCTCAACAAAGAAGGAAGGGAGAGGGTTCAATCGACCGAACTTTTGGATCAGTCGACCGATCATTGATGATTCTTATAAAAAGGAGATCGAGGTCCGAGGCAGATAACACGAATCAAGTCAACAAGTTTTCTGTCCACATCAGTGCATAAGTTCTGTTTATGTTGTTGTTCTACAACATATTTGCAAGCAAGCTATTGCTCCGAAAAGACACAGACGATCTTCATTTACATACCTTTTTGGTATATTTTATTTTAGGTTGCATTGTATTTAATTTCATATATGATAGAGGCTATTACTATCTTTGAAACATCCCTAGTTTACCCCTTAAGTTTTTTTTTTTAAAACCAATCCTATCAACATCTTCTATGTAGATAACCATAGTACAATTCCATCGAAATGAACCATCTTATCCAATGTAAATGTCAGCATCTCAAACAAGAGTTTAATGAATAGGGACAATAAATCCTCAATCATCACCCTATACATATAAAGAACCTCTCGCAATAGAACAAGTATGCTATGCACTCCTAAAGCGTCTGGACAGTGCCATCCTGCCTCATCGTCTACTCCGTCCATAGGCCTTTTCTCATATCCTGGGAGACATCCTCACCTGTAACGTAGGCATCATGAGTCTACCGACCCAGAAAGTACAATTCGAAATGAATAAAAAATGGCATCCAAAAAGTAGCAGGAACAACAACTAGTAGACTTAATACATAACTCAAATATAGTATATAGAAGAAAAATACGATATGTAAAAGATCCTACATAGCTAATATGGGTGGATATGTCACATATTCGGTAACCACTAATAGAGCCAGTCAAACAGTCCCATGATCCTAGAAGTATCTCCTAGGAGAACATGCAGTCATATAGCCGAAGCTAACAATATATTACAGTCTCAATTATAAATTACAGTATTAGTCATGTTTGGAAGGACCCTCCCCGGAGATCATCCCGGGGCACCCGTCCGTACTGCTACCACATATGCTCATCATACCCATCTAATTAGCCACATAAGAAACATAATCAATCCACATTATTCATATATGCATAGCACAGTTTATTCATTCTAACAATGTGCCTGCCTTGAAAGAAGTCAATAGAGGTATTCTTACACAACAGACAGTTCAAATCAGATTCAGTAACTTGTAAATATTTGAAACTAATTCTAAAACCAGCACTTGCTTACCTTCACTTGAAGCATAGGAGTTCCAAACCAAACTCACAATCAATCTACCTATCCAACAGAAATCAAAATAACTGAAGGCCCACAAGAAGCAAAACTACATTAAACTTGATAACTGATCCACGGAGAACACATTTACTAGAAAGAAACTCAGAAAACACCACAATAGCTATTCCTCATAAAAGAATCCAAACAACACAAGGGACAAACTCCCATCGAATTGGCACTACCACACATCATACCCATCCACAAGTCACGCCAATCTTAATGAATCCCGTGGTCAACAAATAAATTCACAAACCCATAGTTATGCAAGAACAAAACAAATTTGAATTAAATCCTAACATCTAAAACTATTCAATGGCACAAAGCATCAACTGATTGAATCTACACCATCTTAATCTATTCAATACTTCTAAAATGATAGAATAAACAAAAGCATCTTTAATCAAGGCTTGAAACAACTACCGCATTCTGTCCTAAATCTTCATGTACCGAAAAGGAAACAAAACAATTCAAGACTCCACTTAACTTTCCAAACCCAAGAAACGATAGGAGGAACAAGAGCATCTTCAATCAAAACCCATCTACCCAGCGAAGAAATCAATCCCAAAATTGTTGGCAGTGGGAGAACAGAGAAAGATAACATCATCAATCCAAATCTGTTATCGAAACTCGAAGGAAAACAAATGAAGATGCAAAGAATCAAAGGAAATCGATTCATGACCTAGTGGAGAGTACTTGCAAGATAAAATCAGATGAACACTGAGACACCCAAATTCGCAGCCTATTAGTATCGCAGAACATGAAACAAAGCAACATCGAATTCAATCAAAAGCCTAAACTCCTTGCAGAAATCAGATAGAAGCCACCATTCGACAAGAGTGTCACGGAGATCACAAATCAAATGTAAGAACCTCAAGGAGAACACCAACCAAAAGAAGAACATCACAAAAACCTCGAGTTGAAGTAAGAACCTCACAGAATAAAATCGAATCGTGTTCCACTCAATCAATCTGACCTTATAGATAAGTACGTCAACATCTCCTAGATTCCTATCCCTTAGCTACCCTCTAATTCCGGTAGCGGTTGCGTATATCTCATTTGGCTTCCCAGGTAGCTTCCTTCATTAGCTGGCCTTCCCATAAAACCTTAGCCATTCTAATCTCCTTGTTCCTCAGTTTTCGGATTTGGCGATCTAGGATTTGATTCGGTCTCTCCTCATAAGACAGGTCCATCCTCCACTGCACCGACTCATGACCAATTATATGAGTAGGATTAGAAATGTACCTTCTAAGCATAGATACATGGAACACATTATGAACTCCTGACAGCTCGGGTTGTAAGGCAATCCGGTATGCTTGGGTTCCAATCCGCTCCAAAACATCGAATGGTTCAATATACCTTGGACTAAGCTTCCCCTTCTTTCCGAACCTCAACACCCCCTTCATTGGTGACACCTTGAGAAATACATGGTCCCCTACCGCAGCTTCCAAATCTCTTCGTTGATGATCAGCATAACTCTTCTGGTGGCTTTGCACTGCTTACATTCTGTCCCGTATCTTAGCCACCAAATCCACTGTATAGGTCACTATATCTAGGACTAGAATTTCCCTCTGTCCGACCTTATCCCAATGCAATGGCATCCTGCACTTCCTTCCATACAACGCTTCATACGGAGGCATACCTATTGTGGCCTGATAACTGTTATTATAGGTAAACTCTACCAGGGGTAGTTTTGACTCCCAACTTCCTTTGAAGTCCATCCTACATGCATGCAGCTGATCCTCCAAAATCTGAATCACCCGTTCGGACTGGCCATCCCTCTGTGGGTAGAAAGCGGTACTAAAGGTGAGCCTTTTACCCAATCCATGGTGCATGCTTTCCTAAAATCTGGAGGTAAATTTTGGATCTCTATCTGACACAATCTGAGCTAGAATTTCATGTAACCATACTACCTCTCGTATGTACAATTCTGCATACTGTGTCATGGTGAAAGTGGTTTTTACTGGTAGAAAGTGTACCGACTTTGTCAATCCATCCACAATAACCCACACAGCGTTTGATCCCCTAAGTGAGGTTGGTAGTCCCACCACAAAATCCATGGAGACCTCTTCCCATTTCCAGACGGGAATCGGGAGTGGTTCCAGTAGTTCTGCTGGCCTTTGATGTTCGGTCTTTACTTGTTGACATGTATGGCATTCGTGCACTACTTTGACTATGCTCTTCTTCATACCTGGCCACAAATACATTAACTGCATATCCTTGTACATCTTCGTTCTTCCGTGATGAGCGGAGTACAGAGTCGTATGTGCTTCAATCAGGAGGTCCTCTTGGAGTGACCCCATTTTAGGTACCCAAATACAACACTTGTATCGCACCACTCCACCCACCGTCGTATAGATAGCATGCCCCTTTTCCTTATCCCTACATTTCCATTCCGGTAACTGTTGATCCATCACCTATCCTTCTCGGATTTGGTCCAGTAAGTTTGATTTTATGGACAATGCTGACAACCTAATCGGCTTATTTGGTGTCACTACCTCCAAACTCAGTCGTTGAAATTCGGATATCAACTGTTGCTGAGTGGTTAGCTGCAACAACATTGTGGACTTGCGACAGAAGACAGATGCCACCACATTGGCTTTACTCAGATGATAATTAATGTTACAGTCATAGTCCTTCACTATCTCCAGAATCTATTAATGCATGAGTTTGTATGTCGGCAACAAAAATCATACCTATGATGATAGCTGCGTCTAGATCCACCTGCTCATGTGTCATAACAAATACCCTTCCTTTGGTTGGCTCCTTAAGCTGAGGATAGTCTCTAGCAAAATGCCCTGTCTTCTTGCACATATAGCAAACATATGTACCCGTCAGACACTGTCCAACATGAACCTTCTTCACTTGGGGCACCAAACTTTGTTCTCAACCTTAGCGACAGTACCTTCAGCTAGTTATGATTTCTGAAATTACTGACGTGACTGTGTCTGTTTTGACGACTTCTTGCCCTGGAACTGACTAGGAACAGACTTCTTCTTGTCCGACTCTTGGTGATCCCTTCCCTGATAACTCAATCTCTTGTTCTGTGCTTCCTTGACCATGTCATTCCTGTCCCTTTCAGACATCAATGCCTGGTCTATAGCCTCTTTGAATGTGGTGACCCGACTTAATCTGAAGTCATGACGAATGACAACTCTCAATCCCTCCCTTATTAAAGTGCTTCAGCTCCTCGATTGGTTGGCTGGCAATCTTGAGTACAAAGTAACGACCCCTCTCAAACTTCCTATCGTACTCAACCACCGTCTAATCTCCTTATTGAAGCTCCAAGAACTCCCTCACCAGTCAAGTTCTATTGTCTGATGTGAAGTATTTCCCATAGAATACTTCCTTGAAATCAGCCCAAGTCAATGTAGCCAGATCCGCTATCAATCATGCACCCTCACCATACTCATGCATTATACCACAGCATGAATATCATGCACCTGACCTTGTCTGCATCTGTAAGCTGCATGAAGTCGTATATCATTTCCAGGGATCGAATCCATTCTTCTGCAATGATCGAATCTATGGTGCCTTTAAACTCTGTTGGTTCGAGCTCCCAAAACTGTTTGTAGACCGGGTGCGCACTGGTTGTAGGACATCTAGGTGCACTCTCCTGTTCCCTAGCCTGCAATAATTGCTGGATCTGCTCTCCATGAATACGGTTCTGCTCCTGTAGAAGTGCAGTAAGTCTTGCTTGGAACTGATTGTTCTGGCCACCTATCTTTACCATTTTTCCTTCGACCAGCCATAACTTGTAAATTTCCAACATATTCTCATCGTTGTCTCATATATACATATCAATGTATCAATCATATCATGGCTATGTTATCACATTAAATTAAGGACTATAAAAATGTAGATCTTACAAATTTGTTGGCAGAAGTAGTCGAGTTCCTGACGAGATGGCGTGCGCATGCTATCCCTTAGGAGTGTACTCTGATACCAACTGAAACATCCCTAGTTTACCACTCAAGTTTTTTTTTTAAATAAATAACCCTCTCGACATCTACTATGTAGATAACCGTAGTACAATTCCATCGAAATGAACCATCTTATCCAATGTAAATGATAGCATCTCAAACAAGAGTTTAATGAATAGGGACAATAAATCCTCAATCATCACCCTATACATATGAAGAACCTCTCACAATAGAACAAGTATGCTCTGCACTCCTAAAGCATCCAGGCAGTGCCATGAGTCCATCTCGCCTCCTCTTCTACTTCGTCCGTATGCCTTTCGTCATATACTGGGAGACATCCTCACTTGTAACGTAGGCATCATGAGTCTATGGACCCAGCAAGCACAATCCAAAATGAATAAAATGACATCCATAAAGTAGCAGGAATAACAACTAGTAGACTTAATACATAACTCAAATATAGTATAGCGAAGAAAAATATGATATGTAAAAGATCCTACATAACTAATATGGGTGGATATGTCAGATATCCGGACACCACTAACAGAGCCAGTTAAAGCAGTCTCATGACCCTAGAGGTACCTCCTAAGAGAACATGCAGTCATATAGCCGAAGCTAACAATAAATTACAATCTCAGTCATAAATTAAAGTGTCAGTCAAGTTTGGAAGGACCCTCCCCGGATCTCATCCCAGGGCACCCCTCACGTATTGCTACCATATATGCTCATACCCATCTAATTAGCCACATAAGAAAACATAATCAATCCACATTATTCTTATATGCATAGCATAGTTTATTCATTCTAACAATGTGCCTACCTTGAAAGCAGTCAATAGAGGTATTCTTACACAACAGGCAGTTTAAATCAGATTCAACAACTTGTAAATATTTGAAACTAATTCTAAAACCAACACTTCCTTACCTTCACTTGAAGATAGGAGTTCCAAACCAAACTCACAATCATTCTACCTATCCAATAGAAATAAAAAAAAAAACCGAAGGCCCACAAGAAGCAAAATTGCATTAAACTTCATGACCGATCCACGGAGAAAACAGTTACATGAAATAAACTCAGAAAACACCACAATCCAACTTACTGTCTTGATAGCTATTCCTTAGAAAAGAATTTGAACAACACATGGGACAAAATCCCATCGAATTGGCACTACCACACATCAGGCCCATCCACAAGTCATGGCAATCTCAAAGAATCCCGTGGTCAACAAATAAATTCACAAAACCATAGTTATGCAAGAACAGAACATATTCGAATTAAATCCAAACATCTAAAACTATTCAATGGAACAGAGCATCAACTAATTGAATCTACACCATCCTAATATGTTCAATACTTCTAAAATGATAGAACAAACAAAAGCATCTTTGATCAAGGGATTAAAACAACTACCACAATCTGTCCTAAATCTTCATGTACCGAAAAGGAAACAAAATAATTCAAGACTCCACTTATTTGTCCAAGCCCAGGAAATGATAGGAGGAACAAGAGCAGCTTCAAAAACTCAAGAAAGGATATCGATCCATCAACAACTTTCGATAGTGGAGAAAGAAAAGAAAATAAATCCATAATCCAAAATTCTATCAAAACTAGGCAAGGAAGAACAATCAAAACTAGAAAAGTAAATCCTAGCATGATAACTTTGACAGGATTCTGAGGCATGCTTCCGCAGAAATCAGTATTGCAGAACATGAAACAAAGCAACATTTAATTCAATCAAAAACCCAAACCCTTGTGGAAATCCAATAGAAGCCACCATCCGACAAGAGTGTCACGGAGATCACAAATCAAAAGCAAGAACCTCAAGGAGAATACCAACCAAAATAAGAACATCATAGAAACCTTGAGTTGAAGCAAGAACCACACGGAATAAAACCGAATCGCGTTCCACTCAATAAATCTAACCTCATAGATAAGTACTTGAACATCTCCTAGATTCCTATCCCTTACCTCACATATCACACACTATCATAAGGAAATGAACTTTCCTTTTCCTCCTCGTTTCTTTGACGGATATCCTCACACACTGTTTTGTGCCATTGACGAACTGGCTAGAGGTCACCGCGCTCAATCACGAAGCTCTCCAAGTTATCGCCCATGGAACGCCGCCTGATCGAAGCTCAGACACTGAGGCCGAGCTTCGTTGCCACTGGTGTGGGTGATGGGATGCGAAGGTGTCGGCGTTTGAGAGAGGAGCGTGCGACGAGGGTTTTCAGCCGACCCCTTTATAGTTATACTTAGGGTTATTAATCCCAACTTATGGTCATTAGTTCCATCAACTCCTAATTTAATTGCGTATCTTTGCTATCCATAAGCCTAAGAGTTCTATCCCCTTGAACCATATCATATAATTTCCTTTTAAATTTTGAAATAAAAATTCTATAATTTGTAGAAAATTTTGTAGATACCTTCCTTATTTAACGCTTGTGACATTCTTTAATTTATCACTCATGAGACCTTACACTCTTATACACTCATTTGTACAAATTGCTTCTTTCTGAAGGTTTCGAAAAGAAGAGTTCTAGTCGATTGTCCAACAGTGCAGTCAAGCATCACGGGCCTTGGAGTAGGAGTCTGTTAGAGTGTATACTAAAATCCTAGCTTTTGGTATAAACATTTATCTAGAAATAAGAATCACATTGGTCAAATGTCTACATTTATGATAAATGTAGTTGTTCAATTAATTTATATTGTAGATAACATGGTGTGTGGTGTCACACACAGAGGATCATGTTATCAGTATCTTATAAATTATAAATAGTAGCTCACGACCATAATGGAAAGGAACAAACCATTGGAAGGTCGTAGTGTAACTCTTGGTGCGGTAGTTCAATAATAGTTCTCTAGTGGAATGAATTATTATTGATAAAATTAAGTTGTGTGTTCGGGGCGAACACGAGATGCTTAATTTTATCGGGAGACCAAAACTAATTCCTCCTCTCGGTCCCTATCGTAGCCTCTTATTTATAGAGTACTATATCCACCTATACCCACCTTCATACCCATGAGAAAGGGGCCGGCCAAGCTAGCTTGTGGTTCAAGCTAGGGCCGGCCAAGCCTTGGTTCATGGGTGGCCGGCCCTAGCTTGAACCCAAGCTTAGGTGGTCGGCCCCCATTAAATTAAAAAGAATTTTAATTTTAATTTTTATTATGTGGAAGATATAATTTATTACAGAGAATTAAAATTAAAATATCTCTCTTTAAAAAGATCTACAAAAAAATTAAAAGAAAGAGATTAGATCTCTTTCCTTATTTGTAGATTGGAAAGATATTTTATTTTTTCTCTCTGAAAAATTATTCACATGTTGAAAATTAAAATTATAGAAATTTCTTTTTATCAACCATGAAGGGATTTTAAAAGTAAAATTTCCAAAGACAAAAAAGGAAGTTTTAATTGTTGATTAAAATTATCCTATTTGCTCTACATGAGGTGACCGACCATATACAATTAATTAGGAAAATTTATTTAATTTTTTTTCTTAATTAATTGTTGTCAAGGAAAGTTAAGGAAATTTTATTATAAATAAATTTCCTTATTTACCAAAGCCAAGGAATATAAAAGAAGGGGTAGGGGTGCCTTCATGGTGAACAACCTCTATTATTTTTCTCCCTCTTTTCCTTGGTGTGGTGGCCGGCCTTTAATTAAATGATGCTCCCACTGAAATCTATAATTCTTGTGGGACAAGATCCACATCATACTAACCCTTGAGTTAGCTTTGGCTAATACGCCCAAGGCTTAGTATGATCGGTAGGTAACGATTACCAATTACATCTCTATGCAACTCTTGTTTATAGAATCAATATCCGCATTTATATTAAAACTCGAGTTAGCTTTGGCTAATACGCCCGAGAGTTAATATAGATGTGATTTTGACCTATCTTTCCAACTATTGGAAGAATGCCTATAGTTGACTCGATCCAACCGAGTAACTATGAATACTCAATCTAATTGAATTTGTATTCACCCATGCGTTGATAGGCGGGACAAAGATTGTCCCTCCGTACCCTACCAAGATAATATGTATTGCTCTGCTTTGGCAGATTCAACAATACATATGATCGAGATAGTGATAGGTATCACGGCACGGTTAGGCATTTTAGAGTTGGTTCGATCTAGATCTAATCTAATCGAGAAGGATGCATCTTGTGCACGACTTAGATCTAATCTAATCGCAAGGGTGCATCATGTGCACGACTTAGATCTAATCTAATCGTTAAGGCACTAATTAATTAATTAACTATTAAACATGCATCAGATACATAATAATTAATTAATTAATCTATTTGTGATTTAGTCATGGCCCTACTACGATCTTCTCAAGCCAATGAGAAGATCGAATGGTCAACCTAGGGTCAACATCTTCTCCAAGCTCCTCCCTTTGACCACCTTGTGTTACTCGTGCCCGCCTCGGAACTCCGTCTCGTGTGGACCCTCCACCGCTCCAATTTGTACATTACAATTTGAAACTCGAGTTACATTCGAGTCTAAATCTAATTTACAACAAGAATAAAAGACGAGGCACGACGCGCAGGTCGCGAATAATAAAATAAATACAACACGCGAAAACACATCACGGCACGCAGGCCGTATTATGAATTACAACACAACCAATCATATTGGGTTTTGGGTCATGACTATCACAAATTAATATATATAATTCAAAATTATATATTTTCATAATTTTCTATAATTTTAAAATTAATTTTTACAATTTTACAAGTAAAATTTCCCGGCGGTCCCGTTTAGCGGTTTCGGGCGCAATCGCGGAACGGATCCCCTTGCGGGGCCCAGGGGCAGCGCCCCTACCCGCGATCTAACCATCGCGAGGGTTCCTTTGCGATCCAACAGCGCAATCGTAGAACGAGGAGAAGTTGTTGCCGCCTAGATTGCATCAGATGATAACCTAAGGTCCTTAAGGCAAGAGTTTTTTGAAAGGCTTAGGAATCAGATGTATGGCAGCAGATATAGCAGCTTAGTCTTTTAGTATAAGTGGGAGATTGTTAGAGTGTCTACTAAAAGCCTAGCTTTTGGTATAAACATTTATCTAGAAATAAGAATCACATTGATCAAATGTCTACATTTATGATAAATGTAGTTGTTCAATTAATTTATATTATAGATAACATGGTGTGTGATGTCACACACAAAGGATCATGTTATCAGTATCTTATAAATTATAAACAGTAGCTCACGACCATAATGGAAAGGAACAAACCATTGGAAGGTCGTAGTGTAATTAGGTGTCAGTTTATCTTGACTGTATAATTACACTAGTACACTCAAAGTGTATTGAGTAGGACCATTTGAGGTCGTTTCTTTTATACTGACTTTATAAAGAAACAAAGACCTCGGTTATTATGGAAGTGTGTGCTCTTAATCCTAATATAATAACAAGCACATATATTTGATATTTATTTCTTTAATTTATCAATGGGTGAGATTTAGTTCGATAAATCAATAAGCCCGATAAGTTGAGAAATGGTATCACTTATAGTGTGTGTTGTTGATTATAAAAGGAAACTGTGTCCTAGAGATAATAGGTTGATAATGTCCTCAAGAGGAGCTCATAAGGATTGTCATGTTAAACCCTGCAGGTGGACTTAGTCCGACATGATAATAAGGTTGAGTGGTACTACTCTTGGACTAAGATATTAATTAAATGAGTTATCAGTAACTCACTTAATTAGTGGACATTCAATATCTTAAACATAGGGAGACTAACACACTCATAATAAGAAGGAGCCTAGAAATGTAATTTGGGATTGGTGCGGTAGTTCAATAATAGTTCTCTAGTGGAATGAATTATTATTGATAAAATTAAGTTGGGTGTTCGGGGCGAACACGGGATGCTTAATTTTATCGGGAGACCAAAACCAATTCCTCCTCTCGGTCCCTATCGTAGCTTCTTATTTATAGAGTACTATACCCACCTATACCCACCTTCATACCCATGAGAAAGGGGCCGGCCAAGCTAGCTTGTGGTTGAAGCTAGGGCCGGCCAAGCCTTGGTTCATGGGTGGTCGGCCCTAGCTTGAACCCAAGCTTAGGTGGCCGGCCCCCATTAAATTAAAAAGAATTTTAATTTTAATTTTTATTATGTGGAAGATATAATTTATTACAGAGAATTAAAATTAAAATATCTCTCTTTAAAAAGATCTACAAAAAGATTAAAAGAAAGAGATTAGATCTCTTTCCTTATTTGTAGATTGGAAAGATATTTTATTTTTTCTCTCTGAAAAATTATTCACATGTTGAAAATTAAAATTATAGAAATTTCTTTTTATCAACCATGAAGGGTTCTTAAAAGGAAATTTTATTTTTTAAAATTTCCAAAGACAAAAAAGGAAGTTTTAATTGTTGATTAAAATTATCCTATTTGCTCTACATGAGGTGACCGGCCATATACAATTAATTAGGAAAATTTATTTAATTTTTTTTCTTAATTAATTGTTGTCAAGGAAAGTTAAGGAAATTTTATTATAAATAAATTTCCTTATTTACCAAAGCCAAGGAATATAAAAGAAGGGGTAGGGGTGCCTTCATGGTGAACAACCTCTATTATTTTTCTCCCTCTTTTCCTTGGTGTGGTGGCGGGCCATTCCCTTTCTCTCTTCTCCTCTTGTTGGCCAAAACCTATCTTCTTGGTGGAGCTTTTGTTTGTGGCCGGATCAAGGAAGGAGAAGAAGGAGAGAAAGCAAGTCTCATCTCTAGCATCCCTTGGAGCATTGGTGGTGGCCGAAATTATTCATCCTTGAAGAAAATTATTATGGCCGGCCATCCTCTTCCTTTCTTCCTCTTTTGTGGTGGCCGAAACTAATCTCTTGCTTGGAGTTCTTGTGGTGGTCGGATACTACTTGGAGAAGAAGAAGAAGAAGGAGAGAAAGCTTGTATCCCTTGGAGCTTGGTTGGTGTTTTGTTCTTCGTCCTTGGTGAAGCTTCTTTGTGTTGGCCGAACCTAGCTAGGAGAAGAAGAAGGTGCTTGGTGGTTTCTCATATCGGAAGATCGTTGCCCACAAAACGTCCGAGGTTAGAAGAGGAATACGGTAGAAGATCAAGAGGTCTTTCTAGAAGGTATAACTAGTAGTTTTTCCTTTTCCGCATCATACTAGTTATTTATGGAAATAATATCAAATAGAAGAGGCTTACGTTCTAGTATTTTGAATATGTTTTTCGATGTTGTGTTCTTTTGTTTTATTTATCCTTGTGATTTGATTGTTCTTTTCGGTTAACCTAAAGTTATTTTAGGAAATTAAATATTAGCTTTCTATAAAAGGTTTTGTCTAGTCGGTGGTGGTTGCTCCCATATCCAAGAAGGCCATGTGCCTCGCCACATCAGTACTGGGAACCAATTATGGAAATTAATATTTAATGGAATTAATAACTTAAGGTGATTTGGGTCGAACGTGTTAAGTTCCGCAGGAGACCCAAGTCAAAACCTAAAAGAACGAATAGATTAAGTTTTGGATCAAACGTGTTAAGTTCCGCAGGCGATCCAAAATTTAATTTAAAAGAACACATGGTAGCTAGGAAAAGGTTCAGACCTTTGTAGAAAATTTTTGTACAGTGGAACCTCTAGGTTTTCCGAGTAGCAACCAACAGAGTCGACCTAGGCTCCGAACCAAGTAACCAAAATGTGTTTTTTTCTTTCCGCTGCACAACTAATTGTAAGTTAGAGCCCTAGAGCCAATCATTTAATGATTGTATTATGGACTTGCTGTATCATATTCTTATATAAATAAAGGCATTTGTTTTTGGTTATTATACTTACTTATATTGGTGCCAAATAAACTAAGTATAATAGCGTCCTTGAGTAGAAGGTTCTCACCTATATCAATCAGTTAGTTGAACCGATAGTGAGATGATATAGGAAACACTACTCTTAATCATTCCTAGTCGAGTATTAACATTCAGGGACAATGTTAATGCAATAAGACTAGCATGTAGGTCAACTCGATTACTTGATCTCACAAGTCATGGATATAGAGATATCAAGTTGACACATGGGTATGCATTCGAGAATGTATACTGAATGACCCGCCATGAGAAAGTATTATGGATCGTTATATGAGTGTCATATACTTTCTCATGTGGCTATTAGTATGACTACTAGTCCTTGGACCTGAAGTCACCATGGATGCCTACATAAGGAGTTATGTACTTTGGTTTCATCAAACGTCACCCGTAACTGGGTGGACTATAAAGGCGATTACTGGGTATGTAACGAATTATGTAGAGGGATGTGAGTGATGTAGATGGGATCTATCCCTCCTATATGATGGGAGAGACATCGATATTCTTGATAGAGTGAGACCACGAAGTGCATAGTCATGCCCAAATGAGTCAATATGAGATATTGAGCTCATTTGATTTAGTGAGTCTACTTGGAGTTCAAGATTTAGATTGATTAGAGGATGACATGGTCTATGCCTCACATTGATCAATTTAGATGTCTATGATAGAAAGACAATGTCATATATTGTGAGGAGTCACAATTAGTAGTCACAAGGTGATGTTGGATCTCAACATTCTTGTAACTTGGGTAGTAATGATGTGTTGCTAGATACCGCTCATTACTTATGCTTCTAAATGGGTTTAGGAGCATTGCCAACGTTACAAGAACCTATAGGGTCACACGGTTAGGGCAATTAGATGGAGATTAGGTTCATTTCATGAACCTAAAGGATTAGGTTCATGTGATGAACCAATTTGGATTAAGAGTAATCCAAAGTAGGCTAATTGAGTTGGACTCAATTTGGTTCATGTATTAGATGAGTCTAATTTGGACTTAGGCTCATTGAATTAATTTAATTCAATGAATAGAGATTCATTAAATTAAAATTGACTTGAACCAATGGTTAGATTTGATCAACCATGGGAGAGAAGTGGTCAAGTATGACTTGACTTGAGAGGAAGATGAAGGGTCAATTTTGACCTGACCATTTGCCACCTCATTGGTGAGTTGGCAATGAATGGGCCAATGATGATGCTCCACATCACCATGGTTACTTAAGTAGGATGCCACCTCATGGGAGTTACCAAGAATTGTGACTCTTGGTATCCCATGGAGGTTAAAACATCTCTTAATGTGGTCGGCCACATTCAACTCTTGTGAAGTTTCATTTTTATTTTTGAAACTCCCATCTTCTTCCTCTCTAGTTTTCTTCTTGCTCTCCCTCTCCTCCATTACTGATCTCTAAGGTTACTAGCACATCCTTAGAGGTTCTTCTCCATCTCTTGCTTGTGTGGATACACATAGAGAAGTGTTTACTTTGACACTTTCGAGATCCTGTGAACCGAGGACAAGAGGGATTGCGAAGGGCTTCGCATCAAGGGTATATTCCTTCTCCTTTATAGATCTACTATAGATCAAGGTTTAGAAACTCGTACTCATAATGTAACACCCATAGAGTACTTAGCAAGATTTTAGATATTGTTTTTATCATGAATAAAAATAGGCTTTATGTGTAAATTTGCAAAAATAATAAAAGAAAATAGAACCAAAAAGAGATGACCAAAAAGAGATGAACCTACAGACCAAGAGAAGTTATTGTTAAAGAGAGAGGTGACAATATAGTTAAGAGTAAGAAAAGAGCTTTTTCATTGAGAAGGAGAAGTTAGAGTTGCCCTCTTCCTCTCAAAAGAAAAGAGGATTCTTGCTTCCTCTTTTCATTAAGGAGATGTAAAAGAAAGGAGAAGGAAAAGTACATTTTCCCTTCCTCCTCTCATGATGAATAAAAGGGGAAATTAAAGAAGAAAATTCATTTTCTCCTCTTCCTCCTTCCCCCTCCTCCTCACCGTGACCAAGAGCCTCTCCTCACCTCTCCTTGCCGAAATCCAAAAACAAAGGAGGACTCCTCTCTAGGAAGGCTCCACAAGCAAGATTTTCTCCCTAAGTAAATCAAACAAGGATGTAAGTATTCCCTCACATGTGGTACAAGTCGCTTACGATATTTTCGAAAGATTAGAACACTTGAAAATAAAAATAAAAAGAGAAGAAATCATGCTCATGGATCTTATTATGTTAGGATATGAATTTAGTTAAAGATTTATGTTGGATGTTGTTTAAGCTTGATCTTCTTCTTAATATGTTTATTGACCTTCTTCTTAATAAGGTTCAGCCATGATGAATTTTTAGGGTTCATGAAGCTCCAAACCTAAGTTAGTATGCTCATATACTTCCTTATGATATGTTATGAAATTAGCTAGGTATTCATATTCATATGTTGCTTAGAAGTTTATTTCTTGTTTTATGATGTTTCGGCCATGATAGAGTTTTAGGGTCTCATAAAGCTCAAAACCTAAATTAGCAAGTTCATAGACTTCTTTATGATATGTTATGGAATTAGCTAAGTATTCATGTTTATATGTTGCTTAGAAGTTTATTTCTTGCTTGAGGAAGTTTCGGCCATGATGGGGTTTTTAGGGTTCATGAAGCTCCAAACCTAACTTAGTATGCTCATAGACTTCTTTATGATATGTTATGGAATTAGCTAAGTATTCATGTGTATATTTTGCTTAGAAGTTTATTTCTTGGTTTATGATGCTTGGGCCATGATAGAGTTTTAGGGTTTCATAAAGCACAAAACCAAATCTAGTATGCTCATAGACTTCTTTATGATATGTTATGAAATTAGCTAGGTATTAGAAGTTTGCTTCTTGTTGTATGATGTTTCGGCCATGATGGAGTTTTAGGGTTTCAAGAAGCTCAAAACCTAAATTAGCATGCTCATAGACTTCCTTATGATATGTTATGAAATTAGCTAGGTATTCATGTTTACATGTTGCTTAGAAGTTTATTTCTTACTTGATGAAGTTTCGGCCATGATGAGGTTTTAGGGTTCATGAAGCTCAAAACCTAATTTAATATACTCATAGACTCCTTTATGATATGTTATGAAATTAGCTAGGTATTCATGTTTATGTGTTGCTTAGAAGTTTATTTCTTGCTTGATGAAGTTTCGGCCATGATGAGGTTTTAGGGTTCATGAAGCTCAAAACCTAAATTAGTATGCTCATAGACTTCTTTATGATATGTTATGAAATTAGCTAGGTATTCATGTTTATATGTTGCTTAGAAGTTTATTTCTTGCTTGATGAAGTTTCGGCCATGATGAGGTTTTAGGGGTCATGAAGCTCAAAACCTAAATTAGTATGCTCATAGACTTATTTATGATATGTTATGATATTGGCTAGGTATTCAAGTTGTATGTTGCTTAGGAGTTATTTCCCTTCTTATGAACTTTCGGCCATAACTATAATTTAGGGTTCAAGAAAGTTTAAACTTAACTTAGCAAGCTCATGGATTCCCTTATGATATGATATGAAGGTAGCTTGGTATTTTTATGCTTATGTAGAACTTAGTTTCATGCTTTTAAAGGTTCGGCCACAATTAAGTTAAAAGGCCTAGGAAGCTTAGAACCTACTACCTATGCTAATGATATTCTTTATAGTTTATGACATGAATTTGATTTAAGGTTCACATGCTGATATGTCATTGTAACCTAAAACTAAGCATGGTGACTCTCGGCCACCATATGAAACTAGGGTTAGAGACCCAATTATGACTTTGCTTACTGTCTCACATACTAGAATACGAACTAGGAGATGCTAGTAAATGTTTTCCATGTATGATTATGGTTGCCTATGATGATTTCTATACTTAATTAAGGATGTCATGAATTATGCATGATGATGACTCTTATGATATGTTTTATGCTTAAGTATGCATGCTTTATGACAAGACAAGTAACATGTCTATTTATGTATGTTTAAGAATTTTGCATGAAATGATTCTTATGATGACAATGTACCCAAGCATGTATGATTTCAAATATGTGGCATGTTCATTTACGTAAGCTCATGAACCAAGCATGATAATGGTTTTATATGATGGCTATGTGCCCAAGAATGTATGCCTTATGATATGATAAGAAAATGGCAAAGAGTTGCTTCCCTTAAGATTGGGATTAAGAGCACTCTTCATGTTAAGACAAGAGTATGACATCTATGATGATATGATGTGATAGTTATGATGATATGATATGCATGACATGTACTTTACTTTATATGGCTTGTACCAAGGGTGGGCTCCATAAGCGCCCCTAGACCGACGGACTATGAATGGGTCTAATAAAAAGGGATGGGCTCCTTAGTACGCCCCTAGGCCGATGGACTATGAACGGGTCTAGATCCCTAGTAGGTTCGGGGCTAGCTACCATGTCCTAGGGATTGCGCCCATTTATGTATGTATGTGGTACAAGCCGAGCCCTCATGATTATGATATTATGTTTAAGTATTAAAAGATATGTTTAAAGACATCTTGCACTCGACATGGCATATGTTTTAAAAAGGACATTTTGCATAATGCACTCATTCACATATGACATGTTTCTTTTATGATTCATATGACCTGATGATATGTTATGTTTCTTATGATTCACCTCACATGATCTCTTTATTTATGATATGTTAGAATCATGGTTTATAATGATATGTTATGATAAGGAACTATGCTCACATTACATATTGTTAGATGATTATGTCTTCATTGATGATATGCTTATATGATTATGGTTTGATATACAGTTTTTGTGAGTAGGAAAGGATCTTACTGAGCCTGTGTACTCATAGCTTACTTCCTTGTACCACAGATAAAGGCAAGGGATGGATGACTTAAGGGAGCTGCAGGAGAGGCAAGGAGGTGTGTGTGGCAGTGGCTCGGCTAAGACAAATAAGACCTGCTATGATATTTTGTTATGTTTGACATGAACCATTTGTATTTATGTTACATTCCATTATAACTTCATGACATTTCTGCTGCTCTATGTTACTAGAATGAAATTTTAAATATGCATGTATCTTGGAATAGTTAAGTAAGTAAGTAGCCCCGTCCCTTTTAGTAGCAGGGAGGGCGGGCGTTACAGTTTGGTATCAGAGCCAGGTTAGCCTTCCCACTGCACACACATCGAGTCTCTTTCTGCTGCTCCAAGTAAGAAAATTTTCTATGCTTAGTATATTTCTTTTATGATGTTTATGCTCAGATTATTTATTTATTTTATTTATGATGCTTATTCTCAGTTTATTTATTTATGTTATTTATGATGCTTATGCTCAGTTTATTTATTTATTTTATTTTATGATGCTTATGCTCAGTTTATTTATTTATTTTATTTTATGATGCTTATGCTCTGTTTATTTATTTATTTATTTTATTTATGATGCTTTAGTAGTATGCATGCTTACTTTATTCTTTTAAGTCACAGTTTTAGTTTAGGTTGCATGATGGTAGGTTAGGGGTGATAACACAACAAACTTACAAATAGTTAGAAATGACGTTAACCTTTCGTTAGTATGGTTAGAAATGATAATAACTTACGCTAGCTCTGTTGTCATTAATGAAGATAAGGATGGCTAGAAAACGTAATACCAGAGCTGAGGAAACAGCACCTCCACCTGATCTGATGCATGTAGTTACCGAACTCCAGCGTCAAGTTACGGAACAGCAGCAGATGATCACTGCTCTGTTGAATTAACAAGGGAATCCTGTTACCCCGCCAGGACTCCAGAACGTAGTACCAGTAATACCTACGGCTGTTCTAGTACCACCGGCACCTGCACCACAGGGAGGCCCAGCTCCAGTGGTTCGTCAGGAGGCATATCTGATTCAGTGGCAGAGACTGAAGTCGGAAGCTTTCTCCGGTAACTGTGAACCATGGGACGCACAGGCCTGGTTCAAGACTATGGAGAGCATAGTAGAGTTACTGGATTGGCCTGAACACGAGAAAGTCAAATGTGCATCATTCTGCCTTACTGGAGATGTCAGGATGTGGTGGGACAGAGTGAAGGCAAAAAGACAAGTAAATCAGATGACGTGGACAGACTTTGAGACAGAATTTTTCAAAGAATTTTTCCATATGCGAGTCACAAATAAACACTATGATGAGTTCACCGAGTTCCGGCAAAGTGATCTATCGGTCAATGAAGCGGTTAAGAAATTCAACCGCCTAGCACGTCGGTGCCCAGAGTTGGTCAGCACGGAGAGAGAAAGAGTCAGACTTATGCTGAAGATGCTCAGACCTGAGATAGCCCTGAATATGGCCGGCGGAGTTAATAGACCGCAGATCGCCGAAGAATTAATCAGCAGTGCTCTGATCATAGAACACTATCAAAAGGCAATGAATGAGGGCAAGAATCAGACTCAGTCGGGAGGATAAAAATCTCGAAGTACCCGAACCAGCTGGAAAGGAAATCACAGTGGCAAGAAGAAGCAATGGAGTGATTCCAAGAGTGGTCCAGCGAGCAAGCAACTCATGTTCCCTCAATGTACTACTTACGGGAAGAAGCACCCGGGGATATGCCGTATAGGTACAAACAGATGCTACAACTGTGGAATGGAAGGACATATGGCTCGGAACTGCTCTACTCAGATCCAGACACCTATCCCTCCGCAGGTTCAGAACAAAGGTGCGCTTCCACAGCTACACCTGATGCAAGCTGCGATAGAAGGCCCGCAGATAAGCCAAGGGAGACTGGAAGCTCTGCCAATAGGACGGATGCTAGAATTTTCTCCATCACCAAGGAGGATGCGGCCATTGCTTCTACGGTTGTCACAGGTCAGATAATTGTTTTTAATCAGTATGCTACTGTGCTATTTGACACTGGGGCAACACACTCGTTTATTTCTACACCTTTCACGGGAAAGATAGACATGCCACCCCAAACCTTGGATTGTAAATTTTTAACGACGTTACCTTCGGGAGATGTGATGCCATCCACCCATATACTGTGAGCCGCACCCGTCAGAATTGCAGATAGAGAACTCTACTATAATCTGATAGTGCTAGACATGTAGGATTATGATATTATACTGGGCATGGATTTCCTGAGTAAATACGGAGCTTCAATAAAGTGCGGAAAAAGAAGAGTAATTTTCCGGCCTGAGGCAGTACTGACGTTCGAATTCATTGGGGAAAACAAGAAAGAAGTTAAAAAATTTTTATCAGCTTTAAAGGCACAGAAGATGTTAGACAATGGATGCACTGGGTTTCTAGCTCATGTGGTTGATACAAATCAGGCAAGGGAACTGAAGCCAGAAGATGTCAAAGTCGTATGCAACTACCCAGAGGTATTTCCTGATGAACTACCAGGGTTAGCACCTGACCAAGAAATCAAGTTCGAGATCGAATTGATTCCTGATACAAAGCCGATCTCTAAAGCACCTGACCGTATGGCGCCGGCTGAATTGGAGGAACTTCAAAAACAGCTACGGGAGTTGCTCGACATGGGACTTATCCGCCCTAGTCACTCACCATGGGGAGCTCCGGTACTATTTGTTAAAAAGAAAGATGGGTCTATGCAAATGTGCATAGATTATCGAGCACTGAATAAAGTTACAATCAAGAACAGATATCCCTTACCACGGATTGACGATCTGTTCGATCAGTTGAAGGGGGCCACTGTTTTCTCTAAGATTGACTTGAGGTCTGGCTATCATCAAGTGAAGGCGAAACAAGATGATATACCAAAAACAACCTTTCGGACAAGATACGGACATTATGAGTTCATAGTAATGCCCTTCGGGGTGACAAATGCTCCTGCTCTATTCATGGATCTGATGAACCGAGTGTTCTCAATATACCTCGACAAATTTGTGACTGTTTTTATCGATGATATTCTCATTTATTCGAGAACCCAGGAAGAGCATGCCCAACACCTGGAAATAGTATTACAAATTCTTCGGGAAAAACAATTGTATGCAAAATTTTCCAAATGCGAATTTTGGCTTGACCAAGTATCGTTTCTGGGTCATGTTATCTCTAGGGATGGAGTAATGGTAGACCCAATCAAGATCGAAGCCGTCAGTTACTGGAATAGGACAAGGAATGCCAGCGAAATCAGGAGTTTCCTTGGACTAGCAGGTTATTACCGGAAGTTTGTAGAGGGTTTCTCCAGAATCGCAGCACCAATGACAGCCCTCACTCGGAAAAATAAGAAGTATGAATGGACAGATGACTGCGAGAAGAGTTTCACATAACTGAAAAAGAGACTGACCAGTGCTCCAATTCTTATTCTTCCGGAAAGCAACGAAGGATTTGATATGTACAGCGACGCATCTAAATCAGGACTCGGAGCTGTACTCATGCAAAATGGCAAAGTCATTGCCTATGCCTCCAGGCAACTCAAGGAACACGAGAAAAATTATCCTACACACGATTTGGAACTAGCAGCCGTGGTCTTTGCTCTTAAGATATGGAGACATTATCTATATAGAGCACAGTGTAAGATCTATACAGATCACCAAAGTCAGAAATATTTCTTCACACAGAAGGACCTGAACATGAGACAAAGAAGATGGCTTGAGCTAGTCAAGAACTATGACTGCGAGATCTTTTATCATCCGGGAAAAGCGAACAAAGTAGCTGATGCACTCAGCCGGAAGTTGTAGGCTACCGAAGTACCCGAAACTATTTTAAGTTCAAGGACGAACTTTTATGAGGTATGGGGGAATGTAACACCCATAGAGTACTTAGCAAGATTTTAGATATTGTTTTTATCATGAATAAAAATAGGCCTTAAGTGTAAATTTGCAAAAATAATAAAATAAAATAGAACCAAAAAGAGATGACCAGGGTTTAAACCTTGGATCTCTTACTAGATATATGTATGTGTTAACCAATAGACCAAGAGAAGTTATTGTTAAAGAGAGAGTTGACAATATAGTTAAGAGTAAGAAAAGAGCTTTTTCATTGAGAAGGAGAAGTTAGAGTTGCCCTCTTTCTCTCAAAAGAAAAGAGGATTCTTGCTTCCTCTTTTCATTGAGGAGAAGTAAAAGAAAGGAGAAGGAAAGGTACATTTTCCCTTCCTCCTCTCATGATGAATAAAAGGGGAAATTAAAGAAGAAAATTGATTTTCTCCTCTTCCTCCTTCCCCCTCCTCCTCACCGTGACCAAGAGCCTCTCCACACCTCTCCATGCCGAAATCCAAAATCAAAGGAGGACTCCTCTCTAGGAAGGCTCCACAAGCAAGATTTTCTCCCTAAGTAAATCAAACAAGGATGTAAGTATTCCCTCACCTGTGGTGCCAGTCGCTTACGATATTTTTGAAAGATTAGAACGTTTGAAAATAAAAATAAAAAGAGAAGAAACCATGCTCATGGATCTTATTATGTTAGGATATGAATTTAGTTAAAGATTTATGTTGGAAGTTGTCTAAGCTTGAACTTCTTCTTAATATGTTTATTGACCTTCTTCTTAATAGTGTTCGGCCATGATGAATTTTTAGGGTTCATGAAGCTCCAAACCTAAGTTAGTATGCACATAGACTTCCTTATGATATGTTATGAAATTAGCTAGGTATTCATATTCATATGTTGCTTAGAAGTTTATTTCTTGTTTTATGATGTTTCGGCCACGATAGAGTTTTAGGGTTTCATAAAGCTCAAAACTAAATCTAGCATGCTCATCGACTTATTTATGATATGTTATGAAATTAGCTAGGTATTCATGTTCATATGTTGCTTAGAAGTTTACTTCTTGTTGTATGATGTTTCGGCCATGATGGAGTTTTAGGGTTTCATGAAGCTCAAAACCTAAATTAGCATGCTCATAGACTTCCTTATGATATGTTATGAAATTAGCTAGGTATTCATGTTTACATGTTGCTTAGAAGTTTATTTCTTGCTTGATGAAGTTTCGGCCATGATGAGGTTTTAGGGTTCATGAAGCTCAAAACCTAATTTAATATGCTCATAGACTCCTTTATGATATGTTATGAAATTAGCTAGGTATTCATGTTTATATGTTGCTTAGAAGTTTATTTCTTACTTGATGAAGTTTCGGCCATGATGAGGTTTTAGGGTTCATGAAGCTCAAAACCTAAATTAGTATGCTCATAGACGTCTTTATGATATGATATGAAATTAGCTAGGTATTCATGTTTATATGTTGCTTAGAAGTTTTTTTCTTGCTTGATGAAGTTTCGGCCATGATGAGGTTTTACGGGTCATGAAGCTCAAAACCTAAATTAGTATGCTCATAGACTTCTTTATGATATGTTATGAAATTGGCTAGGTATTCATGTTGTATGTTGCTTTGGAGTTATTTCCCTTCTTATGAACTTTCGGCCATAACTATAATCTAGGGTTCAAGAAAGTTTAAACTTAACTTAGCAAGCTCATGGATTCCCTTATGATATGATATGAAGGTAGCTTGGTATTTTTATGCTTATGTAGAACTTAGTTTCATGCTTTTAAAGGTTCGGCCACAATTAAGTTAAAAGGCCTAGGAAGCCTAGAACCTACTACCTATGCTCATGATATTCTTTATAGTTTATGACATGAATTTGATTTAAGGTTCACATGCTGATATGTCATTGTAACCTAAAACTAAGCATGGTGACTCTCGGCAACCATATGAAACTAGGGTTAGAGACCCAATTATGACTTTGCTAGGTGTCTCACATACTAGAATACGAACTAGGAGATGCTAGTAAATGTTTTCCATGTATTATTATGGCTGTCTACGATGATTTATATACTTAATTAAGGATGCTCATGAATTATGCATGATGATGACTCATATGATATATTTTATGCTTAAGTATGCATGCTTTATGACAAGACATGTAACATGTCTATTTATGTATGTTTAAGAATTTTGCATGAAATGATTCTTATGATGACAATGTACCCAAGCATGTATGATTTCAAATATGTGGCATGTTCATTTATGTAAGCTCATGAACCAAGCATGATAATGGTTTTATATGATGACTATGTGGCCAAGAATGTATGCCTTATGATATGATAAGAAAATGGCAAAGAGTTGCTTCCCTTAAGATTGGGATTAAGAGCACTCTTCATGTTAAGACAAGAGTATGACATCTATGATGATATGATATGACAGTTATGATAATATGATATGCATGACATGTACTTTAATTTATATGGCTTGTACCAAGGGTGGGCTCCATAACCGCCCCTAGACCGACGGACTATGAACGAGTCTAGTAAAAAGGGATGAGCTCCTTAGTACGCCCCTAGGCCGACGGACTATGAACGGGTCTAGATCCCTAGTAGGTTCGGGGCTAGCTACCCTATCCTAGGGATTGCGCGCATTTATGTATGTATGTGGTATTAGCCGAGCCCTCATGATTATGATATTATGTTTAAGTATTAAAAGATATGTTTAAAGACATCTTGCACTCGACATGGCATATGTTTTTAAAAGGACATTTTACATAATGCACCCATTCACATATGACATGTTTCTTTTATGATTCATATGACCTGATGATATGTTATGTTTCTTATGATTCACCTCACATGATCTCTTTATTTATGATATGTTAGAATCATGGTTTATAATGATATGTTATGATAAGGAACTATGCTCACATTACATATTGTTAGATGATTATGTCTTCATTGATGATATGCTTATATGATTATGCTTTGAGATATAGTTTTTGTGAGTAGGAAAGGATCTTACTGAGCCTGTGTGCTCATAGCTTACTTCCTTGTACCACAGATAAAGGCAAGGGATGGCTGACTTAAGGGAGCTGCAGGAGAGGCAAGGAGGTGTGTGTGGCAGTGGCTCGGCTAAGACAAATAAGACCTGCTATGATATTTTGTTATGTTTGACATGAACCATTTGTATTTATGTTACATTCCAGTATAACTTCATGACATTTCCGCTGCTTTATGTTACTAGAAAGAAATTTTAAATATGCATGTATCCTGGAATAGTTAAGTAAGTAGCAGGGAGGGCGGGCGTTACACATAATGTTTTCGATATTTTTATCTTCGTACGGATCCGGTGGCGGGGGTTTCGGGGTTTCCGCGATGCGAAAAAGCAGTTTTCATGGCCCAAAAAACCCAACACTAATGTCTAATGTTTTAAACGTTCCGAAAGAAAGAGTTTTTAAAGAGCGATATTCACCCCCTCCCCCCCCCCTCAATTCTATCATTT
Source organism: Zingiber officinale (assembly GCF_018446385.1). Taxonomy (NCBI): domain Eukaryota; kingdom Viridiplantae; phylum Streptophyta; class Magnoliopsida; order Zingiberales; family Zingiberaceae; genus Zingiber; species Zingiber officinale. The sequence goes on from NC_055990.1 coordinate 82,848,006, forward strand.
TCTATCGATCTTTCAATTGGTATCAAAGTCTGGTAGCTCTGAAATTACTTTAACATTTTTCATGCAACTTTAAAAACATTCTCTTTTTCTTTAAAAGCCTTTTCTGTAATTCTTAAGTAATATTTTCCTTTATCCCGCACTACTAATCTCAAGACAAGAGTCTTGGAAATCTTCTAATTCTTTTTTATTCTTTGATAGGAAAGATGTCAAACTCCTACCAAGATGGGTACATCACCGTTCACCCTCCATTGTTCAAAGGGGAGAACTTCAGCTATTGGAAGAATAGAATGGAGTGCTACCTCAAGTCTGACATTGATCTCTGGTTCACCATACTCAATGGATACTCTCCCCCGATGGAAGATGGAAAACTGGTAGAACTAGAAGACTGGACCCCTCCGATGATCAAGAAGGCACAACTAAAGTATAAATCAATCAACACCATTCAGTGCGGCCTAATGATGGAAGAACTAAATAGAGTCGGGCCCTTTGATAATGCAAAAGATATCTGGGACCACTTGGTAAAGCTGCACGAAGGAACCGATGAATCTAAGGTAAACAAAATGGATTTGTTATCAAATAATTTGTTTAATATTAAAACACTTCCCGAAGAGAAGGTCATGTAACTACATGCTCTACTGAAAGACATTCTCAATGGCTACATCCAATCGAACACAACCTGGAGAATCATGACACGATAAGGTAAAGTTTCAAGGGATCTTTCCATTCTTAAGTTAGATGAACTTTTTTGTGAATTAGAATTACATGGAAAGTATAAATTGTGTTAAGTCGAGAAAGGTATTGGTTTGTATGCAGGATCAAATGATTTGTCGAGAAAGAAACCATGATCAGGGCCAAGAAGGAATTAGAAAGTGAGTTTGACTCAGACTCAACCAATGAAGAGGTGCTGGTCAACATGGTTCAAAAACTACTAACAAGGAAGAAATTCAAAAGGAGCACCAAGAAGACACCAATCAATGAGATACAAAATAAATCAGAAATGATTTGTTACGGATGCAACAAGAAGGGGCATCTGAAAAAGGAATGCCCTAACCGGGAGGAAAATCCAAAATCAACAAGAAGAAAGAAGGCCCTGAAAGTGACATGGGACAAGTCATCCTCTGAGGAGTCTGATGCGGAAGAAATGAAGTATTCAAGTCATCTTTCCCTTATAGCAAGAAATGAAGATTCCAAGTTCGAGGAAGAGTACGAGTCCGAGACGGACATCGAGTCCGAGAGAAGCCACATATCCGTATCCATCTCTGAAGGTCTTGATATGGTAACCTTTTATTCCAAGTCAAATTTACTTAAAATAATTAAATGTCTGTTTAAAAAATTAACAAAAACTGAAAAACAAAATAGCTTACTACTTAAAAAAATTGACCACCTTAAGGAGCAAGTTAACTTGAGTAACTCGACTAACCAAGTTCAAGTTGGAACTTCAACTCAAGTTGCAAAGCTTGAGGAAGAAAACTTCAACTTGAAAGGTCATGTCGAGTGACTCAATAAAACATTGAAAATATTTGAGCTGGGATCCAAATGTCTAAATATGGTACTTGGGTCGCAACAAGCCATGCAAACAAATCGGGACTTGGTTATAAACCAAACAAAACCAACAAACCATATTTATCTCTAATTAGTAAAAATATTAGAAATCAAATGAAATTCATTACTTAGATAGATCATATCTAAGCTATGACTCAAGAGGAGTAAATAGAAAGACTGTTCAACCAACTTGATTAACCTACTTTGCATACATAGGATTAGGTTTACTTTTTACTTTTTTTAGAACGATTAGTTAAAAAGGTTTACCAAATATTAATAACTTATCATCGGAATGGATTGGGATAATAGTATGTCAAGAAAAATTTATTGAAGGCATGTCTAGGATGAATCTTGTATATTCTACCTGGTGCACAAGACTTAGTGGATCTGGCCGAAGCTACCTTAGTAAAACATGGGCTAGTTAGACTAAAACTTAGTATTAAGTTTTTTGGGCATGACTATTTTGAAAAGTATTCAGTAAATGGTCCACCATTGATACATAAGAAGATCATATGCCTCGCCACTGAATTGAAAATTTATCCTTAAGAAGTTTGCTTGATTAAATCAAAGTTAAGTTTTAACCTAACATGCATTGAACAACCTTTTGTATAGGCTTTTTAATCTAAATTGAATCAACTTTAACTTAACCTTAAAATCAAAAATATAAACTTAATAAAAATTATTTTAAAACTTAATTAAAAATTACTCTAAAACTTAATTATAAATCATTTTTAAACTTAATTATTAATTATCTTAATGCCTAATTAAAAATATTTTTAAATTTAATTAAAAATATTTTAAAACTTAATTAAAAATATTCTAAAGCATAATGGAAATTATTTTAAAACTTAATTAAAAATATTTTAAAACTTAATTTAAAAATACATTAAAACTTAATTAAAAATTATTTTAAAACTTAATTACAAATATTTTAAAAAATAATTAAAAATATTTTAAAACTTAATTAAAAATATTTTAAAACTTAATTAAAAAATTTATAAAAACTTAATTAAAAATTATTTTAAAACTTAATTCAAAAATATTTTAAAATTTAATAAAAAATTATTTTATAAATTAATTAAAAATATTTTAAAACTTAATTAAAAATTATATTAAAAATTAATTAAAAAAATTTTAAAAATTATTCTAATATATTTTAAAGCTTAATTATTTTAAAAATTAATTATTTTAAAACTTAAATATTTAAAAATTAATTAAAAATGTTTTTTAAAATTAATTAAAATACTTTAAAACTTATTTAAAAATTATTTTATAACTTAATTAAAAATTATTTTAAAACTTAATTAAAAATATTTTAAGCTTTACTTATTTTAAAAATTAATTAAAAATATTTTTAAAATTAATTAAAAATACTTTAAAACATAATTAAAAATTATTTGAAAAGTACATTAAAAATATTTTAAAACTTAATTCAAAAGTATTTTAGAAACCTAATTCAAAATTATTTAAATCTTAATTCAAAATTATTTATAAAATTAATAAAAATATTTTAAAATTTAATTCAAAATTATTTCATAAATTATTTTAAAACTTAATTAAAAATTACTAAAACTTAAAATAAACAAAAATTAAATTAAGTTTTAAATTAATTAAATCTTAAAATCTAAAATTAACTAAAACTTAAAATTAATAATAAAATTCAAACTTAAATCTTAACACAAGTTAATAAACTTAATTATCTATTAAAACTAAACCTAAATTTAAACTTAACTTAAAACTTAAACATAATTAAATTCAAATTTAAAACTTAATCAAAACTTAACTCCTAAACTTAACTAATTTAACTAATAAATTTAAAATAAGACTAAATCTTAAATTTTAAACTAAAACTTGATAACAAAACTCTATTCATTTGAAACTCTATTAACCAAAACTTTGATTTAACTCCTACGTTATGCATAGGAATCCAAAGCTCTAGACAAATGAATTTTGGATAGTGGTTGCTCTAGACATACTACTGGGGATCAGAACAAATTTACCAATATTGAGATAAAAAACTTAGGATCAGTTGCCTTTGGGAACAACGACAAGCCAAATGTAATTGGTATAGGTGAAATTTAATTACAATCAAATATATCAATTAAAAAAGTATTGCTTATTGAATATTTTCATTATAAATTACTTTGTATAAGTCAATTATGCGATTCTATATTTAAAGTCAAATTTTTATTTTCTGAATGTCTAATAAATTACAATGAATCTACTAATATATTGCTAAAAGTCTTTAGAGATAAAAATATTTACTCAATAAATCTACCAAAAACCCCACCCAAGTGTTATTTAACACGACATGAAGAAACATGGTTGTGGTATAGGAGATTAGCTCACACCCATGTTAGGAATTTAATAAAATTAAACAAAAATAGTTGAGTTAGAGGTCTACCAAAATTAGGAACCCTTGAGAATAAAATATATAACCTTTGTCAACAAGGAAAATAAATTAAATCAACTCATAAATTAACCAATCAAAATAGAACTAATAAAATACTTGAATTATTACATTTAGGTTTATTCAACTCTCATGGATAAAATCACTAAATGGAAGTCTTTACTGCTTAGTTATAATAGATGACTACTCCAAATATACTTGGGTTAAATTCTTATATTTAGTAATTTTTATAAATAAATAGAAAATGAAAAAGAAATAAAAATTAAGAAAATTAGAAGTGATAATGGAGGTGAATTTAAGAATCAAAATTTTACAAACTTTTGCTTAGAAAATGGTTATCATCATGAGTTTTTATGCACCAAGACTCTACAACAAAATGATCTAGTAGAACATAAAAATAGAATCTTACAAGAAGCTGCAAGAACAATGTTAAATGAATATAATTTACCTAAATATTTTTGGGCTGAAGCTATTACAACTTTTTATGTCCAAAATAGAATTATAATCAACAAATTACTAAATAAAATATCTTATGAAATTTATTTTGATAAAATTCCAAACATAAATTACTTTAAAAAAATGTAGATCCGCTACATTAATAGCCCCCTAGTGCCGACCCCATGGATATATAGTGAGGTACATGCAGGTATATAGGCATCAGGCCCATGGTGGGGTAAACCTCAGGTCATCAGTTTTTGAGAATCGACCCCTGACCATTACGCCAGAGATGTCAAGCGCCCACCGTTTGTGCTACGTCATGGGGGCGATATAAATTACTTTAAACTATTTGGATGTAATGTGTATATTTTAAACCTTAAAGATTACTTAGAAAAATTCACCTCAAAAACTCAACAAGGAATTTTTCTTGGATATTCATCTACAAGTAGAGCCTATAGAATTTATAAAAAATCCACTTTAAAAATTGAAGAAACCACTAATGTAACTTTTGATGAAAATGTTAATAACACCATAATTAATCTTGAAAAAAACTAATAATCAACATAGTTTCACAAATCAAGAAGAAGAAGAACAATTAACACAAAACAAACAAACTGAAAAAACTAACTCAGGAACATGTTAGGATTTTCGGGTCGCAAAAACCGCTTTTTCGCGTTGCGGAAACCCCGAATCTCCTATGCCACCGGATCTGTGCGAAGTTTATAAAACAAATTTCATGTACGAGTTTACTAAAGCCTAGATCTACACTAGAAGAAAGGAATTTTACCCTCGATGCGATGCCCTTCGCAATCCTGCTCATCCAAGTGATGCCGGATCTCGAGGTTGTCAAGTGTACAACCCTCTAGAAGTATCTACAACACGAACAAATAGGTGGAGAAAACTAAACAAAGGTGTGCTAGCACCCTTGATCAGTCACGGCAAGGAGGAGGAGAGGGAGAGAAGAAACCTTCAGAGGAAGAAGAAGGAAGTTACTCACCAAATGAAAACTCCCAAGAAGAATTAAATGGCTGGCCACATTGAAAAGAAACCTTTTAAACCTCCATGGGATACCAAGAGTCACAACTCTTGGTCTCCCTCATGAGGTGGCATACACATATGCTAGTCTTGATGATGTGGCACATCATTATTGGCCTACTCTTTGCCAACTCACCAATTAGGTGGTAAATGGTCAAGTCAAACTTGACCCTTCATCTTCCTCTCAAGTCAAGTCAAACTTGACTTCATTACTCCCATGGTTGATTAAATCCAACCATTTGATTCAAGCCAATTTAATATAATGAATCTAATTCATTTAATTAAATTGATTCAATGAGTCATAATTTAAATTAGACTCATTGAATACATGAATCAAATTGAGTCCAACTCAATTAGTGCAATTAGGATTACCCTTAATCCAATTTGATTCATCACATGAATCTAATCCTCTTGGTTCATCATATAAACCTAATCTCCATCTAATTGTCCTTTGTGTGTGACCCTATAGGTTCTTATAATGTTGGCAATGCTCCTAAACTCATTTAGTAGCATAAGCAATGAGCGGTATCTAGCAACACATCATTACTACCCAAGTTACAAGAATGTTGAGATCCAACATCACCTTGTGACTACTAATTATGACTCCTCACAATATATGACATTGTCCATCTATCCTAGACATTTAGATTGATCAATCTGAGGCATAGACCGTGTCATCCTCTAATCAATCTAAATCTTGAACTCCAAGTAGATTCACTCAATTAAATGAGCTCAATATCTCATATTGACTCATTTGGGCATGGCCATGCACTTCGTGGTCTCACTCTATCAAGAATATCGATGTCGCTCCCGTCATAAAGGAGGGATAAATCCCATCTACATCACTCACATCCCTCTGCATAATTCGTTACATACCCAGTAATCGCCTTTATAGTCCACCCAGTTACGGGTGACGTTTGACGAAGCCAAAGTACGTAACTCCTTATGTAGGGATCCATGGCGACTTCAGGTCCAAGGTGTAACGCCCCGCCCCTTCCTGCTTAAGCTGACGGGAGTTACTTATCTTTTCTTCTTAAACAGCGGAAGTCTTATCTATAGCATATATATATTTTTTTTCTTTAAACCTTTCTTTTATTTTTTTTTAACACATCACCATCAACTACCTTTCATATGAGTCACATAACATGCTTAACATAAACTTAACCATGATACTAAAGAGCATGATGAAGTGTCATAGAGTTATAAAGGAAACTACATGAACATAATTCTTATTAATTAAAAGCAGGTTTTCCTCTTTAGCCAAGTCACTACTACACACGTCCTTCTTGCTCCCTCCTGCTTCTCCCTTAGTACATCCATTCTTTTCCCTTATCTGTGGTACAAGGAAAGTAAGCTGTGAGCACTCAAGGCTCAGTAAGATCCTTTCCTACTCTCAAAAACCGTATAGCATAAATAAAACTTCAATGCATAAAGCGTAAAGACAACTCATCATATCATGTATAGAAGCATCATATCATAACATAATCATATGGTATCATGGCATATCTTCATAAAGTTATAAAGTGCATTCTAGCATAACATGATCATGATCATAACCTATCAAAACATAATCATAAGGTTCATCCTAACATAACATAACATAATCATAGGCATCATGGTATATCATAACATAATCATAATGTGTTATGCAGGATAACTTTAAAAAAACATGATTCATGCAATGGTAAATGCAACATGTCCTTTGAAAACTTATTTCGTACATACTTAAACATAATCATAACATGGTTAGGGCCCCGGCTTGTACCACATATATAAATGTGCGCGCCCTATATAGGTCCAAGGTAGCAAGTCTTGCACCCTACAAGGCATACATACTAGGCCCGTTTCTTAGTCCATCGACCTAGGGGCACTTAGGAGCTCATCCCTAACGAGGCCTGTTTCTTAGTCCATCGACCCCGTGGCGCTTATGGAGCCCACCCTTGGTATAAGGCATATAAAGTAAAGTAGCATATCATACATATCATGGTTCTTATCATTTCTTGCACATCGTATTTCTTATCATATCATACCATATAGAATTTTGGGCACACAGCTCATCATAAAGGTATGTAAAATTTGGGCACACAGCACATCATAAATACATGCATAGTTTGGGCACACAGCTCATCACATATATCATGTATAAATTGGGCACACAGCTCATCACATATATCATGTATAAATTGGGCACAGAGCTCATTATAAATAACACACAGCATAGCATAAGAGTTTCCATCATGTATAGATCATAAGTGTGCATAATTAAACATAAAAGCATAGCAATCTCATAAACATGGCATATAAGGTACATGGGAAACATAATTAGATTTCAAACCCTAATGTCTTATAGTGGCCGAAACCTATAAATCAGGTTTTAGGTAAAAACTCCCTACCCACATGTGAACCCTAAACGAGTATTATTCCATACACCATAAGAAAACATCATGAGCATGTTTAGGTAGAGTTCAAGGTCTCTTAAGCTTACAACTTATCATGGCCGAATCTTATCAAGCATACATTGGGTTAAAAATTATCCTTCAAGCTTGTGAACCCTAAACAACTTCCATAGCAAACATTTCAAGGAAATAACATGAGCATAGTTGAGTTAGGTCCTAAGTTTCCTAGGCCCTTAAGCATGATATGGCTGAAACTTGTAGGACTTAAAGCTAGGGTTCAAGTGTCCTAAAAGCATGAGAACCATAAACAACTTTTATAGCAATTACTTCAAGGAATAACATGAGCATAGTTGAGTTAGGTTCTAAGTTTCCTAAGCCCTTAAACATGATGTGGCCGAAACTTGTAGGACTTAAACCTAGGGTTCAAGTGTCCTAAAAGCATGAGAACCTTAAACAACTTTCATAGCAAATAATTCAAGGAATAACATGAGCATAGTTGAGTAAGGTTCTAAGTTTCCTAAGCCCTTAAACATGATGTGGCCGAAACTTGTAGGACTTAAAACTAGGGTTCAAGTGTCCTAAAAGCATGAGAACCTTAAACAACTTTCATAGCAAATAATTCAAGGAATAACATGAGCATAGTTGAGTAAGGTTCTAAGTTTCCTAGGCCCTTAAATATGATGTGGCCGAAACTTGTAGGACTTAAAACTAGGGTTCAAGTGTCCTAAAAGCATGAGAACCTTAAACAAATTTCATAGCAAATAATTCAAGGAATAACATGAGCATAGTTGAGTTAGGTTCTAAGTTTCCTAGGCCCTAAATCATGATATGGCCGAAACTTATCAAGCATATAACCAAATTTCCATGCAACAAATAAACCTAAAAACATTAAGTTAGTTTCATATCATTTCATCAAGATGGTCATGAGTATCTTAGACTTGTTTTAAACTCTCCTAGGGTTTCAAATCTAAACATGGCCGAACCTTCATAGACATGAAATAGAGTCCAACTTAACATACAATCATGGGCATATCATATCATAATAGCTTCATATCTTATCTTAGGGAAAACATGGCATGCTTAGTTTTAAGTTAAAGCTCTCCTAGGCCCTTAGTTCTATCATGCCCGAATATTCATGAGCTTGAGATGAAGTTCCAATCCACATAACAAGTAGGAGAAAATGTTAACAATACCATTATCATAGGGCATCTATCATAAGAACAAAGGAGCATGTTTTAGTTTGAGGCTTAAACTTACCTAATCCTTTTATTCATGCTTGGCCGAAAATCTAGGACTATGGATCTAAGTTCTACCAAACATTCTAGCATAGAAACATGGGGTAAATCCCTACCATAAAATACATGTTTCAAGAAACATATCGAGCATGTCAAAAATTTAGATCTTTACATTTCCTAGGTCCTTCCTTTGGTCTTATCTTGATTGAAATTCTTCATGAGGTTTTCTTAGATTTTTTTTTTTTTTTTGTAACCGAATCTTCATAGAACAAACAAGAGCTATTGTACTAGAGGTGAGGGAAACACACATCCTTTCGCTTGTGGTTTTCCTTAGAAAGAAAAGTGTTCTAGGTGCCAAGGAAGGAGGAAACTTCTTCTTCTTATACCTCCTTTTGTTTCCTTTGCTTGGAAGGGCTAGAACTTGAAGGTTTCTTCTCGGAAATTAGCTTCCTTGGAGAAGAACTTAACTTAGCTATTGGATTGAGGAGAGGGAAGGGTTTCTTGGTTCGGTGAAGAATGAAGAAGGGAGAAGGAGGAAGAAGAAAAAGAATTTAATCCCTTGTTTTTCTTCTCTAAACCTATTTATCCCTTTGCCAAATGAAACATGTCTTCATTCATTCCCTCAACTCCTCTTTTCCCCCACTCCTTTAATTCCCATGAAAACAGAGAGAGGGAGGGAAGTAGACAATTCTTCTTTTGCTTGTTCCTTTTCTTAACCAAGAGGGAGAAGAAGGTAAGCAACTTGGTTTTCTCTTGCTCTTTTTGCTTAGTTTTCTTTTCTCTTTTAATTAAATTTTTCATTCCTTTCTATCCAAATATTTCTCCTTATCCTAGTGGTTATCATTCATCAATTTATCTCCATCATTTGTGAGAGGTTCAAGGTTCAATCCTTGACCTCACCTCTTCTTATTCTATATTTTTGTTTTTATTTTCCCTTTTCTCTTATTCTTTTCATTTCTTTGATCTAAGGAAAAATAATATTCATATACGTATCCTATAATTTCATGGGTGTTATAGTACCCCATACCTCATAAAATGTTCATCCTCGAACTTAGAACAGTGATGTTAGGTGGCACCGGACTTCCGGCTGAGTGCATCGGCCACCTTGTTCGCTTTTCCGGGATGATAAAAGATTTCCCAATCGTAATCCTTGACTAGCTCGAGCCATCTGCGTTGTCTCATATTTAGGTCTTTTTGCGTGAAGAAATATTTCAGACTCTGGTGATCTGTATAAATCCTGCACTGGGCTCCATATAAATAATGCCTCCATGTTTTTAGAGCGAAGACCACAGCTGCTAGTTCTAGATCATGAATGGGGTAACTTATTTCATGCTCTTTGAGTTGCCTGGAGGCATAGGCGATGACTTTGCCGTCTTGCATGAGTACAGCTCCCAGTCCTAATAAAGAAGCATCGCTATACATATCAAAGCCTTTGTTACTTTCCGGAAGAGTAAGGATCGGAGCACTGGTCAGTCTCCGTTTTAGTTCTGTAAAACTCTTCTCGCATTCATCCGTACACTCATACTTTCTATTTTTCTTGGTGAGATTCGTCATGGGGGCTGTAATTTTGGAGAAATCCTCTACGAACTTCCTGTAGTAGCCTGCCAATCCCAGAAAACTTCTGATTTCGTTGGCATTCTTTGGTCTGTTCCTGTTACTTACGACTTCAATTTTGCTTGGATCTACCATGACTTCATCCTTGGAGATGACATGACCCAAGAATATTACTCGATCTATCCAGAACTCGCACTTGGAGAATTTTGCATACAGTTGTTTTTCTCGGAGAATATGCAGTACAATATTCAGATGTTCGGCATGTTCTTCCTGGGTTCTTGAATAGATGAGAATATCATCAATTAAGACAATCACACATTTATCAAGATATGCCGCGAATACCCGATTCATCAAATCCATGAATACAGTAGGGGCATTTATCACTCAGAAGGGCATAACTACGAACTCATAGTGTCTGTATCTTGTTTTAAAGGCTGTCTTTGGGATATCATCTTGTTTCACTTTCACTTGATGATAGCCGGACCTTAGATCAATCTTTGAGAAGACAGTTGCTCCCTTCAATTGGTCTAACAGATCGTCAATCCGTGGAAGGGGGTATCTGTTCTTGACTGTCACGTTGTTCAGCGCTCGGTAATCTATACACATTCGCATAGTCCCATCCTTCTTTTTCACAAATAGTACCGGAGCTCCCCACGGAGAGTGACCAGGGCGAATAAGTCCCTTGTCGAGTAACTCCCGTAACTGTTCTTGAAGTTCCTTCAACTCAGTCGGCGCCATCCGGTAAGGTGCTTTAGAGATTGGTTTAGTACTTGGAACTAATTCAATTGTAAATTCTATCTCTCTACCGGGTGCTAATCCCGGTAGTTCATCAGGAAATACTTCCGGATAGTTGCATACTACCCTGACCTTTTCTAGCTTCTAGCTCCCGATTTGTCTTGTATCAATCACGTGTGCTAGAAATCCCGTACATCCTTTGTCTAACATACTCTGTGTCTTTACAGCTGATAAGAATTTTTCAGTTTCTCTCCCGGATTCCCCAACAAATTCAAACAACGGTTCAGCTTTAGGTTGAAAGACTACCTTCCAGTTACGGCACTCGATGGAGGTGTCGTACTTGCTCAGAAAGTCCATGCCCAGTATAATATCATAATCCCGCATGTCGAGTACTATCAAATTGCAGTAGAGTTCTCTGTCTGCGATTTGGATAGGTAAGGCCCCGCAGCATATGATCCGATGGCTTAATTTCCCCGGATGGTAGTGTTGTTAAGAACGTGACATTTAGTGTTTGGGGTGGTATGTCTAATTTCTTGGTAAATGGTGCTAAGACGAACGAGTGTGTCGCCCCAGTATCAAAGCATACTGACTGAAAATAGGCAGCTGACCTGTAACGACAGTAGATGCGCTTGCCACATCCTCTTTAGTAAGCGAGAAAACCCTGGCGTTCGTCGTAGTTGGTGGAGCTTCTAATCTCCCTTGGCTAATCGGTGTTCCCTCAATAGTAGTTTGCATCTGATGTAGTTGTGAGGGGGTATTCTTGTTTTGGTTGTTCTGCTGGGGTGGTGCCTGGAACCGGTTGGTGCAGTCTCTGGCCAGGTGTCCTTCCCCTCCGCAATTATAGCACCTTCTTGTGCCCATATGACAGACTCCAGAATGTAGCTTTCCACAAATAGTGCACTGAGGGTACTTCGGTTGCTTATTCACTGAGCCACCTTTTGCATTGTCCCATTGTTTCCTTTTTCCATTGGAGGTCCCTTTCCAGCTTGCTTTATTACCTGGGGGTCTCTGTCCTTCTATTCGGGTCTGACTCTTATTCCCGTTCATTGCGTTCTGATAATGTTCTGTGATGAGGGCACTGTTGACCAATTCCTCTGTAGTCTGAGGTCTATTAATTCCGCCGGCCACGTTCAGTGCTATTTCGGGTCGAAGCATCTTCAACATCAGGCTGACCCTTTCTCTTTCTGTGCGAACCAATTCTGGACATAGGCGTGTCGAACGGTTGAAGCGTTTTACCGCTTCGTTCACTGATAGGTCACCTTGCCGAAACTCGGTGAACTCGTCATAGTGCCGGTTCGTCACTTGCATATGGAAGAACTCCTCGAAGAACTCTGTCTCGAAGTTCATCCAGTTCATCAGATTAATCTGTCTCTTTGCTTTCACTCTTTCCCACCACATCCTTGCGTCTCCAGAAAACACAAAATGATACATACTTGATCTTTTCCGCTACGGGCCAGTCCAGTAATTCCACTATGTTTTCCATTGTCTTGAACCAGGCATGAGCGTCCCATGGTTCGCAAGTACCTGAGAAATTTTCTGGCTTCAGCCTTAGCCACTGTATCAAGTAGGTCTCCTGTCTGACCACTGGGGCAGGGGCTATCGGTGGTACGGGTGCAACTATTGGCACGACGGGTACTGCATTCTGATTTACAGGCGGGGTGGCAGGAGTTCCTTGTTGACCTATTAACGTAGTGATCAGCTGTTGTTGTTCCGTGATCTGACGCTAGAGATCCGTGACTAACTGGGTCAGATCTGGTGGAGTCGGTGTCTCGTCTGCTCGGGTAGTACGTCTCCTAGCCATGCTTATCTTCATTAAATAACAATAATTTATCGTTATTTCTATCCAGGCCAAAATAAGATCGTTATTATTCCTATCCTACCATCATACATACCTAAACTAGGATTGTGACTTAACATCATAAAAACAAAATAAGGAATCATGCATAATATTAAAGCATCATAGAAGAATTAATTTTAAGCATATAGATTCTTACTTGGAGCGGCAGGATGGAGGCTTGACATGTGTGTAGTGAAAAGGCTAAACCAGGCTCTGATACCAAACTGTAACGCCCCGCCCCTTCCTGCTTAAGCTGACGGGGGTTACTTATCTTTTCTTCTTAAACAGCGGAAGTCTTATCTATAGCATATATATTTTTTTTTCTTGAAACCTTTCTTTTATTTTTTTTTTTAACATATCATCATCAACTACCTATCATATGAGTCACATAACATGCTTAACAAAAACTTAGACCATGATACTAAAGAGCATGATGAAGTGTCATAGAGTTATAAAGGAAACAACATGAACATAATTCTTATTAATTAAAAGCAGGTTTTCCTCTTTAGCCAAGTCACTACTACACACGTCCTTCTTGCCCCCTCCTGCTTCTCCCTTAGTACATCCATTCTTTGCCCTTATCTGTGGTACAAGGAAAGTAAGCTGTGAGCACTCAAGACTCAGTAAGATCCTTTCCTACTCACAAAAACCGTATAGCATAAATAAAACTTCAATGCATAAAGTGTAAAGACAACTCATCATATCATGTATAGAAGCATCATATCATAACATAATCATATGGTATCATGGCATATCTTCATAAAGTTATAAAGTGCATTCTAGCATAACATGATCATGATCATAACCTATCAAAACATAATCATAAGGATCATCCTAACATAACATAACATAATCATAGGCATCATGGTATATCGTAACATAATCATAATGTGTTATGCAGGATCACTTTCAAAAAACATGATTCATGCAATAGTATATGCAACATGTCCTTTGAAAACTTATTTCATACATACTTAAACATAATCATAACATGGTTAGGGCCCCGGCTTGCACCACATACATAAATGCGCGCGTCCTACTTAGGTCCAAGGTAGCAAGTCTTGCACCCTACAAGGCATACATACTAGGTCCGTTTCATAGTCCATCGACCTAGGGGCACTTAGGAGCCCATCCCCTACCGAGGCCCGTTTCTTAGTCCATCGACCCCGGGGCGTTTATGGAGCCCACCCTTGGTACAAGCCATATAAAGTAAAGTAGCATGTCATACATATCATGGTTCTTATCATTTCTTGCACATCGTATTTCTTATCATATCATACCATATAAAATTTTGGGCACACAGCTCATCATAATGGTATGTAAAATTTGGGCACACAGCACATCATAAATACATGCATAGTTTGGGCACACAGCTCATCATAAATAGCATGTAAACTTTGGCACACAGCTCATCACATATATCATGTATAAATTGGGCACATAGCTCATCACATATATCATGTATAAATTGGGCACAGAGCTCATTATAAATAACACACAGCATAGCATAAGAGTTTCCATCATGTATAGATCATAAGTGTGCATAATTAAACATAAAAGCATAGCAATCTCATAAACATGGCATATATGGTACATGGGAAACATAATTAGATTTCAAATCCTAATGTCTTATAGTGGTCGAAACCTATAAATCAGGTTTTAGGTAAAAACTCCCTACCCACATGTGAACCCTAAACAAGTATTATTCCATACACCATAAGAAAACATCATGAGCATGTTTAGGTAGAGTTCAAGGTCTCTTAAGCTTACAACTTATCATGACCGAATCTTATCAAGCATACATTGGGTTAAAAATTATCCTTCAAGCTTTTCAACCCTAAACAACTTCCATAGCAAACATTTCAAGGAAATAACATGAGCATAGTTGAGTTAGGTTCTAAGTTTCCTAGGCCCTTAAGCATGATATGGCCGAAACTTGTAGGACTTAAAACTAGGGTTCAAGTGTCCTAAAAGCATGAGAACCTTAAATAACTTTTATAGCAATTACTTCAAGGAATAACATGAGCATAGTTGAGTTAGGTTCTAAGTTTCCTAAGCCCTTAAACATGATGTGGCCAAAACTTGTAGGACTTAAAACTAGGGTTCAAGTGTCCTAAAAGTATGAGAACCTTAAACAACTTTCATAGCAAATAATTCAAGGAATAACATGAGCATAGTTGAGTTAGGTTCTAAGTTTCCTAGGCCCTTAAACATGATGTGGCCGAAACTTGTAGGACTTAAAACTAGGGTTCAAGTGTCCTAAAAGCATGAGAACCTTAAACAACTTTCATAGCAAATAATTCAAGGAATAACATGAGCATAGTTGAGTTAGGTTCTAAGTTTCCTAGGCCCTTAAACATGATGTGGCCGAAACTTGTTGGACTTAAAACTAGGGTTCAAGTGTCCTAAAAGCATGAGAACCTTAAACAACTTTCATAGCAAATAATTCAAGGAATAACATGAGCATAGTTGATTTAGGTTCTAAGTTTCCTAGGCCCTAAATCATGATATGGCTGAAACTTATCAAGCATATAACTAAATTTCCATGCAACAAATAAACCTAAAATCATTAAGTTTGTTTCATATCATTTCATCAAGAAGGTCATGAGTATCTTAGACTTATTTTAAACTCTCCTAGGGTTTCAAATCTAAACATGGCTGAATCTTCATAGACATGAAATAGAGTCCAACTTAACATACAATCATGGACATATCATATCATAATAGCTTCATATCTTATCTTAGGGAAAACATGGCATGCTTAGTTTTAAGTTAAAGCTCTCCTAGGCCCTTAGTTCTATCATGGCCGAATATTCATGAGCTTGAGATGAAGTTCCAATCCACATAACAAGTAGGAGAAAATGTTAACAATACCATTATCATAGGGCATCTATCATAAGAACAAAGGTCCATGTTTTAGTTTTAGGCTTAAACTTACCTAATCCTTTTATTCTTGCTTGGCTGAATATCTAGGACTATGGATCTAAGTTCTTCCAAACATTCTAGCATAGAAACATGGGGTAAATCCCTACCATAAAATACATGTTTCAAGAAACATATCGAGCATGTCAAAAATTTAGTTCTTTACATTTCCTAGGTCCTTCCTTTGGTCTTATCTTGATTGAAATTCTTCTTGAGGTTTTCTTAGATTTTATTCTTTTTTTTTTTGTAACCAAATCTTCATAGAACAAACAAGAGCTATTGTACCACAGGTGAGGGAAACTTACATCCTTTCGCTTGTGGTTTTCCTTAGAGAGAAAAGTGTTCTAGGTGCCAAGGAAGGAGGAAACTTCTTCTTCTTGTACCTCCTTTTATTTCCTTTGCTTGGAAGGGCTAGAACTTGAAGGTTTCTTCTCGGAAATTAGCTTCCTTGGAGAAGAACTTAACTTAGCTATTGGAACGAGGAGAGGGAAGGGTTTCTTGGTTCGGTGAAGAATGAAGAAGGGAGAAGGAGGAAGATGAAAAAGAATTTAATCCCTTGTTTTTCTTCTCTAAACCTATTTATCCCTTTTCCAAATGAAACATGTCTTCATTCATTCCCTCAACTCCTCTTTTCCCCCACTCCTTTAATTCCCATGAAAATAGAGGGAGGGAGGGAAGTAGACAATTCTTCTTTTGCTTGTTCCTTTTCTTAACCAAGAGGGAGAAGAAGGTAAGCAACTTGGTTTTCTCTTGCTCTTTTTGCTTAGTTTTTTTTTCTCCTTTAATTAAATTTTTCATTCCTTTCTATCCAAATATTTCTCCTTATCCTAGTGGTTATCATTCATCAATTTATCTCCATCATTTGTGGGAGGTTCAAGGTTCAATCCTTGACCTCACCTCTTTTTATTCTATATTTTTGTTTTTATTTTCCCTTTTCTCTTATTCTTTTCATTTCTATGCTCTAAGGAAAAATAATATTCATATACATATCCTATAATTTTGTGGGTGTTACACAAGGACTAGTAATTATACTAATAGCCACATGAGAAAGTATATGACACTCATATAATGATCCATGATACTTTCTCATGGCGGGTCATTCGGTATGCATTCTCCAATGCATACCCATATGTCAACTTGATATCTCTATATCCATGACTTGTGAGATCAAGTCCTAGAGTTGACCTACATGCTAGTCTCGTCGCATTAACATTGTCCCTGAATGTTAATACTCGACTAGAAATGATTAAGAGTAGTGCTCCCTATATCATCTCACTATCGGTTCAACTAACCGATTGATATAGGTAAGAACCCTCTACTCAAGGACACTATTATACTTAGTTTATTTGACACCAATACAAGTAAGCATATTAACCAAAAAACCAAATGCATTTATATATAAGAATATGATACAATGAGTCCATACAACAATCATCAAATGATTGGCTCTAGGGATCTAACTAACAATCTCCCACTAGCACTAGTGTCAATCAGTGTAGGCTCTAAGCCCCAATGACCTAGTGTGACCATCATGCTTCCTCTGTACCAAAGCCTTGGTCAAGGGATCTACAATGTTAGCCTCTCAAGGTACTCTACAAATCTTCACATCTCCTTTCTCGATAATCTCTCGAATGAGATGGAAGCGCCGTAGTATGTGTTTGGTTCACTGGTGTGAGCAAGGTTCCTTAGCCTATGCTATAGCTCCATTGTTGTCACAATAGAGCTCAATAGAGTCAGCGATACTAGGAACCACCCTAAGTTTAGTGATGAACCTGTGGATCCAAACTACCTCCTTTGCTGCCTTTGATGCAACAATGTACTCGGCCTCTATCGTAGAATCAGCTACCGTGTCCTGCTTCGAACTCTTCCAGCTCACAGCACCACCATTTATGCAAAACATGAACCCTGACTGCGATCGATAATCATCCTGGTCGGTCTGGAAGTTGGCATCAGTGTAACCCTTTACAGCGAGCTTGTCATCGCCTCCATATATCAAGAAATATTCTTTAGTCCTTCTCAAGTACTTAAGAATATTGTTGACCGCTATCCAGTGACTTTCACTTGGATATGACTGGTATCTGCTCATCATGCTCAAAGTATACGAGACATCAGGTCGAGTACATAGCATGACGTACATGATAGATCCTATAGCTGAGGCATAAGGAATCTGATCCATGCGGTCTCTCTCCTCTCTAGAAGAGGGACCTTGAGTCTTCGAAAGACTCACGCCATGTGACATCGGCAGAAATCCCTTCTTGGAGTTCTGTATGGCAAACCGAAGGAGTACCTTGTCAATATATGTACTCTGACTTAAGCCAAGCATCCTTTTACATCTATCTCTATAGATCTGTATGCCTAGAATGCGGGATGCTTCACCTAAGTCATTCATTGAGAAACAAGACCCTAGCCAAGTCTTGACAGACTGTAGCAAAAGAATGTCTTTCCCAATGAGCAGTATGTCATCGACATACAATATAAGGAAGACAACTGTGTTCCCTACAACCTTCTTGTAGACACAAGGCTCATCTTCATTCTTGATGAAACCAAACTGTTTGATTGCATCATCGAATCGAAGATTCCAGTTCCGAGAAGCTTGCTTTAGTCCATAAATGGACCTATGCAGCTTGCATACTCTGCCAGTATGTT
This sequence comes from Zingiber officinale, assembly GCF_018446385.1. Classification (NCBI taxonomy): domain Eukaryota; kingdom Viridiplantae; phylum Streptophyta; class Magnoliopsida; order Zingiberales; family Zingiberaceae; genus Zingiber; species Zingiber officinale. Next base: position 82,866,756 of record NC_055990.1, read on the forward strand.
ATGGATCTACAAAACCCTCAGGTTGTGTCAAGTACACATCCTCTAGCAGGTTTCCATTCAGAAACACGGTTTTGACATCCATCTGTCATATCTCATAGTCATGGTATGCTGCAATAGCAAGCATGATCCGAATGGACTTAAATATCGCTACTGGAGAAAAAGTTCATCATAGTCAATACCATGAATCTGCTTGAAATCTTTAGCTACCAAGCGACCCTTATAGATAAGTCCATCCATGTCAGTCTTTCTCTTAAAGACCCACTTACACCCTATGGGTTTTACCCCTTCAGGTGGATCAACCAAAGTCCATACTTGGTTAGTGTACATGGATTCCATCTCAGATCTCATGGCCTTTAGCCATTTCTCGGAATCTGGTCTCATCACAACTTCTTGATAGGTGGTAGGCTCATCCTCTATGAGCACAACGTCATCATGGTCAGACAAGAGAAATGAGTATCTCTTAGGCTGATGACATACCCTATCAGACCTGCGAAGAGGTATGTCTACTTGAACTGGTTGTTGTTCCTCAACTCTTTGTGGAACAACATCATCCACAACACTTTGTGGTTCCAGTTCAACTTCCATCGAGGCTTCAGTGCTATGGTCCACATCTTGAACTTCTTCAAGATCGAACGTACTCCCACTAGTCTTTCTAGAAACAAAGTCCCTTTCTAGAAAGACCCTTGTCTTTGCCACAACTACCTTGTGCTGACTGGAAATGTAGAAGTAATATCCCTTAGTTTCCTTGGGATATCCAATAAAGTAGCACTTGTTGGATTTGGGTCCTAATTTGTCTGAGATTTGACGTTGAACGTAAGCCTCACAACCCTAAATCCTCATAAAAGACACTTGGTCATCTCTCCCAGTGCATAACCTATATGGTGTCTTTATCACGGCCTTGGATGGAACTCAGTTGAGTATAAAAGCTGCCGTGTCTAGAGCATAGCCCCAAAGAAATGTAGGAAGATCTGTGTGATTCATCATAGACTGTAACATATCTAATAGGGTATGATTCCTCCTTTCGGATACACCATTCCACTGTGGTGTTCAGGAGGAGTGAGTTGGGATAGAATCCCACTTTCAGCTAGATAGTCATGAAACTCATGGCTAAGGTATTCTCCACCTCGATCTGATTGAAGTATCTTAATACTCTTGCAAAGCTGGTTTTGTACTTCATTCTTGAATTCTTTGAACTTTTCAAAGGATTCAAACTTATGTGTCATCAAGTACACATAACCATATCTACTGAAGTCATCTGTAAATGTAATGAAGTACCTATAACCACCTCTAGCAGCAACATTGAAAGAGCCACATACATCACTATGTATAAGTCGTAACAAATCAGTCGCTCTTTCGATGTGCCCACTAAAGGGAGTCTTGGTCATCTTGCCTAGTAGGCAAGACTCGCACGTCTCATAAGATTCAAAATTAAATGAGTCCAGGAAACCATCCTTATGGAGCTGGGATAAGCGCTTGTCATTTATATGACCTAAGCGACAGTGCCAGAGATAGGTTTGGTTCATGTCATTTGACTTGAACCTTTTGGTATTTATGTTATAGATAGGGCTTTCAAGGTCTAGAATGTAGAGTCCGTTCATCAGAGGTGCAATACAATAGAACATATCTTTTAAATAAACAGAACAACATTTGTCCGTTATTATAAAAGAGAAACCTTTCTTGTCCAAACAAGAAACTGAAATTATGTTCTTAGTTAAAGCAAGCACATAACAACATTCATCTAATTCTAATACAAGCCCAGAGGGCAGAGATAGATGATAAGTTCCTACAGCAACAGCAGCAACCCGTGCTCCATTACCTACTCGTAGGTCCACCTCGCCCTTTGTTAATGCCCTGCTATTTCTCAGCGCCTGCACATTAGTACAAATGAGAGAAGCACGTCCGGTATCAAATACCCATGATGAAGAAATAGATAGATTAACTTCTATAACATATATACTTGAAGTGGAATTCTCACTTCGCTTCTTCTTAAGATCTACCAGGTACACCTTACAGTTCGTCTTCCAGTGCCCGGTCTGACCGCAGTGGAAGTAGGTAGCATCCTTGGCGACCCCTCCTTTAGGCTTCAGTGCCTTGCCTTTTCCCTTGGCTTGGGACCTTTCCTTTCCTTTGGGCTTGCCCTTGCCCTTGTGTTTCTGAACCATCAGAACAGAGTGGGGCTTAACCTTCTTAAGGTTCAACACAACAATTCTTAACATGCTAAGCAGCTCGCCCAGTGGCTTGTCAATTTTGTTCATGTTGTAGTTTAGAACGAATTGACTATAGCTATCCGGCAAGGATTGCAAGATCAGGTCAGTGGCCAGCTCTTGGCCAAGCAGGAATCCCAACCTCTATAGGTTTTCTATATACCCAATCATTTTGAGTACATATGGGCCTACGGGAGCCCCATCTGACATCTTGTACTGAAATAGTGCCCTTGAGATCTCAAACCTCTCGTACCGCGCTTGTCCTTGATATAGTTGACGAAGATGTTCAATCATATCATAAGAACCCATTAACTCATGTTGCTTCTGAAGCTCAGAGTTCATGGTTGCGAGCATTAGACATGATACATCTAATGCGTCATCTTGATGCTTCTTGTAAGCATCTTTGTCTGCTCGCGTGGCATTGGCAGGAGAAGCCTCTGGAATGGGCTGCTCCAGAACATACAGTTTACGTTCCTGGGTGAGAACTATTCTCAGATTCCTATACCAGTCTAGAAAATTTGCTCCGTTGAGCTTGTCCTTGTCAAGGACAGAACGCAGAGAGAAGGTGTTCGTGTTTGACATCATGGTAATCTACAACAGAAAAATGCAGAAAATAAATAAACATCATATTCTAGTAATCATTTAATTAGGCCTTTAATTTAATGATGCTCCCACTGAATTCTATAATTAATGTGGGACAAGATCCACATCATACTAACCCTTGAGTTAGCTTTGGCTAATACGCCCAAGATTTAGAATGATCGGTAGGTAACGATTTACCAATTACATCTCTATGCAACTCTTGTTTATAGGATCATTATCCACATTTATATTAAAACTTGAGTTAGCTTTGGCTAATACTCCCAAGAATTAATATAAATGTGATTTATGTCCTATCTCTCCAACCGTTGGAAAAATACCTATAGTTAAACTCGATTTAACTAGTTGTACTCAATCAAATTGAGTCTCTACTCACCCATGCGTTGATAGGCGGGACCAAGATTGTCCCTCCGTACCCTACCAAGATAATATGTGTTGCTCTGCTTTGGAAGATTCAACAACACATGTGATTGAGGTAGTGATAGGTATCACAGCATGGTAGACATTTTAGAGTTGATGCGATTGAGATATAATCTAATCATAGGGTGCATCTTGTACACGATTTAGATCTAATCTAATCGTTAAGGCGCTAATTAACTACTTTACTAGCATGCATCACACATACACACACAAGCAATTAATTAAATTATTTGTGATTAGTCATGGCCCTACTACGTTCTTCTCAAGTCAATGAGAAGACCGGATGGTCAACCTAGGGTCAACAGCTTCTCCAAGCTCCTCCCTTTGACCACCTTGTGTTGCTCGCGCCCTCCTCGTAACTCTATCTCGAGTGGACCTTCCACCGCTCCAATTTGTTGTACATTACATTTTTGAAACTCGAGTTACATTCGAGTCTAAACTAATTTACAACAAGAATAAATGGAGAAAGGGACGACGCGTAGGTCGCGTATCAAGTATACAACACACACAACACAAATGACGGCTCACAGACCGTAATATGAATTACAACACAATTTTCAAATCCAATTTTGGTCTTTTGGGCCATGACTATCACAAAATAATATATAATTCTAAATTATGTATTTTCTATAATTTTCTTTAATTTTTACTACAATTCTTACAATTTTTAAGAGTAAAATTCCCGGCGGTTCCGTTTAGCGGGTTTTCGGGTGCAATCGCGGAACGAATCCCCTTGCGGGGCCAGGGGTAGTACCCCTACCCGCGATATAACCATCGCGAGTGTTCCTTAGCGATCCTACAGCAACTTAGACCGCTGTCCCAAAACATTTTGGGGCGAAACCTTGCCATTTCGGAAAAATCTTCTCGGTAGTCGAAGCCTACAAGTGTCGAAACACTTGTACTTCGCTTCTACGATAAAAATACCCATAAAAATCATAAAAACCATAAAAACCAAAAAATTACAGAAAGTTACAGAACTGATATTTTTCTAAAAAATACAAATTAAACTCGTACAAGATTTCGCACGTGGCTCCGATACCACTGTTGGGATTTTTGGGCCACAAAAACCGCTTTTTCGCGTTGCGGAAACCCCGAATCTCCCATGCCACCGGATCCGTGCGAAGTTTATAAAACAAATTCATGTACGAGTTTACTAAAGCCCAGATCTACACTAGGAGAAAGGAATTTTACCCTCGATGCGATACCCTTCGCAATCCCGCTCATCCAAGTGATGTCGGATCTCGAGGTTGTCAAGTGTATAACCCTCTAGAAGTATTCACACGAACAAATAGGTGGAGAAAACTAAACAAAGGTGTGCTAGCACACTTGATCAGTCACGGCAAGGAGGAGGAGAGGGAGAGAAGAAACCTTGAGAGGAAGAAGAAGGAAGTTACTCACCAAATGAAAACTCCCAAGAAGAATTAAATGGCCGACCACATTGAAAAGAAAGCTTTCAAACCTCCATGGGATACCAAGAGTCACAACTCTTGGTCTCCCTCATGAGGTGGCATACACATATGCTAGCCTTGATGATATGGCACATCATTATTGGCCCACTCTTTGCCAACTCACCAATGAGGTGGCAAATGGTCAAGTCAAACTTGACCCTTCATCTTCCTCTCAAGTCAAGTCAAACTTGACTTCATTACTCCCATGGTTGATTAAATCCAACCATTTGATTCAAGAAAATTTAATATAATGAATCTAATTCATTTAATTAAATAGATACAATGAGTGATAATCTAAATTAGACTCATTGAATACATGAATCAAATTGAGTCCAACTCAATTAGTGCAATTAGGATTACTCTTAATCCAATTTGATTCATCACATGAATCTAATCCTCTTGGTTCATCACATGAACCTAATCTCCATCTAATTGTCATTTGTGTGTGACCCTATAGGTTCTTATAACGTTGGCAATGCTCCTAAACTCATTTACTAGCATAAGTAATGAGCAGTATCTAGCAACACATCATTACTACCCAAGTTACAAGAATGTTGAGATACAATAACACCTTGTGACTACTAATTGTGACTCCTCACAATATATGACATTGCCCTTCTATCCTAGACATCTAGATTGATCAATGTGAGGCATAGACCGTGTCATCCTCTAATCAATCTAAATCTTGAACTTTAAGTAGACTCACTCTATCAAATGAGCTCAATATCTAATATTGACTCATTTGGGCATGACCATGCACTTCGTGGTCTCACTCTATCAAGAATATCGATGTCGCTCCCATCATATAGGAGGGTTAGATCCCATCTACATCACTCACATCCCTCTTCATAATTCGGTACATACCCAGTAATCGCCTTTATAGTCCACCCAGTTACGGGTGACGTTTGACAAAGCCGAAGTACGTAACTCCTTATGTAGGGATCGATGGTGACTTCAGGTTCAAGGACTAGTAGTCATACTAATAGCCACATGAGAAAGTATATGACACTCATATAACGATCCATGATACTTTCTCATGGCGGGTCATTCAGTATACATTCTCCAATGCATACCCATGTCTCAACTTGATATCTCTATATCCATGACTTGTGAGATTAAGTCATAGAGTTGACCTACATGCTAGTCTCGTCGCATTAACATTGTCCCTGAATGTTAATACTCGACTAGGAATGATTAAGAGTAGTGTTCCCTATATCATCTCACTATCGGTTCAACTAACCGATTAATATAGGTAAGAACCCTCTACTCAAGAACGCTATTATACATAGTTTATTTGGCACCAATACACATAAGCATAATAACCAAAAAACCAAATGCCTTTATATATAAAAATATGATACAATAAGTCTATACAACAATCATAAAATGATTGGCTCTAGGGCTCTAACTAACAGAACAATAAGACCAACCCCTAATCATCCAATTGAATAAATCATAGGTAATCCTAAATTAGGCATTCAAACCAGATCATCCTTAGGAACTTAAGTCAAATAGCGGAAATATAAAAAATTGAACCTAAAACCATATATGATGCATTGGCTAAGCCCGACTGGGTAATTACAATGCAAGAAGAGTTAGGTCAATTTGAAAGAAATCAGATTTAGGATCTAGTACCTCTACCAAAAGATAAGTCGGTTATTGATGATTTAGGAATAAGTTAGATGATCAAGGAGAAATCATAAGGAATAAATTCCGACTAGTTGTCGAAGGGTTTAGTCAAGTTGAAGGACTGAATTATGATGAGACTTATGCCCCGATAACCAGACTTGAATCAATTAGAATGTTACTAGCCTATGCAACATACAAAGGATTCAAATTATATCAAATGGATGTTAAATCTGTATTCCTATATGGGCAAATTAAAGAAAAAGTATATGTAAGTCAACCACTAGGTTTTGAAGATCTAGAATACCCAACCATGTCTTTAAGATAAAAAAGACACTTTACGGATTAAAATAAGCACATAGGGCTTGGTATGAGAGACTGCCTAATTTTCTAAATTCAAAAGGGAAGGTAAAATTGACCCACCACTTTTCATAAAAACCCTTAACTCTGACATTTTCATTGTGCAGGTCTATGTAGATGACATAGTGTTTGGATCAACCAACTATAATTTTTTAAAAGAATTTATAACTTTAATAGAAAATGAATTTGAAATGAGTCTAGTTAGAGATTTAAACTACTTTCTAGGACTACAAATTAAATAAATTAAAGAAGGAACATGTTGGATTGAGATGCACGTGAGAGGGGGGGTGAATCACATGTTTTTAAAAAACTCAATCAAATGCATACTCGTATATGTGTTCTATTTTGAAGCTTCGAGTGAGAAGGCTTATAAAGAGCATGGAAGGTGCCTTCCATTGCCATTGAAGGTGCCTCCAACCTGAAAAACTCGATCCCGGACAGCTCAGCACTTATCGACGACAAAGTCCAAATTTCATCCTACGAAAGGAACCTTCCATAGCCATGAAAACCACCTTTTATAAAAAGTAAGAAGGGGCCTTCCATCAAGCTTGAAAGTGCCTTCGGAAACTATTCATCCAAAGGCAATTTTGCTCCTTTATCCTACAAAACCACATTAGTCCAATAAACAAAATAATAACCTATAAGACAAATGTTAGCACAATAATAATGAGCAGTATAAATTAGTTCCTGTCCTCTCAGGACTAGGAACTAGTCAAGATCTCAGATTAGGGATCCGAAATAGACCTAACCTGAATTGACGCCTACTGTCTCTCAACCGGGGCATGTCCTTACAAGGTCACTCTCCTCCAGTGACTTTCCTTAACTTACCTACTTGCTAATTGTCCGGTCCGCAGACCTAACTAGACTTCCTTGCCAGATATCCGATTAGCCCGTTGACTTATCTAGATTTCGTACCAGCTATCCGATCGACCTGTTGACCTAGTTGAACTTCACGCCAGCTATCTGGTCAGCCCGTCGACCTAGCTGAACTTCGCACTAACTATCTGGTTGCCCCATTGACCTAACTGAACTTCTTGCTAGATATTGGATCGGCCCGTTGACCTATCTAGACTTCGTACCAGATATCCGGTCAGCCCATTGACCTATCTGGTTAATCTCCTGCACATTTGGTAAGATGGTTAGATCACAACAATACCTAACTTAACATACTTGTCATTCATCAAAATCTGAGTTAGTCCGTTAGTGCAAACTGCACCAAAAGAAACTACGCCAATAAATCTAAATATACAAAAGAACTAATTAGTAAATTTGGTATGGAAAACTCTAAAGAACTAAAAATACCTATGGCAAGTAACATTAATCTAGATAGTGACCCAAATGGTAAAATAGTTTACTTAAAATACTATAGAAGTATAATAGGTAGTTTACTATACTTAACAGTAAGTAGACCTGATATATTATTTGTAGTAAGTATGTGTGTTTGTTATCAAACGTATGCTAAAGAATCCCACTTATGTTACGTTAAAAGAATAATTAAATACCTAAAAGGAACCATTAATGTAGGAATGTGGTACCCAAGAATATTAAATTTTGATTTAGTTGGCAATTCTGATTCAGATTATGCCGGCTGTAAGTTAGATAGAAAGAATACTAGTGGAGGATGTCAAATACTAGGTTCATCTTTAGTTACCTGGTTTAGTAGAAAGTAATATTATGTTGCCTTATCTACTACTGAAGCCGAATACAAAGCAATGGGCGAATGTGTAGCTCAATTGCTATGGATGTCCAACACTTTAAAGGAATTTAATTTGGATTATAAAATGTAAAAACATTTATTGATAATATAAGTTCTATAAATCTAACAAAAATCTAGTACATCACTCCAGAACTAAATACATAAAAGTAAAATATCACTTCGTTACGGATCATGTCACTAAAGGAAATATCGAACTTAATTATATTGATTCTAAATCTAATCTAGTTGATATATTTACAAAATCTTTACTTGAAACTGAATTTATTAACTTAAGAAGACAATTAGGAATGTGTTTTATAGAATAGGTATTTTTCTTTATTACATATTTTTGAAAATTATTACTTAGTAGCTTCTCAAAATTAATATTTAAAAATTCCCCTTTCAAAATTTATTTTCAAAATATATTTTAAAATATTTTATCTTTTTGGAGTAGCCTAGGTCTTCTCATAGAAATGCATGTTCCTATAGTTTTAGCAGCCAATATCTTACAAGCACAATAGGATACCTTGCTTTCGTATTTTGAAAATATAGAACGGTGTGGGATGCTTAGAACTTACCCTAAGATTTTAGATGCATATATCAGTGCATCGCTATAAATTTGGGCTTTAAACAAAAAACATTGATCAATTTGAAAAATTTAGCTAGTAACAACCTAGTTAGAATCATACTCTCAAATTGACCAACCTGAATCAAAAGCTGTTATCTTGTGGTAGTTAGCTAAGTATAAAGGTTGGACATTTTATTATAAGGATATTTTTTTAGTTTTTAAAATCATGTTTGGACTTTTAGGTACTTATCAATTTTAGGGGGAGCATTAATAACATTTTCTCAATTATTTTTCAAATTATTTTCAAAAGTACCTTTTACAAATTTTCAAAATTTTCAAAATTTTCAAACTTTATTTTTTAAAATCTTTTCAAAATTCATTTTCAATCTTTCTAAATTTTTAAACTCACATTTATATCTTCAACTTAATCTTCAAATTAAATTGTTTTCGCTTTTAATTATTTTCTCTTTTTTTCAACTTTAACTTTAACTTATAAAATTTTCAAAATTAATTTTAAAACTCTTAACCTAAGAAATTTTAACTTATCAAATTTTCAAATTTTTTTCTTTCTTTACAAATTTTTAACTTAATCATTAACTTTACCAAATATTCCCATTTTTTTACTTTAGTAAATTTCAATCTATCTTTCGAAATGGATCTTTCTAAGTTTTTAAAGGTTTACTTTTCTTGGATACTTAGATCATTTTTCAAAACCTTATTTTCAAAACTATATAGTTGCGTTTGATCTACTATTATTGATGTATGTCAAAGGGGGAGACATAGTAAATTTAGGGGGAGTTGTTTATCTCCGAGGGAGAGTTAAGTGAAAACTGCTTGTTTATTTTTGAATATATTAACTTAACTATGAACCTTAGTTGTCAAACATCAAAAAGGGGAAGATTGTTGGTACAGGCCGTACCAGAATCAAACTGAGTTTTGATGTTGTCAAAGGTTCAAGTTTATCTTCTTGTAGTCTAACAAGTTAACCAAGTGTGCAGGTTATTTACTCAACCGAAAAAGTCCTAGTTGCGATTAGATAGGAAAGACTTAGCAAATCATGAAACCTAGGCAGGAAGTCTAAGTGGGTAGAGATAACCCGACACTTGGCAGAGAGATCAAGAGGTCTGGAGGACCAAAGATCGAGAGAAAGTCCTGGCGAGCTAATCCGAGGCTAAGCGGAAAGTCCAAATAGGTCTGGAGGACCAAGGGTTGGTAGATAGGTTGAGGTAGGCAACTGGAGGAGTGATAGTGAGGTCATGTTCCAGAAAAGAATAAAATCTAGGTCATTGATCTAACTGAAGATACAGGGAAGGTTTCCAAGTTGAGATCAAGACAGTTCTACTGTCTAATACTACTCATGCATCATATATATTATTGTGATAATCTTTGTTTTGCAAGAATATTTTGTTTAACTCTGTGTTGCAGGTTTGGACTAATTCATCAATCGAACGTAGGGAATAGTTGACCGAACCAGGCTAACTCTAACCAAAAATTAGACCAGAGCAAAACAAAGCAAATTTCAGTCAAAGCCTGATCAGTAGACCAAACCATAGATTGAATAACCGAACCATGATAACATGGCAAAGAGCAGACTTGACCTAAAGCAAAGAAGGAAGCCAGGCTGATCAGTCGATCGAACGATCGCTTCATTAATGAAGAATTAAGTGTGAATCTCGGTGAATAGGGAAATTCACTGTTCGGTCGATCGAACAAGGTGATCGGTCGACCAAACCATTAATTGTCATCAATGCCTAAAGATCGGATCTCAGTGAAGAATGGAGCAGGTTAGATTGACCGAACCAAAGGATCGATCGACCGATTGTTGACGATTCTTATAAAAAGGAGATCGAGGTCTGAGGCAGATAACACGAATTAAATCAACAAGTTTTCTGTCCACATCAGTACATAAGTTCTATTCATGCTGCTGTTCTGCAACCTTACTTCAAGCAAGCTAGTGCTCCGAAAAGACGCCGATGATCTTCATTTACATATTTTCGGTATATTTATTTTAGCTTGCACTATATTTAATTTCATATACGATAGTAGGCGATTACTATCTTACACACTCATTTGTATGAATTGCTTCTTTCCAAAGGTTTCGGAAAGAAGAGTTTTAGTAGATTGTCCAACGGTGCAGTCAAGGATCGTAGGCCTTGGAGTAGGAGTCGACCTAGGCTCTGAACCAAGTAATTGAAATGTGTTTTTTTACTTTCCGTTGCACACTCATGTTTTAAACATTCTAAAAGAAAGAGTTTTTAAAGAGTGATATTCACCCCACCACCACCTCTATTGCTTTCTATCGATCCTTGAAGGTCCACTTGAGATCCATTAGACTTATGTCCCAAATTAACTCTGTGAGTTCCCCTTAGAGCTCTTAATCCTACCCACCTTCCTAGGTGATTCATCTATTATGACTAGACTACAATGATGCATCTCGAGTGACAATTGACCGAACCACTTTACTCTCTTAACCTTAGACACCTTGTCTTTGGTTAATTTTTTCTTATCCTTAACCTTGGTGATTTATCCTTAGTTGACTTATCCTTGGATTTTTTATCCTTGAATAACTTCTCCTTGTCATAGTTATATGCAACCCTTACGTACAACTTTTCCTTGGCTTTGGTTGACTTTGCTATTGCATTTCCACCAAAGAGCTCCATGGGTAATTTCCCTTTACCCTTGTTTGATGAAGATCGGTATCCCAAATCGGATCTATCAACATTGGGTCTTTAAATACCCAATACGAAACCTAAATTCTTAGATTCAACATTGAATCTTTCTAGGTTTTTTCAAGTCCTCAAGCCTTGACTTCAAGACTTGATTTTCTAATTCTAGGTTTCTAACCCTAGAATCAACCCATCTATCATGAACATTCCTAGACCTACCATTCTTAGGCATATGTCTCCTCTTCTTGGGATTAATACCTAGATTTTCCACCACCTTCCTCTCCTTAGACAAAGTCGGTTGTTTTATGTTAGGTCTAACTTTGAATTTGATTTCCTAGGATTATCAACCATGTTAACCCTATTTCTATCATTATATCTAAAACCATAATTATGTACGGGCAAATAAATAACATTATTTCTAACTTATATCGAGGAACTTAAATTTTAATTAAACTTCAAATTAGGGTTTAGCTTCTACTTTAGCTTTGGAGCTCCCCTTGACACAAGCATCCACATGGCTTATTTCTCCTACATTGCTTCAATTTCTCCATCTTCATGAGATCTCCTCTCCTTGAGAATTTTGTATTGTAATGTCCCCTATTACCACATGTGAACGTCATGATGTGCCACTTCTTCTTGGCTTCATTCCTACACTACAACAAAAATGTTAAATGATGACACTACAAAGACAATAGTTTTAGATAAAACCATTGTCTTTGAGCTCCCATATAATACAAAAGACAACAGTTTTGTGAAAACCTTTGTCGTTGAGCAACTTTTTTTTAAATAAACAACGTATTTTACAATAGTTATCTAGACCCATTGTCTTTAAGCACTTCTTTAGAGGCTACGACAACAGTTTTGATAAAACTCTTATCTTTGACTTTATTCATTTCATCATTCCCCCCCCCCCCCCCCCCCCCCCCGAACCCTAAGCCATTTTTTCTTTCCCTCTTATATAATCTCTTCACGCCATCCTGTCGACCGCACGACAGGAAGGGTTGTAGCCTCCGATGGATCTTCCTCCATGACGGTGTGCTCTCCTCTCTTCCTGGTGAGCGGGTTTCTAAGCTCGACGAGACCCTTTGACCTTCCACTACTGCTTCTTTGGCCTGCGAAACCTTTTGATTGGATAAGCTATATTTCGTCGCCAAAGGTGGTACTCCTCCATCGATTCATAACCTGTTTATCTTGTTGAACGAAGAAGAAAGCTGCTTATGGAGGACAACAACTAATTCCTCCTACAGTTTGATCCGAAAGACTTGGAGATCGCAGCCGAGTTTCTCACCAATTGGCTTCCCTTCCTCACCCGATCCCTCTACGACGGCTGCTCCACCACTCTCCGCGGTCGCATCAACTCCCTTTGCCCAGGTATCGCTTTTCCCTTCCCGATTCTTGTTTTGTTGTTCCCTTTCCCTTTGGAAGAATGCTAGATTACTTAGTTAGCTGGGGTGGTGTTCTTCTTTAGGGTTTACTGCCGAATCCGACGCAGATGCCTCCAGGTCCACTACCCAAAGGATCAGGCCGCTAGCTTTGTGCCCCCTTTCCTAATGCCCAACAACTAGGTAGGACTCGGATCCAACGTCTTCATTGGAGCCCTCAAATCCGGATGTCTTATGTTGCCATGGCTCAAGAAGATGAGCTCGAAGAGGCTGTGGTGCAGGAGGAAAAGACGGAGGAGTCAGGGAGAACTTTGATTGAGGGAGCGACAAGAGTTAAAAGAGAGATTGAGAAGAAGGAGACAGAATTATCAAGGGAGCAGAGGGAAGAAATATGCTTTAGGAATGCTATCAGAACGAAGGATTTCATATGCCTGGAGAGGGTCAATGAAAGACTGTTAATGTCCTCAATGACCTCGACTTGTATACTAGAGTATTCAGTGCAGCCGAGAAGAAAAGAATTGTGGATATGGCCTATGAGCTACAAGAGAATGGGAAGAATCATGAGTTGGGAGGTGTGTGCAGCATAAAAATCTTAGCTTTAATCTGTGTTTATTTATTTATTGTCAATCCTAAGCTAATGATTCAAGAACCCTAATGGAAATTGGGCACCTTTTTAGAAATAATGTAAAAAAATCAATAGATATGAGAACTGTTATGGATGATGGATACTTTAAAATATTATTGATATGGGTTAGGTTTCATGGGTCCTTGATAAGAGGGGGAAAGAAGATAACCAAACGGAGAAGATAGGCTAATATCGGCTGGGATATACCTTAAAAGGAGGTAGGTTTTTATCGACCGAGATATGCTTCCAAGAAGGAAGCCCCACGTCAATTAGCATATACCTAGAAGGAGGTAGGCTAATATCGGTCGGGATATACCTCAAAAGGAGCTAGGTTTGTATCGACCGAGATATGCTTCCAAGAAGGAAGGCTCATATCGAGTGGCATATATCTCAAAAGAAGTAGACCAGTATCAGTCGGGATATACTTCCAAAGCGTGTAGACCAGTCTCGGCCGGGATACGCCTTCAGGAAGGAAGGCCAATATCAGCCGGCATACACCTTCAGGAAGGAAGACCAATATTGACCGGGATACACCTTCAGGAAGGAAGGCTAGTATCAGCCAGGATACGCCTTCAGGAAGGAAGACCAATATCGGCAGGGATACACCTTCAGGAAGGAAGGCCAGTATTGACTGGGATACGCCTTCAGGAAAGAAGGCCAATATCGGCCGGGATACACCTTCAGGAAGGAAGGCCAGTATTAGCCGGGATATGCCTCCAAGGAGGTAGACCCACATCAATTAGCATATACCTCAAAAGAGGTATGTTAATATTAGCCGGAAAATACCTCAAAGGAGGCTGGCCAATATTGAGTGAGATATGCCTCCAAGAAGGAAGGCCAATATCGGCCGGATACGTCTTTTAGGAGGTAGGCCAATATCAATCTAGACATGCCTGTAAGATGAAAAGCCAATATCGGCCGGTTGACCAATACCTTGGAATGATACTTGATAAAATATAGCCTAGTGCTAGTTAGGATAATTAACATAGAAGGGCGCGGATAGAAGCCTCATGAGGAATAATAATCATTAACTAAACCTAGTCATGATTAACTTCGACCGATACAAGGAACATTGGTATATTGAGCTATCCATGATATAATAGAAGCATGAGGGGCGAGAAGAAACGATAGAAACACTTTAAAGGGACTCATGAGATTGGATAGAGGTAAATATTTCAAATAGGATAATTAATGAATATGCCTGTAATATGTGACTATATGACAGGTATTATATATTTTGGCGGGAAATGCATTTTTAGATTGTTTTTCAGGTGCTAAACGACAAAGAAGGTACATCTGGGGTACAAGAAAGATTCCTTAAAAGTCATTCACCACAAGTACGCAGCTTACGTCATCTCATAACAAACTCTAACAAACCGGGGTACACTTCATGACTACGGAGGTTATATGAAGTGGTATAAAAAGGGGAATCTTCTCCGTTGGCTAGGTGAGTTCACATGATCACGCACCTTTAGGACCCTAATTTTCAACTACTGTTCATCTTCTTCTTCTTCATTCTTCCACACCAAGAGAGATCACTAACTTGAGCGTCGGAGGGCCTAGCCAGGGATTCTCACCCCGGTCTTAGGTCACTGACGATAGTGTTGGCTGGTCTCTTGTGTGCAGGAGGTCTCGGGAGCTTCGAATTCGGGTGTCTCTTCGATTGAGTTTCTCTCTCGTCATTGGATCTTCGTGCAAGGAGGGCATTCGGTGACTCTATTTTTCTCGATCCGCTTTGGGTTTCTCGGATCGGTGTTCTACAGGTATTATTCTTCATTAGCGGTAGGTTTTTTCTTGCCGGCTCTTCGTCTTGCCTAGCTTCTCAAACAGGATCAATTATCAACTAGAATATAAAAATACAAAAATCTTAATTGATAACATAAGTTCAATAAATTTAACAAAAAATCCAATAAACCACTCAAGAATTAAACACATAGAAGTTAAGCATCACTTATCATGGGGGAATCTGCAGAATACATAGTCATGGGGGAATGTGCATCTCAACTATTATGAATGATGCATACTTTAAAATATTATCAACTAGAATATAAAAATATAAAAATCTTAATTGATAACATAAGTTCAATAAACTTAACCAAAAATCCAATACATCACTCAAGGACTAAACACATAGAAGTTAAGCATCACTTTGTAAGTGATCATGTAGCTAGGGGTGATATTATACTTGACTATGTTTAGTCCAAATCAAACCTAGCAGACATTTTTACAAAACCCTTACCTGAACATGAGTTCAACACATTTAGAAGATAATTAGGTATGTGCACAGTAGAATATATTTTAAAGTTGTTTCAAAATCACTCCTTCTATTAAGTTTTTTCAACCATGTTTTAAAATTCTAGGAAAATTATTTTCAAAACTCCTAGTTTTACTAGTATTTTCAAAGATTGGAAATAATTTAGGACTTTCTGATGGAGTCAAAGAAAGAGAGCAACAAGCTAACGATATGGATCATGGTCAACCCACTCTAGATGTTAATGATGATCCATTATGCATCAATGGAGGCCCAATTACAAGGGCTAATACTAGAAAGATGAAGGAAGCACTTAATGTACTAATTGAAGATGTGAAGGCCAAAGCTACCATTGAAGAAGGTTTGACCAAGAGCAAGTTATTCGGCATAGTCAACCTAATTCAAGCCTTAGATGAGCTTAATTAGCACTTAAGTCTCATGTGTATGTAGTAGGGATATGTAGGCTTAATTTAGACTCAATTTCTACTTGTATTTGGGTTGTAATAAAGCCATAAGCTTAAAAATGGCTAAGTAGTCTACATATGCCTTTACTAAATGAGTTTTCTTTTGGCCTTTTAGGGGTTTTTTGGTCACCTTATAGCTATAAATAAAGGGGGTGACAGCCACACATGTATCTTTGACATATTTTTCAATCTAAAGCACGATGAGGCTCTCACTTATTGGTTCTTCATTGAATTTGAACTTATCAAGGCATCTCCTTGTGGTGTTCAAACACTTATCAACCTCAATCCCAAGGTTGTGACATCTTCCATCTTGTATACCAAGGTTCGTGCTTTTCTAAGCATTGGGTCGAGGTTTCTTTCATCCATCTTATCGTCTTTAGACCTTCCTTCTTTTTGTTTTCAATTCGTTGTGGGTTCTTGAGATATCTTTCTCGTTGGGTTCACATCATTTGGTATCAGAGCTTTGGTTTTTCTAAATCGATTTGGTTATCCTTTTGTTCTTTGTGCTTGAAACTTTGTCTATTTATTCAAAATTATCTACTTATCATTATCATCTCAATCTTAGTGAGTTTTATTCGTCTTGGTGCTATCAAATTATTTTTGGCAAAAAAAAAGAGGCTGAAATTCAAAAACAATATATATATATATATATATATATATATTTTTGGCAAAAAAAAATAGTAAAAAAAAGGGCCGAAATTCCAAAAAAAATCGAAAAAATAGAAAAAAAAGGTGAGTGTAGAGAATTGTTATTTCTATACTTACACTTTCCAATTCCGCATTTCCTTTAAAATTTTGCCTAGTATATTTGCACTTTCCAATTCCGCATTTCCTTTAAAATTTTGCCTAGTATATTTGCACTTTCCAATTCCGCATTTCCTCTAAAGTTTTGCCTAGTATACTTTCACTTTCCAATTCCGTATTTCTTTTAAAGTTTTGCCTAGATTTAATTCTGCACCTGTCAAGATTAAGTTCTGGCAAATACCTTTTCAATTCTTATTTCAAATATCTCTATCTTTTAGTCCCGCATTCTCATAAGTTTTGCCTAGATTAAATTCTGGCAAATTTCCTTTCTAAACTTAATTTAAGTTTTCAATTATACAATTTGAATTCTTCTATCAATTCCTTTCTTTTATCCTATACCTTTGGGATTTTAAATCAGTTAATGATCGTTTACAAGGAATTGTCACAATTCTAAGTTCTTTAAAGAGCTAACATTAGCGAGTTGAGTGATTGAGTGACAACAGATTGCATTAATGGCGACAAGTGGAGAAAAAGCAAGACCTAGAGAAACACTTAAACAACGTGCCTTGAGACAACACTTGGAACACATGGAAATCCGATTCAATCAAATCCTCGACAGATTGGAGAGACAAGATGTTGTAATTACTGAATTGCAAAATAGCCAAGCTGGTAGAGTTTCTACATGAAGTTCGAGGTAATATAATCGTGAAGACAACAACGATGATGATGATGGCATTTCTGAGGACATTGATGATAGAGCTTCTAGTGGCAGATCTAGTGGTATCAGAATTGGTGGCAGAAGGGGAAGGAGGAGTGATTATGTTGATAGAAACTTGGGAAATAACAAAATGAAGATTCCTTCTTTTCAAGGCAAAAGTGATCTAGACGCATATTTGGAGTGGGAAAAGAAAGTAGAATTAGCATTTGATTGTCACAACTACTCTGAAGAGAAGAATGGAGTGGGAAAAGAAAGTAGAATTAGCATTTGATTGTCACAACTACTCTGAAGAGAAGAAGGTAAAACTTATTGCTGTTGAATTCATTGATTATGCTATTATTTGGTGGGATCAAGTTATTCTAAGCAGGAGAAGAAATAACGAGAAACCCGTTGGCACTTGGGAAGAGATGAAATCAATTATGAGAAAGAGATTCATTCCATCACATTACTATCGAGATTTCCACCAACGGCTACAAAGTCTAACCCAAGGATCTAGGACTATGGAGGAATACCATAAAGGGATGGAAATTGCCATGATTCGAGCCAATGTGGAGGAGGACCGAGAAGCAACCATGGCAAGATTTTTACTAGGTTTGATTTCAGAAATTGCAAATATAGTAGAGTTGCAACATTATATGGAGCTGGAAGATATGGCGCATATGCCCATGAAAGTTGAAAGGCAACTCAAAAGGAAGGGTTCAATCAAGCATGGTCAAAGTTCTAATTCATCCACTTGGAAATCTAGTTGGAATAAAAGAGATGATAAAGTTGCATCAAAAAATAAGACTGAGTTTTTGAAGAATAGAGATGCTAATTCTCCATTGGTTAAAGGTAAAGAATCTATCCAATCTTCAAGAAATAGAGATATTAAATGCTCTAAGTGTTTGGGAAGAGGGTATATTTCTTCACAATGTCCAAACAAAAGAAGTATGCTTTTGAAAGAAAATGGTGATATTGAAACTGAGAGTGAGCCCGAAGATGATAATGCCTTGCCACCATTGATGGAAAGTGATGTAGAAGAGTATGTTGTTGAAGGGGAAGCCCTTGTCACTAGGCGTGTTCTAAATGTGCAAGTGAAGGAAGAAGATGAAGAACAACGAGACAACATATTTCATACCCGTTGCCACATCAAAGACAAGGTATGTAGTATGATTATACATGGAGGAAGTTACACTAATGTTGCTAGTACTATCTTGGTTGAGAAATTATTCTTACCTACCACTAAATATCCTAGACCTTATAAACTACAATGGTTGAATGATTGCGGGGAGGTTAAGGTCACTAAGCTAGTGTTGGTTTCATTATCCATTGGTAGGTATCATGATGATGTTCTTTGTGATGTAGTACCAATGCATGCAAGTCATTTGCTTTTAGGTAGACCATGGCAATTTGATAGGAGGGTCATGCATGATGGGTTCACAAATAAATATTCTTTTAAGATGCATGGTAAACTTGTAACTCTTGTACCATTGACTCCTAAGCAAGTATATGAAGATCAATTGAGGATAAAAAAATGAGAGTAAAAAAAGAAAAGATTGTGAGAGGAAAAAAAATGGAAAAGAAAAGGAGTGTGAGAAAATAAAAAGTGAGGATAAGAGGAGTGAAAAAATGAATGAAAAAAGAAACAAAATTCTAGAGAGTAGAAAAGGGAGTTTGTATACAAAAGAAAGAGAGGTTAAGAGATCTTTTTATTCTCAATAGCCGATGATTGTACTTTTGTATAAGGAGGCTTATTTCAACACTGACAATCTTAACCCTTCTTTGCCTAGTGTTGTTAAATCTCTTTTGCATTTGATGATGTCTTTCCAGAAGAAGTTCCTGATGGATTGCCACCACTTCGGGGAATAGAGCACCAAATTGACTTCATCCCAGGAGCAATCCTATGGAGATGAAGGAGCTTCAAAAGCAAGTTGAAGAGTTGATGAGAAAAGGGTATGTTCAAGAAACATTGAGTCCTTGTGTAGTTCCTGTTTTGATTGTGCCTAAGAAGGATGGAACTTGGAGAATGTGCGTTGATTGCAGGGCTATCAACAAGATTTTGGTAAGTATGTTGGTGAGAGAACCATCCAACAGTCGAACCTGTGCTTTGATGATACGAACCCCACCAATAATTGTGATGGAAACCAAAACAAAGGTGGATAGAACCCCAAGAACAAAACGACAAGATTGTGAGCCTTGACCCGTAACAAAGCCTACGAAGGAAAGAAACATCACACCTAGGGGTGATAAGTTTCAATGGGTTGAACGCCATGAGAGTAGACTCTATAAGTTCAGCAAATTCTTTCAAGAACTAAGAGAGCACACAATCTCACCAAAAACTAAGTTGCTTCATACTAAGATGTCCCTCCCTTATATAATGGGAGTGAACAAGGAAAAATACAAGATAAGTACATGCACAATTAGAGTCCCAATGTTGCATGCCTCATTCAAGCTATCTAGAAACCCAAAACAAAATAAATGCATGCACAATTAGAGTCCCAAGTTGCATGCATCATTAAACAATCTAAAATACTTACCACAAAATATACAGAACCCAAAATCAATACTATAATTAAGTAATTGTTTCTTTTTCATATCTCTTTCCAATTTCCAATCAACAACAGGTAGATCTATTGGGCATACACGAACACATACTTCGCAAGCAATACACTTATCAAATTCAAAGTGAATTCGACCGCGAATATATTCTGACGTAATTGATTTTACATAACGATATTGAATAGTTACAGGTAAACGATTTGTGTGAGATAAGGTAATTATGAAACTTTGACCAATGTATCTTGTAGCCCATATTGTTTGTTGACCATAATTCATGAACCCAGACACCATTGGAAACATATTGTAGATATCCATGAATAAATTGATATTTCTTTCTCTTGTTTGAAAGGGGTTATGAATCTAGTCTTCATGTATGAACGATTTCCCATGCTTCGTATGCTTATTAGCGTTCTTCCGTTAAGCGCGGCCTGTCATGGATGGTTATGCCAGATTACGTGGATTAGGCCACGACTATCAATTGAGATTATCTTGGTTTCCTTGCTCATAGTCCTCCCAATATTTTTTGATTAGCCCATTTAGTGCTTCCTTGAAATGCTTTGCCTGTAGTCTTGTAATTGGGTCATCCGGAAGTGATAACTGATCTCTCCTATCTTCAGCCCTTGGGCATACATCATTCTCCCCTTCTTGAAAAGGATTTGTTCTCAAATCATCACCTGCATCAATCGGGAATAAGTCAACAACATTAAAAGTGTAATGTACGCTATACTCACCTGGTAGTTCAAGTTTGTAGGCATTATCATTGATGCGCTCTAATACTTGAAATGGGACGTCCCCTCGAGGTAGAAGTTTAGAACGATGTTTGTCCGGAAATCGCTCCTTTCGGAGGTGTAACCACACCCATTCTCCTGGTTCAAACACAATTTTCTTGAGCCCCTTGTTAGTTTGTTGCATGTATTGCTGAGTTATTTTCTCAATATTCAGTCATGCTTGTTCATGAATCTTCTTTACGAATTCGGCCTTCTGCTTACCATCTAAGTTTACACTTATAGCTAAAGGAATCAAATCTAATGGTGACAAGGGATTGAAACCATAAACAATTTCAAATGTAGAAAATTTAGTCGCAGAATGTATGCTCTTATTGTAAGTAAATTCAACATGAGGTAAACAATCTTCCCATATTCTCAAATTCTTGTTAATGACCCCGCACGAAGTAAAAAGGACAAGGTTCGATTGACCACTTCAGTTTGCCCAACAAAGGTGGGGGTGACAAGTAATAGAGAACAACAATTTAGTTCCTAATTTCCCCGACAAAGTTTTCCAAAAATAACTCAAAAATTTTGCATCTCTATCAGAGACAATGGTCCTAGACATGTCATGCAACCTAATAACCTCTTTAAAGAACAATTCAGCTATATGCGATGCATCATCGGTTTTATGATATGGAATGAAATGCGCCATTTTAGAGAATCTGTCTACCACAACAAAAATTGAATCTCTCCCCCTCTTGGTCCGGGGTAATCCCAAAACAAAGTCCATTGAAATATCAGTCCAAGGTTCACTAGGTATAGCTAAAAGAGTATACAATCCATGGGGTTTCAATTTAGATTTAGCTTGTTTCCAAGTGATGCACTTCTCACAAATTCTTTTCACGTCACATTTCATATGAGGCCAAAAGAAATGATCCTGTAAAACCCATAAAGTCTTAGTAACGCCAAAATGACCCATCAATCCACCACCATGGGCTTCCCTAGTGAATAATTCATGTAACGAACACATAGGCACACACAATCTATTTTCTCGAAATAAAAACCCATCATGCCTATAGAACTTACCAAATCCAACCTTATCGCATGCTTTGAACACATCAGAAAAATCAGTATCGTTAGTATATGAATCCTTGATATCCAAGTAACTTTGTATCTAAAGTGGACAGTAAAGCATACATTCGAGATAGTGCATCAGCAACTGCGTTCTCCTTTCCTTGCTTGTATTTGATCACATAAGGAAATGTCTCAATGAATTCTACCCATTTAGCATGGCGTCAGTTCAACTTATGTTGGCTCTTCAAATGATTTAGAGATTGATGATCTGTGTGAATCACGAATTCTTTTGGCCATAGGTAATGTTGCCATGTCTCAAATGCTCTCACCAATACATACATTTCCTTGTCATATGTGTGATAGTGGAGAGTGGCTCCACTCAACTTCTCACTGAAATAAGCAATGGGTCTCATTTCCTGCATTAGCACAACACCTATACCAACACCAGAAGCATCATATTCGATTTCAAAGGTTTTAGAAAAATCTGGTAGGATTAGTAAAGGAGCAGAACTTAGCTTTTCTTTCAAAGTGTTGAAGGCCCTCTCTTGCTCCTCTCCCCACTTGAATAACTCATTTTTCTTGATGACTTTAGTAAGAGGAGCTGCAATATTGCTAAAATCAGGAATAAACCGTCGATAGAGGCTGGCCAAACCATGGAAACTCCTCACTTGGCTAATTGTTGTCGGTGTTGGCCACTCTTGGATTGCTTTCACCTTTTCCTCATCCATCTCAACACATTTAGTACTAACAACAAAACCAAGAAAATCGACTTTCTCCATACAAAAGGTGCATTTATCGAGGTTAGCAAAAAGCTTTTCTTCTTTTAGCACACTCAAAACTAACCTTAAATGTGTAACAAGCTCTTCTAAGCTTCTGCTAAAAATCAAAATATCATCAAAATACACAACTACAAATTTTCCTAAGAAAGCATGCAAAACATGGTTCATCAAACACATAAAAGTGCTAGGAGCATTAGTTAAGCCAAAAGACATTACTAACCATTCATATAAGCCATGTTTTGTTTTAAAACCAGTTTTCCATTCATCACCTTCCTTCATCCTAATATGATGATATCCACTCCTAAGATCAATTTTTATGAACACACAAGAACCATGCAATTCATCAAGTATATCATCAATCCTAGGAATTTGATGGCGATACTTTACCGTGATGTTGTTGATGGCTCGACAATCCACACACATCCTCCATGTTCCGTCCTTCTTGGGAACTAGTGACACAGGCAAGGCGCAAGGACTCATGCTTTCTCGAACATACCCCTTTTCTAATAATTCATTAACTTGCCTCTGAAGTTCCTTTGCTTCCTCCGGATTGCTTCTATAGGCAGGTCGATTCGGAATGGATGCACCAGGTATGAAGTCAATTTGGTGCTCAATTCCTCTAATGGGAGGCAAACCATGCGAAACCTCTTCAGGAAAGACCTCCTCGAATTCCTGTAAGAGAGAAACAATAACACTAGGCAAAGAATCGTTAAGGTCGTTAGTGCTTAGAAGTGCCTCCTTATACAAAAGGATAAGGGGCAGCTGATTTGAAAACAAAACAAAGCTCGTTTAATCTCACTTTTTTTTTTTGCATAAAAACTATTTTTCTTTCTCTCTCCTTTTTTTTCCTTGCCCACTCCTTTTGTCTCTTTCCTCTCATCTTCTTTCCTCTCATTTTTCTTTTCCTCTACTTTTTTTTCAATTTTTTTTCTCTCAATTTATTTTTCTATCTTCTTTTCATTTGCTTTTTGTAATCTCAACTGGTCCTCCATAACTTATCTTGGAGTCAATGGTACAAAAATAATAGGTTGTCCCTTCATAGTAAAAGTATACCTATTTGTGAGGCCATCATGTGTTACCTTTCGATCGAATTGACAAGGTCTCCCCAACAATAGATGGCATGCATGCTTGGGAACCACGTCACACAACAGCTCATCTTCATATTTGCCGATGGAAATTGCTACCAAAACTTGTTTTGTTACCTTGATTTCTCCGCAATCGTTTAGCCACTGGAGGCGATAAGGTCACGGATGTTTCCGAGTCGGTAGTGACAATTTTTCCACCAAATCAGTACTTGCCACATTGGTGCAACTCCCCCCATCAATAATAGCATTGTAAACCTTGTTATTGACAAAGCAATGGGTATGAAACAAGTTTTCCCTTTGATACCTTCCTCTTCCTTAGCTTGTAAATTGAGAACTCGTCGGGCCACCAATAAGTCTCCGATAACAACATGTTGTTCATCATCACTATCCTCTTTTTGTGGCACTTCTTCGACTCAAGTTCACCTTGGGCGTTTATTACCATCACCATTTTGTTCACACATTGACTAGCTATATGACCATGCCCTTGACATTTAAAATACTTGATATCACGAGTTTTGGCGGAAATAGGCTCGCGATTACCTTGAGTAGTAGATGGTGTAGGTTTGGGCTTCTTGAAGGGTTCAAACTTTGGCTTATTTTGAGGTTGTTACTCCTTTCTTGGAGTTGTCCGCCATGTTGAGTGAGTAGTCATTGGTTGTCCCTTCCTAGCCAATCCTCTCCTCTTGAGTTGTTCTTCTACTTTTTGTTCTTGGTGGACCATGTCCGACAGCTCAACTTAATGCTGCAATTCAACAATATCAGCAATTTCTAGGTTTAAACCATGTAAAAACCTGGCCATAGTGGCTTCCTGATCTTCATTGACATTAACTCGGATCATGGACAACTCCATGTCCTCGAAATATTCATCCACACTTTTGGAACCTTGAGATAACCTTTGAAGCCGCTGATATAAGCTTCTATAATAATGGCTGGGTACAAACCTCCTTCTCATGAGTACTTTCATCTCGTCCCAAGTGGATATAGGTTGCTCTCTATTCCTTCTCCGAGTCGTCACCACTTGATCTCACCAAACAATAGCGTAATTAGTGAATTCAATGGATGCTAACTTTACCTTTTTAAACTCTGAGAATTCATGACAGTCAAATACCATTTCCATCTTTGTTTCCCATTCCAAGTAAGCTTCTGGGTCATTTCTCCCTTGGAAGGTTGGAATCTTCATCTTAATCCCTCCTAAATCATTATTTCTTCTTGTTCCGTTTCCATCTCCTCGATATCCAATCCTACTCCGATTATAGTTTTGCTCATCAAAGTCTTCCACAATAACCTAGACATCTTCTTTGACATCAATCCCTTGGGAATGTCTTCGTTGTGGTCTAGTAATACGGTCTTGTTGATGTCTTGTTGGTGTCCCATCCTCCACCCGATCCAACCTCTCATGGATAGATTCTAATTCCACCCTCATCATCCGCTGCATCTCCCCCATCAATGATCATATTTGCAGGTTCGGAAGTGGTCTAGCCCCCTCATTTGCTCCATCCTCCTGGTTGTTGGACATGGCTGCAAAATGAAAGAAAAACCTCACAAGCACTCAACTCACATTTGGGTGGTAGCTTTCAATTGATGATGTCTCCTAGTTCTTAAGCAAACTCTAGAACTAATCAGAATATCACGTAGCAATTCAAAAGATACCACCGAAACCTATAAAGGCAAAATTTTTAAGAGAAAATGAAAGAGCAGAAGTTTGAGAGTAAGGAAAAGAAGAAAGGGATTGTTGAAGACAATTTACTTCGATTCGCACAAGCAGTTTTTTTTCTGCGCTTTCTTCTTCTTCTTTTTTTTTGTCTTTTCGTTGCGCGCTCTTTTTTTTCACAATTTTTTTTTGCTTTTGGCTGAACAATAAGTAAAGATAGATTTTCACTTGCCTTTAAACCGAAGCTCTGATACTAGATGATATGAACCCCACCAATAAATGTGATGGAACCCGAAACAAAGGTGATAGAACCCTAAGAACTAAACGACAAGAGTGTGAGCCTTGACCCGTAACCAAGAATTGGCACGAACCAAGCCTACGAAGGAAAGAGACGCCACACCTAGGGGTGATAAGTTTCGATGGGTTGAACGCCACGACAGTAGACTCGATAAGTTCAGCAAGTTCTTTCAAGAACTAAGAAAGCACACAATCTCACCAAAAACTAGGTTGCTTCATACTAAGATGCCCCTCCCTTATATAATGGGAGTGAACAAGGAAAAATACAAGATAAGTACATGTACAATTAGAGTCCCAATATTGCATGCCTCATGCAAGCTATCTAGAAACCCAAAACAAAATAAATGCATGCACAATTAGAGTCCCAAGTCGCATGCTTCATTAAACAATCTAAAATACTAAAGTCTTCATGCATGAACGAGTGCCCATGTTTAGCATGCTTATTAGTGTTCTTCCATTAAGTGCGGCCAGTCATGGATGGTTATGCCCGATTACGTGGATTAGGCCACGACTAGAAGTTGCGATTATCTTGGTTTCTCATTACTCATAGTCGTCCCAATGTTTTTTGATTAGCCCATTTAGTGCTTCCTTGAAACGCTCTGCCCGTAGTCTTGTAATTGGGTCTTCCAGAAGTGATAACTGATCTCTCCTATCTTCAGCCCTTCGGCATACATCATTTGATTATGTCAAAGGGTCCAAAGTTAAGTTGTTTTGTTATCTAACAAGTTAAATGAGATTGCAGGAAAGTTCTAAGTGCACTTCGGTAAAAGTCCTAGTTACGGTTAGGCAAAGGAAAAATCCTAAGGGGCGGTAACACTAGGTCCTAGGGGGTGGTAACCCTAGGCAGGAAGTCTTGACAGGTCGAGGGCTTGGGGCAAAGTCCTAGGGTCGACAACTCTAGGTGGAAATCCTGGTGTCGCAAACCAGATGAAATACTGGACGAGTCATGAAGTGGAAGTCTAGCGGAAAGTCCTGGAGCCTCGGGCGCTGAACAAAGGTACAGTTGGTCTGGAGGATCAACTGGCAACAGGTAAACTCTCCTTAGTGGAGTAGGTGAGGGCGCGTTCCCCGTTGAGTAAAATAGTAGGCATTAGTTCGACCTAGGGTTTTCGGCCGGGAATTCGAAGTCAGAACAGAATAGTCCGAAGACTGTCAAATACTTCAATATTACATATCTATATGTTAACTTTGTTTTGCAGGGTATGTTGGTTTGTTGAACTAACTTATTCTACAGGAAGAGACCCTCTCGCAGCAAGGCGCGAGGGCGCCCTCATGGAGCTTGAGGGCGCTTTGGAGGCTGAGCAGAGGGCACCCTTATGGATCTTGAGGGCACCCTGGACACTGGTGCGAGGGTGCCCTCATGGAGCTTGAGGGCGCTCTGGACCTTGGCACGAGGGCACCCTCATGGAGGTCGAGGGTGCCCTTGTAACGACCCGCCCCTCCAGCTAAGGCGACGGGGGTTACTTGACGACACTTGCATACTTAACACAGCAGAAGTCTTACTTAGAGAATTTAAAAACCTTTTTCTTACTTAAAAGTCACAATAGACATAAAAGGTCCACATAGCATAATTATCATAAATTTTGGGTCATAATACCAAACACATACTTAAAGTCATGGAATCATAAAGTAAAACATCAACATGGCAAATTTCTAATTATATGAAAGCAGGTCATTTCTTTTAGCCAGTCCACTACCGTACACATCCTTCAAGCCCTCCTGCTGCTCCCCTAGTACATCCATTCCTTGCCTTTATCTGTGGTACAAGAAAGTAAGCTATGAGCACTCATGGCTCAGTAAGTTCCTTTCCTACTCACAAAAACCATCAAGCATATCAAAATCACAAGTCATAAGACATAAAGACAAATGTATCATGTTAAGAGCATATCATTGCATATCATAACATAACATAAAGTATCATGGCATAATCATAAAGTATAAGCATGGTAAATTCCTAAACATATATCATGCAACATATGCAACATGTCTTTTGAAAACTTATACAATACATACTTAAACATAATCTCAACATGATTAGGGCCCCGGCTTATACCACATACATAAATGCGCGCGTCCTATGTTGGTCCAAGGTAGCAAGTCTTGAACCCTACAAGGCATACATACTAGGCCCGTTTCTTAGTCCATCGACCTGGGGGCACTTAGGAGCCCATCCCTAACGAGACCCGTTTCTTAGTCCATCGACCCCGGGGCGCTTATGGAGCCCACCCTTGGTACAAGCCATACATAAAGTAAAGTAGCATGACTTAACTTACATATCATAGTTTTATCATTTCATGCATATCATATTTCTTAACATATCATAAAACATGCATATTTGGGCACACAGCACATGCATGAATCATAACATACATCATGAACATATCACTTATCTTAAAGCATGCATATTTGGGCACACAGTACATGCATGAATCATAGGCTTGCATAACTAACGTATCATTTTATCATGTCATAAAGTAAGCATGTTTGAGCATATAGTACATACATGGGTCATAAGCATACATGAAAGAACATAACACATATCCTAAAAAGACATAACCATTCATGGAATCATTAAATATCATCTCTTCATAGCATGTGAGGTATATCTAGTCACTAAACCCATATGGCCGGAAGTCATGAAAGGTCCACATGATCTCTAGACAACATATAAACATAAAAATTCTCATGATATCTTCACATACTAACATAAGAAAGATCATAAGCATGTTAACCTAAATTTTAAACCCCTCCTAGGTTTCCAATTATTTCATGGCCGAAACCTTTCATGAAGTGGAATCAAGTTCTAAGCAACATGTAAACATGTAAACCCTATACTCATATCATATTATATTTCATAGGGAACTACTTAAGCACATTTAGTTTGGGTTCTAAGTTCCCTAAGCTCCTAATCATATCATGGCCGAACCCTAGCTTATCTCATCCTAGGTTACAAGTAGCATAGAGGTGTTGAACCTTAAGCCAACATGTTATACATTTTCATGAGGAACAACATAAGCATGTTTGTTTCAAATTTCAAACTTCCTAGACCCCTTAACTCAAGGTAGCCGAACCTAACAATCATGGAATTAGGTTTTTAGTGGCATGAGAGCATGGGAACCACAACTACATTTCATAGCATATATCCTAAGGACATCATAAGCATGTATAAGTTGGGTTCTAATTTCTCTAAGCCTTTAAACTTGTAGTGGCTGAAACATGTAAATCATGGAACTAGATTTTTAGTGACATGAGAGCATGGGAACCACAACTACATTTCATAGCATATATCTCAAGTACATCATAAGCATGTATAAGTTGGATTCAAATTTCCCTAGACCCTTTAAACTTGTAGTGGCCGAAACTTAACAAGCATGAAACTAAGTTTCTAGTGGCACAAGAGCATGGAAACCCTACACAATTTTCATGGCTTCATAACAAGGAACAACATAAGTAAACTTAGTTAAAAACCTACACATACTAGCTTTAAAACCTAATGTGGCCGAAAGTTACATGTATTTAAAATTCTATATAACAAGCAACTATAAAACATCAACCTAGTTTCATATTATATTATCAAGAAGGTCATGAGCCTCTTAGCCTTGGTTTCAACTTTCCTAGGCTTCAACTCTCATCATGACCGAACCCTCATAAGCATGAAATAAGATTCATAACTAACATACAATCATGGCATAACATTTTAGCTTCATGTCTTGTCTTAGGAAAAATCTTAGCATGCTTGGTCTTAGGTTTAAAACTCTCCTAGGCCTTTACTCCTTACTTGGCCGAATATTCATGAGCATGTAAATGGAGTTTTAAACAATATACAAGTAAGAGAAAAGTTAACAACCTCATTATCATAGGGTACATAACTAAAAGAATAAGGAAACATGCCTAGCTTGAGTTTTGAACTTATCTAGTCTTCTTGTTCATGCTTGGCCGAAACATGTAAATCATAAAACTAATTTTTCATTAATTATTCTAGCATGGAAACCATAGATTAACTTCTTACATAAAATACATGTCACAAGAAAAATAGAAAGCATATCTAATCACAACTTTCTTAAACTCTTCTTCTTGTTTTTGACCGAATTTTCTTAAACAAAATCTTAAGTTTTCTAAGCGATCTATCTCCATGGAAAACCATACAAACCATTGTACCACAGGTGAGGGGAAGCTTACCTAGTAATCACTTGTTAATCCTTAAGAAATGGTACCCTTGGTGAAGAGGAAGTAGGGAGCTTCTTCTTCTAGCAGTCCTTTCGATTTCTCTTGCTTGGAAAGGTACACCTTGAAGGCTCCTTCTTGTAGTTTAGTTTTCTCTTAGGGAGAAACCTAAACTTGGCTTGTGGAGATGAGGGAGGAGGCTTAGAGTCTCGGCAAGGGTGAGGGAGAAGGGAAAAAAAAATGAAAACCTTTAGTTCCTTCCCTTTTTATGCTAAGTAGGTGGAAGTTACCAAAATGAACTTTGCTTCCCTTCCTCCTTATCTCATGCATGTATTTTCTTAATGAGAATATGTCCTCATTCTTGCCCCTTAACTCCTCTCTTCACTATCCTCTTTAAACTCCACGAAAATAGAGAGGAAAAAGGGAGAAAGACAACTTGTCTTTTGCTTCTCTTTTTCTTAACCAAAAGGTAAACAAGAGAAAGAAAGCTCATTGGTTTTTCTCTTGTTCCCTTACTAAATTATATCTTTACTTTTAACTACAATTTCTATCATATCCCTTTCACATATTATTCATTATCCTAGTGGTTAACCTACACAATCTTATTTCTATCCTTGGTGGGAGGTTCAAGGTTCAAACCTTCACCTCTTCTTTTTATTTCTCTTATTTCTTTTTCTTTGATTCTTCTTCTTTTATGTTCTAAAGCAAATAACACCCATATGCTTATCTTATAATTTTGTGGGTGTTATAGTACCCCATACCTCATAGAAAGTTCATCCTCGAACTTAAAATAGCTTCGTAAGGTAGTGCCGGACTTCCTGCTGAGTGCATCAGCTACCTTGTTTGCTTTACCAGGGTGATAAAAGATCTCGCAATCATAGTCCTTGACTAGCTCGAACCATCTGCATTGTCTCATATTTAGGTCTTTCTGCGTGAAGAAATATTTCAGACTCTGATGGTCTGTATATATCCTGCACTGAGCCCCATATAGGTAATGCCTCCACGTCTTTAGAGCGAAGACCACCGCTGCTAGCTCTAAATCATGAACGGGGTAGTTCCTTTCATGTTCTTTGAGTTGTCTAGAGGCATAGGCAATGAATTTGCCATCTTGCATGAGTACAGCTCCGAGTCCTAAGAAGGAAGCATCGCTATACATATCAAAGTCCTCGTTGCTTTCCGGAAGAGTAAGAATCGGAGCACTGGTCAACATCCGTTTCAGTTCCGTAAAACTTTTCTCGCAGTCGTCCGTCCATTCATACCTTTTATTCTTCTCGGTGAGAATGGTCATCAGGGCTGCTATCTTGGAGAAGTCCTTTACAAACTTCCTGTAGTAGCCTGCCAGTCCAAGAAAACTTCTGACTTCACTGGCGTTCTTTAGCCTATTCAGTTGCTTACTGCTTCAATCTTATTCGGATCCATCATTACTCCGTCCTTAGAGATAATATGACCCAAGAATGATATTCGATCAAGCCAGAACTCACATTTGGAGAATTTTGCATATAGTCGCTTTTCTCGAAGGATTTGTAATACAGTATTCAGATGGTCGGCATGCTCTTCTTGGGTTCTCGAATTGATGAGAATATCGTCAATGAAGACAATCACAAATTTATCGAGATACGCTGAAAAGACCCGATTCATCAAATCCATGAAAACAGCCGGAGCATTTGTCACTCCAAAGGGCATAACTACAAACTCATAATGCCCATATCTTGTTCGAAAGGTTGTCTTCGGTATATCCTCTTGTTTCACTTTCACTTGATGATAGCCGGACCTTAAATCAATCTTTGAGAAGACAGTTGCTCCCTTCAATTGGTCAAACAGATTATCAATCCGCGGAAGGGGGTATCTGTTCTTGATTGTCGCGTTGTTCAGTGCTCGATAATCTATACACATTCGCATAGACCCATCCTTCTTTTTCACAAATAGTACCCGAGCTCCCCATGGAGAGTGACTAGGATGAATAAATCCTTTGTCGAGTAATTCTCGTAGCTGTTCTTGAAGTTCTTTCAACTCCGTCGGTGCCATTCGGTAAGGTGCTTTGGAAATTGGTTTAGTATCCGGGACTAACTCAATCGTAAATTCTATTTCTCTGTCGGGTGCTAATCCCGGTAGTTCATCAGGAAACACTTCCGGATAGTTGCACACCACTCTGACATCTTCTAGTTTCTGACTTCCAGTTTGTCTTGTGTCAACCACTTGCGCTAGAAATCCATTACAACCTTCGTCTACCATACTTCGTGCCTTTACCGCTGATAAGAATCTTTCAGTTTCTTTCCCAGATTCCCCAATATATTCAAACATCGGTTCAGCTTCGGGTCGGAATACTACCTTCTTAGTACGACACTCGATTGAGGCGCCGTACTTGCTCAAGAAGTCCATGCCCAGTATAATGTCAAAATCCCGCATATCAAGTACTATCAGATTGCAGTAGAGTTCTCTATCTGCGATTTGGATAAGTACGACCCGCAGCATTTGCTTCGACGGCATAACTTCCCCGGATGGTAGGGTTGTTAAGAATGTACCATTTAGGGTTTGAGGTGGTATGTCCAATTTCTTTGTAAATGGGGTTGAGACGAACGAGTGTGTCGCCCCAGTATCAAATAATACTAAAGCATGCTGATTAAAAATAGGCAGCTGACCTGTAACGACGGTAGAGGTGTTCGCCACATCTTCATTGGTAAGCGCAAAAACCCTGGCATTCGTCGTTGTTGGCGGGGCTTCCAATCTCCCCTGGCCGATTGAAGTCCCTTCTATAGCAGTTTGCATCTGGTGTAGTTGTGAAGGGGCACCCCTGTTTTGGTTGTTCTGCTGGAATGGTGCTTGCATTTGAGTAGGACAGTCTCTGGCCAAATGTCCCTCCTGCCCACAATTATAGCATTTTCGTGTACCTTTGTGACACAATCCGGAATGCAGCTTCCCACAAATAGAACACTGGGGGTATCTCGGTTGCTTATTTACTGACCCACTTTTTGCATTGTCCCACTGCTTTCTTTTTCCGGTAGACGTTCCTTTCCAGCCTGTTTTGGTACTCTGAGGTTTCTGTCCCTCGGCTCGTGTCTGACCTTTATTCTCCTTCATCGCTTTATGATAATGCTCCGAAATCAGTGCACTGCTGACTAATTCCTCTGTAGTCTGCGGCCTATTAACTCCGCCGGCCACGTTTAGTGCTATCTTGGGTCGAAGCATCTTCAGCATCAGTTTGACCCTTTCTCTCTCTGTACGCACTAATTCAGGACAAAGGCGTGCTAGACGGTTGAAGCACTTTACTGCTTCGTTCACTGATAAGTCACCTTGCCGGAACTCGGTAAACTTGTCGTAATGTCGGTTCGTCACTTGCGTATGAAAGAATTCTTCGAAGAACTCTGTCTCGAAGTCCGTCCAATTCATCAGATTAATTTGCCTCTTCGCTTTAACTCTTTCCCACCACATTCTCGCATCTCCGGAGAAGCAGAAAGATACACATTTGATCTTCTCTGATTCAGGCCAGTCCAAAAGTTCCACGGTGATTTCTACTGTCTTCAACCAGGCCTGGCATCCCACGGCTCGCAAGTACCCGAGAAGTTCTCCGGTTTAAGTCTCAACCACTGAATCAAATAGGTCTCCTGTCGAACCACTGGGGCAGGGGCTACCGGTGGTACTGGTGCAACTAGTGGCACAATGGGCACTGCATTCTGAACTACTGGTGGGGTGGTAGGGGTTCCTTGTTGACCCATCAAAGTCGTGATCAACTATTGTTGTTCCGTGATCTGACGTTGAAGGTCGGTGACTACCTGAGTCAGATCTGGTGGAGTGATTGCCTCCTCTGCTCGGGTAGTACGTCTCCTAGCCATGTTTATCTTCATTACACAATAACAAATTATCGTTAACCCTATTTGCTGTCATAAGGTTATTACTATCTCTATCCTACCATCATGCATACCTATCCTAATTCAAATTATAATTAAACATGCAGAATATTAAAGCATCAAAATTAAAATTAACTAAATCAAGAATAAGTAAACATGCAGAATATTAAAGCATCAAAGATAAATTAACTAAATCAAGAGTAAGTAAACATGCATAATATTAAAGCATAAAAAATTTAAAATTAACTAAATCAAGAATAAGTAAACATGCAAAATAATAAAGCATCAAAAATAAATTAACTAAATCAAGAGTAAGTAAACATGCATAATATCAAAGCATTAAAATTAAAATTAACTAAATCAAGAATAAGTAAACATGCAAAATATTAAAGCATCAAAAATAAAATTTTACATTAAGCATATAAAATCTTACTTGGAGCGACAGGACAGAGGCTTGACATGTGTGTAGTGGAAAGGCTAACCTGGCTCTGATACCAAACTGTAACGCCCCACCCCTCTTGCTAAGGCGACGGGGGTTACTTGACGACACTTGCATACTTAACACAGCAAAAGTCTTACTTAGAGAATTTAAAAACCTTTTTCTTACTTAAAAGTCACAATAGACATAAAAGGTCCACATAGCATACTTATCATAAATTTTGGGTCTTAATACCAAACACATACTTAAAGTCATGGAATCATAAAGTAAAACATCAACATGGAAAATATCTTATTATATGAAAGCAGGTCATTTCTTTTAGCCAGTCCACTACCGCACACATCCTTCAAGCCCTCCTGCTGCTCCCCTAGTACATCCATTCCTTGCCTTTATCTGTGGTACAAGAAAGTAAGCTATGAGCACTCATGGCTCAGTAAGTTTCTTTCCTACTCACAAAAACCGTCAAGCATATCAAAATCACAAGTCATAAGACATAAAGACAAATGTATCATGTTAAGAGCATATCATGGCATATCATAACATAACATAAAGTATCATGGCATAATCATAAAGTATAAGCATGGTAAATTCCTAAACATATATCATGCAACATGTCTTTTGAAAACTTATACAATACATACTTAAACATAATCTCAACATGATTAGGGCCCCGACTTGTACCACATACATAAATGTGCGCGTCCTATGTAGGTCCAAGGTAGCAAGTCTTGAACCCTACAAGGCATACATACTAGGCCCGTTTCTTAGTCCATCGACCTAGGGGCACTTAGGAGCCCATCCCTAACGAGACTCGTTTCTTAGTCCATCGATCCCGGGGCGCTTATGGAGCCTGTAATACCCACTAAGCTTGTAAGATAAATATATGAATGTGGGATTTTGCCTTAGAAAAATAATAGGAAGTGAGTTAAACAAAAAAGGAAATAAAAAGAAATAAAAATAGGGAGAGGTCAAGGATTGAACCTTGAACCTCTTATATTATATTTCATAGAATTAATGGGTAATGACCAGTTGGGATAGGAATAATATGTTGATAGCAAAGGAGGGAAACTCATGATAAAGGTAAGAGTAAAAGCTAGCCAAAAGGAAACAAGTAAAGAGCAAGAGAAAGGCAATTTTCCTTCCTTCCTTCCTCTCCCTCTTCCTCTTTGATTTTGCAGAAATGTTTAAAGAGGAATTAAGGGGATTCATTCCCCCTTATTTCACCATGAACGATGAGGATAAATAAACAAATAAAAATAAAAATAAAATAGAAAAAAAGGGCTAAGCGAGAAGGAAAGCAAAAACTAAGTTTGCTACCTCTTCCCCCTTAACATAAAAGAGAATATGTAAAGGGAAAATTCTATTTTCTCTCATTTTTCTCATTCCCTCCTCTCCCTCACCGAAACCTCAGTTCCCCTCTCCTCCATTTTCGGCCCCAAGCCAAGGTTTTCTCCTAAGAAAACCTAAGATACAAGGAGGACTTAGCAAAGGAATCAAGGGAAAGGAACTAGAAGAAGAGGCTACTTCTTCTTCTTCATACCTTAGATCCACAAGCGAAAAAGGATGTAAGCTTCCCCTCACCTGTGGTACAAGGCTTTTATGTGTTTTTCGGATTTTATGAAGATTTTAAAACCTAGAAACAAGTTTGAGAAAATTCGGCCAAGAAGAGCTTCCAAAATCTAATGGTGTTTAAACTAGTCTTCACTACATGATAGTTTTTTCTATGCTATTTAAAGGGGTTCTTCTTCATACTTTTATACCTATATGATGCTTGATCAGAGGAGTACTGAACCCTAGAATTTCGGCCAAAAATATTCTTAAGAGGCTAGGGAAATTTATTGTTTCGCCCAACTAGTACAAGGTTCTCCCTATGAAATATTAAGGGTTATGTATTAGTGTTTCTTCCATAGAATATATTTGAAACTAAAAGAAAACCACTCATATGTTTCGGCCAAGAAAGGGTTTAGGGTTAGAAAGACTTTTAAATTTAAATAACCATGCTCATGTGTTAGAATACAAAGATCTTAAAGGATTGGTATACTTGAATATTGCTAGAATTCCATGAACTCCTTCTTAGGGTTTTTCGGCCATGATGAGATGGATGGCTTAGAAAAGATTAAACAAAATTTTAATATGCTCAAGACCTCTGTGCTATTTAGATATGAAAGTTGGTTAATGCCCTCATGCTTAATTAGGGTGTAGAAAAATTAGTTGCATGACATATAACATGTATGACCACAAGGGGTCCTAGGTTATTCATGAACCAATTTGTATACATGTTTCTTAGTAACTTTTGCCATGAAACTTACTTAGGTTTTTCATGCTTGAGGCCACTTAAAAACCTAGCTAAGGAATGGTAGGTTTCGGCCATGAGAAAAAAATAAAAGAAAAAGAGGAAAAGAAACCTAGAAAGCCTATGACACAATTCATATGTATACTCATTATGCTTGTCCTTATACATGCTATGAAACTTGTATAAATTCTCATGCTTTTAGGCTATTTGAAGCAAGTTCATATTCTGTGAGTTTCGTCCAAGTAGGGTTTAAAAGACCTAGAGGCCTTAGAAATGAAACCAAATGTGTTAAAAGTACTTATTATGAAAATAGGATAATGTGTTGATTGTTTCACATGCTTGTATAATTTTTCCATGACCTAAATGAACCCTTGAATGTTTCGGTCATGAAGGAATAGATGCCCTAGAAACCCTAGGACTTAAATTAAATATGCTCATGTCACTCTACATGAAATATGATAAGTAGAAAGCCAAGGTTCAATTGCTATATGTTGTTTTATGACCTAAAATGATGCTAGGGTATATTTCGGCCATAACTATTGTATGATGCCTTGTATGAATTTATACATAATGTTAGTCCAAGTTCACATGCTTGTATGCTTGTTTGTAGCCCTAATGAGAACTTGTTAAATTTCGGCCATGACATATGTTAAGGGCTTAAAGAACTTAGGAACTAATTCAAATGTGTCAAATGTGTTTACCTTGTTCTTTGGTAAAAATGTTATAAATATGATTTAAAGTTGTCCATGCTTTTATGTCATATGGAACCTTATTTCACACCTTAAGGTTTCGGCCATGTAAAAATTAGGGACTTGAGGAACTTAGAAACTAAGTTAATCATGTTTATAATGCTTCCTATGAAAATGTTATGATGATAATTTAGGTGCCACATGCTTGGATGTTGTGTTTAACCTAAATTGAGCTCTAAAGGGTTTCGGCCACAAGGGTTTAGGAAGCTTAAAACGAAGATAAATAAGATACCATGTTTCCTATGAGAGGATAATCACAAGATACACCCTTATGCTTAATATGTATGCTTGTGATTTATGACTTATGATATGATATGCATGCTTTTATGATATGATATGCTTTGTGCTTAAAATATGCATGCTTATGTTATGATATGAGGTTAAATTATGCATGTTTTGATGCTATGTTTAGTGCTTAAAATATGCATGCTTTCATGATATGCTATGTGGTTAAATCATGCATGCTTGATGATATGCTTTATGCTTAAGATATGCATGTTTTTATGATCTATGCCTAAGTGATGCATATTGTTATGACATGATGTATGCCTAAGTGATGCATACCTTTATGATATGATGTATGCCTAAGTGATGCATACCTTTATGACATGATGTATGCCTAAGTGATGCATACCTTTATGATATGATATATGCCTAAGTGATGCATACCTTTATGACATGATATATGCCTAAGTGATGCATACTTTTATGATATGATGTGTGCCTAAGTGATGCATGCTTTTATGATACATGATATGTATGACATGTACTTTACTTTATATGTGAGTGGCTTGTACCAAGGGTGGGCTCCATAAGCGCCCCGGGGACTAAGGACCTCGTTATGGATGGGCTCCTAAGTGCCCCTAGGACTAAGGGCCTAGTATGTTTGCCTCGTAGGGTTCAAGACTTGCTACCTTGGACCTACAAGGTTGCGCGCAATATGTAAGTGGTACATAGCCGGGATCCCCCTTATGTTGAGATTATTTTCAAGTATATATGTAAAAGAAAATGGTTTTAAAGATCATGAGACATACACATGTTTTTCGGATACATGTTTTCCAAAATCATATTGCATACACCTTATGATTATGCTATGTTTCATGTTATGCTCTTGATTATGATATGCCATGATAAGGATGATTATGTTATGTTCATGCTATACCTTATAGACATGTTTTGGCCATGGATTTTTGATGCTTGATATATAAATTTCGGCCATGGATATGATGATGCCTTGATGTACATGTTTCGGCCATAGTATGATGCTTTGATATACATGTTTCGGCCATGCTTTGATATACCATGATACTTGTTTGTTATGCCATGTCTAGCTATGTTTTATGCAATGCACTATGTATATGTTTCAGCAATGATGATGCTTGATTTTCTATGACTAGTTGTGATTATATTATGGTGCATGATATGTTTGAATAGAATGCTATGTTATGCCATGATTAGTTGAGATTATGACTTGTTGATGCATTCTTGATTATGTGCTGATTGTTGGTTTTAGTGAGTAGGAAAGGAACTTACTGAGCCATGAGTGCTCATAGCTTTCCTTGTACCACAGATAAAGGAAAAGCTGGATGAGTTAGAGGAGCAGCAGGAGGGGCAATGAAGATGTGTGTGGCAGTGGCTAGGCAACCAAATAAATAAGAACCTGCTTAAAGTTTCTTTAAAGAACTATGCATTGGTATTTTATGACTTGTGATACCTAAACATGTGTGGCTTGACATTATGGTTCCACTGGATTTGATGTTATGATTTTGATGCCATGTGATAGTATAGTTCAAAAGAAATTTAAAAGAAAAGTTTTATTAAAACTATGAAAAATATTTTAAGTCTTCCGCTGTTTTAAAAAGAAAAATTTATACGTAGAGTATCGTAGCCCCGTCCCTTAGGGTAGCAAGGAGGGCGGGCGTTACAGGTTGGTATCAGAGCCAGGTTATTGCCAGCTCACTACACACACATCAAGCCTCCTACCTGCCACTCCAAGTAAGAATGTTTATGCTAAATTAGCTTGTTATATTCTTATGTTTGATTTTCTTGTTATATTGCCTATGCTTTATTTCTTTACTACATTGCTTATGCTTTATTTCTTTATGTTACATTGTTGTGATTATATTCCTTATTTTTCCTTATGTTGTTTATGCTTTAATTTAATGTTTTACTTGCTTATGTTTGATGCTTTATTCTATGCTTTTAGTTATAATTTAGATTAGGATTACATATTGGTAAGTTAGGAATAATACCAGAACAAATAGATAGAAACAAAAACAATAGGTTAGATTGGCTAAAAACGATAACCACTTACACTAGTCTGTTTGTCCGTATTTAGATAAACATGGTTAGGACACGCAATGCCCGAACCGGAGGAACAGTGACTCCACTAGATCTGACACAGGTAGTCGCAGACCTCCAGCATCAGATCGCAGAGCAACAGCAGCTGATCACTACCTTGATGGGTCAGCAAGGCAACCCAGTCACCCCCGCACCAGTGCCCCCGGCAGCCCCTACTCCGATGGTCCGACAAGAGGCCTATCTAATTCAGTGGCAAAGGCTTAAGCCGGAAGCATTCTCGGGAAACTGTGAACCATGGGATGCGCAAGCCTGGCTCAAAATCGTGGAGAACATAATGGAATTATTGGATTGGCCTGAACACGAGAAGGTCAAATGCGCGTCGTTCTGTCTTACTGGAGATGCCCGGATGTGGTGGGACAGAGTAAAGGCGAAAAGACAAATCAACCAAATGCAGTGGACAGATTTTGAGACAGAGTTCTTAGAGGAATTCTTCCATATGCGAGTGACCAACAAGCACTATGACGAGTTCACTAAGTTCCGGCAAGGTGATCTGTCAGTTAACGAAGCCGTTAAGAGGTTCAACCGCCTAGCCCGACTGTGCCCAGAACTGGTCCGAACCGAAAAAGAAAGGGTCCGGTTAATGTTAAAGATGCTCCGACCCGAGATAGCTCTGAACGTAGAGGAGCTAGTCAGCAGCGCCCTGATTACCGAGCACTATCAGGAAGCAATGAATAAGGGCAAGAACCAAGCACTGACCGGAGGACAAAAATCGCACAGTACCAGAACTGACTGGAAAGGAAACTCAAGTGGAAAGAGGAAACAGTGGAATAAAACAAAAGGTGGTCCGGCCAATAAGCAGACTAAGTACCCTCAGTGTGCCACATGTGGGAAGATGCATTCTGGAGTATGTCTTCTGAGCACCAAAAGGTGCTACAACTGCGGAGGGGAAGGTCATTTGGCGAGAAATTGCCCTACTCAGTCTCAGGCACTACCTTCGCAGAATTTCCAGAACAGGAGTGCCCCCGCACAGCTTCACCAGATGCAAGTTGCCATAGAAGGGACTTCAATCAGCCAAGGAAGATTAGAAGCCCCTCCCACTATGACCAATGCCAGAGTCTACTCTCTCGCTCAGGATGACGTGGCGAACGCCTCTACTATTGTCACAGGTCAGCTATCTAATTTCAGTTTGTATGTTAGAATTTTTATTCGATGCTGAAAGCAAACTGATAAGGGAATCCATCGAGAAACTGAAACATGTCTCGTATCCATTAGTTGAAACCATGTCCGGACGACTCTCTACCCTCACCATAACACCAACGTTATTCGAGAACATGCTAGAGAAGCAAACCAGAGACCCGAGCCTTCAAAGAATTAAACAAGAGACCACAGAAGGAAAGAATGACGGGTTCCGTATCGCAGACGATGGAATATTATACCTCAGGGATCGATTATGTATTCCAGAGGATCCAGAGTTGCGAAAGAAGATATTGGAAGAAGCCCATACAACGCCTTATGCAATGCACCCGGGTTCCACTAAGATGTACCAGGACCTGAAAAAGAAATTTTGGTGATCTGGTATGAAAAGAGAAGTGGCTCAGTACGTCAGTACTTGTCTGACGTGCCAAAGGGTAAAAGCTGAACACCAGAGACGCGGCGGATTATTACAACCTGTCCAAATTCCAGAATGGAAATGGGAAGAAATCTCCATGGATTTCATTTCAGGTCTACCCAAGACAACAAACGGGTATGATGCTATATGGGTGATCGTGGACAGACTGACGAAGTCTGCACACTTTTTGGCAATCAAGATGACTTATTCAACTGAACAACTTGCTCAGATATATGTTAAGGAAATCCTCAGATTACATGGTATCCCTAAGACCATTATTTCTGATAGAGATGGACGTTTTGTCTCGCACTTTTGGGAGTGCGTTCAGAAGGCCCTCAGCACGAAGTTGTTGTTTAGCACAGCCTTCCACCCACAGACTGATGGGCAGACTGAAAGAGTAAATCAATATTGGAGGATATGTTAAGAGCTTGTGCCCTGGACTTCAAGGGGAGCTGGTGCCGATATTTATACCTGGCAGAATTCGCCTACAATAATAGCTACCAAGCTACTATTGAAATGGTACCTTACGAAGCTCTATATGGGAGGAACTGTAGATCTCCTATATGCTGGTATGAAAGTGGTGAAAAGAAGGAAATGGGGTTCCGAACGGAACTTATTGATGACACCACCCGAGCTATACAAAAGATCCGTCAACGAATAGAAACTGCTCAGAGTCGGCAGAAGTATTATGCCGATAAACGGCGCAGGCCGCTAGAATTCAGCATCGGAGACTTAGTATTCGTTAAAGTATCCCCCATGAAAGGGATAATGAGGTTCGGAAAGAAGAGCAAGTTAAGCCCCCGATACGTAGGACCGTACCGGATTTTAGAAAGAGTGGGCCAAGTCGCATATAGACTGGAACAACCTCCAGACATGGCAGCCATTCACAATGTGTTCCATGTATCGATGCTCAAGAAGTGTATTCCCAGCACAGATCAAGTAATTGAGCCGCGGTCGGTACAGGTTCAGGAGGACTTAAGTTACGAAAGTAAACCCATCCAGATTCTGGACCGAGAAATCAAGAGGTTAAGGAACAAAGAAATACCCTTAGTAAAAGTCTTGTGGCGGAATCAACGATTTGAAGAAGCCACCTGGGAACGCGAGGACGATATGAAACAAAAGTACCCGGAGCTATTTTAAAGTTCGAGGACGAACTTTTTATGAGGTACGGGGTACTGTAATACCCACTAAGCTTGTAAGATAAATATATGAATGTGGGATTTTGCCTTAGAAAAATAATAGGAAGTGAGTTGAACCAAAAAGGAAATAAAAAGAAATAAAAATAGGGAGAGGTCAAGGATTGAACCTTGAACCTCTTATATTATATTTCATAGAATTAATGGGAAATGACCAGTTGGGATAGGAATAATATGTTGATAGAAAAGGAGGGAAACTCATGATAAAGGTAAGAGTAAAAGCTAGCCAAAAGGAAACAAGTAAAGAGCAAGAGAAAGGCAATTTGCCTTCCTTCCTTCCTCTCCCTCTTCCTCTTTGATTTTGCCGAAATGTTTAAAGAGGAATTAAGGGGATTCATTCCCCTTTATTTCACCATGAATGATGAGGATAAATAAACAAATAAAAATAAAAATAAAATAGAAAAAAAGGGCTAAGGGAGAAGGAAAGCAAAAACTAAGTTTGCTACCTCTTCCCCCTTAACATAAAAGGGAGCAAGAAAAGAGAAAACTATTTTTCTCTCATTTTCTCTCATTCATCCTCTCCCTCACCGAAATCTCAGTTCCCCTCTCCTCCATTTTCGGCCCCAAGCCAAGGTTTTCTCCTAAGAAAACCTAAGATACAAGGAGGACTTAGCAAAGGAATCAAGGGAAAGGAACTAGAAGAAGAGGCTACTTCTTCTTCTTCATACCTTAGATCCACATGCGAAAAAGGATGTAAGCTTCCCCTCACCTGTGGTACAAGGCTTTTATGTGTTTTTCGGATTTTATGAAGATTTTAAAACCTAGAAACAAGTTTGAGAAAATTCGGCCAAGAAGAGCTTCCAAAATCTAATGGTGGTTAAACTAGTCTTCACTACATGATAGTTTTTTCTATGCTATTTAAAGGGGTTCTTCTTCATGCTTTTATACCTATATGATGCTTGATCAGAGGAGTACTGAACCCTAGAATTTCGGCCAAAAATATTCTTAAGAGGCTAGGGAAATTTATTGTTTCACCCAACTAGTACAAGGTTCTCCCTATGAAATATTAAGGGTTATGTATTAGTGTTTCTTCCTTAGAAGATATTTGAAACTAAAAGAAAACCACTCATATGTTTCGGCCAAGAAAGGGTTTAGGGTTAGAAAGACTTTTAAATTTAAATAACCATGCTCATGTGTTAGAATACAAAGATCTTAAAGGATTGGTATACTTGAATATTGCTAGAATTCCATGAACTCCTTCTTAGGGTTTTTCGGCCATGATGAGATGGATGGCTTAGAAAAGCTTAAACAAAATTTTAATATGCTCAAGACCTCTGTGCTATTTAGATATGAAAGTTGGTTAATGCCCTCATGCTTAATTAGGGTGTAGAAAAATTAGTTGCATGACATATAACATGTATGACCACAAGGGGTCCTAGCTTATTCATGAACCAATTTGTATACATGTTTCTTAGTAAATTTTTCCATGAAACTTACTTAGGTTTTTCATGCTTTAGCCCACTTAAAAACCTAGCTAAGGAATGGTAGGTTTCGGCCATGAGAAAAAAATAAAAGAAAAAGAGGAAAAGAAACCTAGAAAGCCTATGACACAATTCATATGTATACTCATTATGCTTGTCCTTATACATGCTATGAAACTTGTATAAATTCTCATGCTTTTAGGCTATTTGAAGCAAGTTCATATTCTGTGAGTTTTGTCCAAGTAGGGTTTAAAAGACCTAGAGGCCTTAGAAATGAAACCAAATGTGTTAAAAGTACTTATTATGAAAATAGGATAATGTGTTGATTGTTTCACATGCTTGTATAATTTTTCCATGACCTAAATGAACCCTTGAATGTTTCGGTCATGAAGGAATAGATTCCCTAGAAACCCTAGGACTTAAATTAAATATGCTCATGTCACTCTACATGAAATATGATAAGTAGAAAGCCAAGGTTCAATTGCTATATGTTGTTTTATGACCTAAAATGATGCTAGGGTATGTTTCGGCCATAACTATTGTATGATGCCTTGTATGAATTTATACATAATGTTAGTCCAAGTTCACATGCTTGTATGCTTGTTTGTAGCCCTAATGAGAACTTGTTAAATTTCGGCCATGACATATGTTAAGGACTTAAAGAACTTAGGAACTAATTCAAATGTGTCAAATGTGTTTACCTTGTTCCTTGGTAAAAATGTTATAAATATGATTTAAAGTTGTCCATGCTTTTATGTCATATG
The DNA here is from genome assembly GCF_018446385.1 of Zingiber officinale. NCBI lineage: Eukaryota > Viridiplantae > Streptophyta > Magnoliopsida > Zingiberales > Zingiberaceae > Zingiber > Zingiber officinale. The sequence continues at coordinate 82,911,440 of NC_055990.1, forward strand.
GAATCTTGTTTCACACCTTAAGGTTTCATCCATGTAAAAATTAGGGACTTGAGGAACTTAGAAACTAAGTTAATCATGTTTATAATGCTTCCTATGAAAATGTTATGATGATAATTTAGGTGCCACATGCTTGGATGTTGTGTTTAACCTAAATTGAGCTCTAAAGGGTTTCGGCCACAAGGGTTTAGGAAGTTTAAAACCAAGATAAATAAGATACCATGTTTCCTATGATAGGATAATCACAAGATACACCCTTATGCTTAATATGTATGCTTGTGATTTATGACTTATGATATGATATGCATGCTTTTATGATATGATATGCTTTGTGCTTAAAATATGCATGCTTATGTTATGATATGAGGTTAAATTATGCATGCTTTGATGCTATGTTTAGTGCTTAAAATATGCATGCTTTCATGATATGCTATGTGGTTAAATCATGCATGCTTGATGATATGCTTTATGCTTAAGATATGCATGTTTTTATGATCTATGCCTAAGTGATGCATATTGTTATGACATGATGTATGCCTAAGTGATGCATACGTTTATGATATAATGTATGCCTAAGTGATGCATACCTTTATGACATGATGTATGCCTAAGTGATGCATACCTTTATGATATGATGTATGCCTAAGTGATGCATACCTTTATGACATGATGTATGCCTAAGTGATGCATACTTTTATGATATGATGTGTGTGTAAGTGATGCATGCTTTTATGATACATGATATGTATGACATGTACTTTACTTTATATGTGAGTGGCTTGTACCAAGGGTGGGCTCCATAAGCGCCCCGGGGACTAAGGACCTCGTTAGGGATGGGCTCCTAAGTGCCCCTAGGACTAAGGGCCTAGTATGTTTGCCTCGTAGGGTTCAATACTTGCTACCTTGGACCTACAAGGTTGCGCGCAATATGTAAGTGGTACATAGCCGGGAACCCCCTTATGTTGAGATTATTTTCAAGTATATATGTAAAAGAAAATGGTTTTAAAGATCATGAGACATACACATGTTTTCCAAAATCATATTGCATACACCTTATGATTATGCTATGTTTCATGTTATGCTCTTGATTATGATATGCCATGATAAGGATGATTATGTTATGTTCATGCTATACCTTATAGACATGTTTCGGCCATGGATTTGTTGATGCTTGATATATAAATTTCGGCCATGGATATGATGATGCCTTGATGTACATGTTTCGGCCATAGTATGATGCTTTGATATATTTGTTTCGGCCATGCTTTGATATACCATGATACTTGTTTGTTATGCCATGTCTAGCTATGTTTTATGCAATGCCCTTTTTTATGTTTCGGCCATGATGATGCTTGATATGCTATGACTAGTTGTGATTATATTATGGTGCATGATATGTTTGAATAGAATGCTATGTTATGTCATGATTAGTTGAGATTATGACTTGTTGATGCATTCTTGATTATGTGCTGATTGTTGGTTTTAGTGAGTAGGAAAGGAACTTACTGAGCCATGAGTGCTTATAGCTTACTTTCCTTGTACCACAGATAAAGGAAAAAGCTGGATGAGTTAGAGGAGCAGCAGGAGGGGCAACGAAGATGTGTGTGGCAGTGGCTAAGCAACCAAATAAATAAGAACCTGCTTAAAGTTTCTTTAAAGAACTATGCATTGGTATTATATGACTTGTGATACCTAAACATGTGTGGCTTGACATTATGGTTCCACTGGATTTGATGTTATGATTTTGATGCCATGTGATAGTATAGTTCAAAAGAAATTTAAAAGAAAAGTTTTATTAAAACTATGAAAAATATTTTAAGTCTTCCGCTGTTTTAAAAAGAAAAATTTATACGTAGAGTATCGTAGCCCCATCCCTTAGGGTAGCAGGGAGGGCGGGCGTTACAGAGCCCACCCTTGGTACAAGCCATACATAAAGTAAAGTAGCATGACTTAACTTACATATCATAGTTCTTATCATTTCATGCATATCATATTTCTTAACATATCATAAATGTAAAGCCCGAAAATTCTCAAAACTGTTTTAGAAATACAGTATGATTTTTCTGGAATTTTTAGATATTTTTCCGGAATTTTCCGAGTAGCGGAAGTAGCAAAAATAATTAGAACCGTAAAATAGCTTAGGCGGGAATCGAACCCGAGACCTATGGTTTACGGATAAGTTTAGTAACCGGTGAACCCAGCAGGGCCGTGCTGAAAGAAAGGAGAACCAAATATATTTATATTAGAGTTGGGTTCATTAAACCACTTAATATAAATAATAAACTTAAGTTGAAGTTGGGTTATTGGTATTTTGGTTCGGCACCTTCCCCTCTCAAACCCTCACGCCGGCGCCCCTCTTCTTCTCCTCTTCCTCACGCACGGCACACCAAGCCCAAGGTCCATCGGTTCACCTTCCGGCGACAACTCCAATACGAAAGAGGTTCTTCTCCGCGAGAGGAACACGAAGACGTGATCGGATCGTCGAAAGGATCACCTCCACCGGAACTCTAGCGAATAGAATCGTAAGAAATTACGATCAAGAGGTAAGAAACCCCTCACCTGCAGTATAATAGCTCCGGTTGGTTTCCTATGCATTAGTTTTAGCTATATGCAGGTTTTTCCGGCACATAGGGTATGTTAAACCCTCCTCGAGGATTTAGGGATTTAGTTGAACACCTCTGGACGGGCCGGACACGTCGTTCTCCTTTAGTTGGAGATTCTAGACGTTGTCGGGTGCCTAGAGGTGATCTCCCTATTAGAGGAGAGAGTTGAAGCACACCAAGTGTTCGGTAAAATGTTAGTGTAGCTAAATACCACCTCAGTTATGTTTAATAGCTCAATTAAAGGCATTAGAGGCATTTAAACCAGCACATTAGTTTAGTTCAGTTTTATGGGACTACGGTCCAATGGGTGGGCTCCCACAGTCGCCTCTAGGTTCAGATAACCTAGCTCTAGGTTCAGATAACCTAGAAACAGCATGTTATATCAGTTAGCTATGGATATCAGTATTTTATTTTCAGTGGCACTGTACTGGATTAGATATCCATTGGGTTGGACTCCCACAGTCGTCCCTAGGTTCAGATAGCCTAGACAACCCTGCTAAATTCGGGACTTGCAACCCCGGGTCTAGTAGGGATGCGCGCACAGCAAGTACAGTTGCCGGGCCCAACAACATGTTTAGTATTTTCACTTATTACGTATTAAATTTCAAAACTCAAAATCAGTTATGCTAGTTGAGTTTGTTTCCAGTTACAGATTCAGTTTCAGTTAGTTTAGCCTATATTCAGTTCAGTGTTCTTTGGGTTGCTTTGCCATGATTCAGTGCTTATGCCATGCTTATATGTTATGCCTTATGATTTCAGTATACCATGTCTTAGTAAGTTCAGTGCATATTTTCAAATAGCATGATTTAAAAGCATACTGCATCGAATGCATGATTTTGTGAGGTAGATGGTTTCTTACTAAGCTTTAAGCTTACAGATTCTATTTTTCCTTATACTGCAGATAAAGGTAAAGGAAAGATGGACTAGCGGAGGCTGGAGGTCAATGCATTGATAAGGATGTGTGTGGATGGAACCTGGAAGAAGATCTTAGGGAACCTTAGCAAGCTTTATTTCAAACATTAGAACTTTTCAGTGTTTCTTTTTATCATCTTGCACTTTAGTATGTTATTCATTACGAATTAGTTAACCATGCACTTTATTATGCTTAGAACACCTCTTTTATGTTGTTAGAATGTTAGTTGTTGTCATTAGAGTGTTTCTTAGTCATTTTGGTACTTGTAATGTGGTTGAGGCACGAAACAGTGCTGAAATCAGACATTTGGCACGAAATCAGTAACTCGAATCGATCAGCTGATCGATTCGAGGGTTTCCAATCGATCAGCTGATCGATTGGGCAATCTGCTCCGCGAACAGTAGGCCTCTGGATCGATCAGCCGATCGATCCAGCCATTTCAGTCGCGAACAGAGAGCCCTGGGATCGATCACTGGATCGATTGATCAACCTGGATCGATCAGCCGATCGATCCAAATTATCGTCCCGGCCACAGTAGCATGCTGGATCGATCACTGGATCGATCCAACTTATGTCCCGCATACAGTTGCCGGCTGGATCGATCACTGGATCGATCCGACTATTCCAATCGATCCGTGGATCGATTGGGAGGTCTGGTATCAGCATGGAAGTGTCTAAGTCCAGTTCCTTGGCCATGGGGAAGGTAAGACATGTTATGAGTAGTTAGTTACCTTCCTTAGCATGTATAGAACCAAGAAATGTCAGTGTTTTAGTGAAATTTTAATTAGTACAGCTTCCGCATCTAGACTTACTAAATGGTCAGGGAATAGTTTAGCACAGCATAATGTGACGATCAGCCTTACAGCCTAGTGGTAGAAGGCGGGTCGTTACAGAGTGGTATCAGAGCGGTGTTCCATACTTCCTACACACACATCAGCATTGTACCTGCAGCTTCCAAGTAAGAACACCTCTACTTTATTTATGCTTCTTGTTCATTATTACAGTTCATGTTTATATACCTACTGCTTGTTAGTATGTGATAGTTTAAACATGATATCAGTAGTTAGATAACTGTGATAGTGTTAGTTATACCTATGTTCTCTATGTCTTTAGAAATGGCACGAGGACGCCCAGCTAGAAGGGCACTAGCTACTGAGCCCCAGCAAGAGGCAGGCAGTTCAGTGCCTCCTCCAGACCTTACAGCACTGGTGGCTCAGTTACAGCAGCAGCTAGCTGAACAGCAACAGGAAATAGCCACCTTAAAGGCTAATCAGCAGAGTACCCCCACAGTCACCCCGGAACCGAACCTGACGACTCCAGAAGTCTTAGAGGTTCCACCAGCTCAGCCTACAGCGCCAACACCAGCACCAGTAGCCCCAGCAGCTGAGCCAAGAAAGGAAGCCTATCTGATCCAGTGGCAGCGAGTCAAGCCAGAGAACTTCTCAGGCGCTAGTGAACCATGGGATGCACAAGCCTGGTTCAAAACACTGGAGAGCACGATGGAGCTTCTGGACTGGCCAGAACACGAGAAGGTGAAGTGTGCCTCCTTCGACAGGAGACGCGCATGTGGTGGAAAGAATCGAACGGCGCCCAAAGGAACCGGATGACATGGGTGACTTGAGAAGGAGTTCTTCGAGAATTCTTTCATATGCGGGTTACAAACCGCCACTATGACGAGTTCACCGAGTTTCGCCAGGGCAACCTATCGATTGAGGAAGCCGTGAAGAAATTCAACAGGTTGGCTCGTTGCCCTGAGCTAGTCGGCACGGAAAAGGAACGGATCGGGTTGATGCTCAAGATGCCGAGGCCGGAGATAGCATTGAACGTGGCCGGTGGCATACATAGGCCACAAACCACGAGAGGAGTTAGTGAGCGGTGCCTTGACCACGAGCATTACGAGCATGAAGCAGTGCAAGCCTCCTCGAGTCCAAGGGCCAAGGAACTCTCACACTCAAAACAGAAGGCCACGACTCTAATCGAAAGGGAACTCCAACAAGAAGCGAAATCGGGAGTGACTCGAAGGAGGACCATCTAGCAAGCGTCCCAGTTATCCAAAGTGTGCCACTTGTGGGAAATTCCACCGGGTTTGTCGCAAGGGCACACGAGGATGCTTTGAATGTGGACAAGAAGGGCACATGGCCAAGCAAGGCCCGAACAAGACCGGTCATCCAATATGCAGGCCAGTCAGCTCAGTTACATCAGATGCAGGCCGCTCTAGAAGGTCCACTTATCAGCCAGGGCCGATTAGAAGCCCCTCCAGCTATGGCGAACGCGAGGATCTACTCACTCACCAGGGAGGACGTAGCAAATGCCTCGACAGTCGTCACAGGTCAGATTAGCATTTTTCAGCATAGTGCTACTGTTCTATTTGATACTGGGGCAACCCATTCATATATAGCCAGGGTGTTCTCCGAGAAATTAGAAATACCCCCAGAGGTACTCAGTGGTCAGTTTCTGACGGCACGCATCCACGCACTGGCTCAGAGCAGTGCCAGTCATTATAGCAGACAGGGAACTCTTCTGTGATCTGATCCTGCTCGAAATGACTGACTACGACGTCATCCTTGGGATGGACTTTCTGATCAAATACGGTGCTTCCATAGAGTGCCGTAAACAGAAAGTCGTATTCCAACCCGAAGCAGAAGCACAGTTCGAGTACATCGGAGAACCAAAGAGAAAAGCCAGAAAATTTCTCTCAGCTATGAAGGCACAGAGGTTGATGGATTCGGGATGTGCGGGGTACCTAGCACATGTAGTCAATACCAGCCATGACGAGGACCAACAGCTAGCAGAGGTCCGAGTTGTATGTGACTACCCAGCAGTCTTCCCTGAAGAGTTACCAGGCCTAGCACCAGTCAGGGAGATTGAATTTGAGATAGAGCTCTTTCCCGGCACCAATCCTATATCCAAAGCGCCCTACCGCATGGCTCCAGCAGAACTGAAGGAACTTCATGAGCAGCTACAGGAGCTACTTGACAAGGGCTTCATACGCCCTAGTCACTCACCATGGGGAGCGCCTGTGCTATTCGTGAAGAAGAAGGATGGAAGCATGCGACTATGTATAGACTACAGAGCACTGAATCAGGTCACGATCAAGAACAGGTATCCCCTTCCCAGAATAGATGACATGTTCGACCAATTAAAGGGAGCAGCAGTGTTCTCAAAAATTGACCTCAGATCAGGATATCACCAAGTCAGAGTCAAGGAGGGTGATATACCGAAGACAGCATTCAGGACCAGATACGGACATTACGAGTTCGTAGTCATGCCTTTTGGCGTGACAAATGCTCCAACTACATTCATGGATCTCATGAACAGGGTATTCAGGGAGTATTTAGATAAGTTTGTTATTGTGTTTATCGATGACATTCTTATCTACTCAGGAACTCAGGAAGAACACTCAGAGCACCTGAAACTAGTATTGCAGACCCTTCAGCAGAACCATCTATACGCCAAGTTCACGAAATGTGAGTTTTGGCTAAATCAGGTGTCCTTCCTGGGTCACGTAATCTCAAAGGATGGTATTATGGTAGATCCCAGCAAGATAGAAGCAGTAAGTAACTGGAGGAGACCTAGGAACGCCAGCGAGATCAGGAGCTTTCTGGGATTAGCAGGATATTACAGAAAGTTTGTAGAGGAGCTCTCACCAGGAAGAACAAGAAATTTCAGTGGACAGAGGACTGCGAGAACAGCTTCAGCGAACTCAAGAGGAGATTGACTAGTGCACCTATTCTGACACTGCCAGAAAATACAGACAGCTTCGATATATATAGTGACGCCTCTAAATTGGGATTAGGAGCAGTGCTGATGCAAGATGGCAAGGTAATCGCCTATGCCTCCAGACAACTCAAGGATTATGAGAAGAACTACCCTACTCATGATCTTGAGCTTGCAGCAGTAGTGTTCGCTCTCAAAATTTGGAGACATTACTTGTATGGAGCTCAGTGCAGAGTGTATACAGATCATCAGAGTCTGAAGTACTTCTTCACTCAGAAGGATCTGAATATGCGACAGCGCAGGTGGCTAGAGCTAGTCAAAGATTATGACATAGACATCCTCTACCACCCAGGGAAAGCCAATAGGGTAGCAGATGCACTTAGCAGAAAATCCAGCGCTACCTTATTATCTCTAGCAGCCATGTCACCACCCCTACAGAAGGAGATCACGGATTTTGGTCTCGAACTCATCGTCGGACAGCTCTCTACTATGACCTTAGAGTCTACCTTGCTTGGTGATATTCAGTCAGCTCAGGACCAGGACCCTGAAATTCAGAAAATCAAGCAAGGGCTAACAAAATCAGAAAGTAGAGAATTCAGAGTGTCCGATAGCGGGGTGTTGTATTTTGGTGATAGACTCTGTGTCCCAGATCAGGAGGAGCTACGGAGACAGATTTTAGATGAGGCTCACAGGACTCCTTATGCGATGCATCCAGGCTCCACCAAAATGTATCAAGACCTGAAGAAACGTTTTTGGTGGCCCGGGATGAAGCGAGACATCGCCAGATATGTTAGCATCTGCCTCACCTGTCAGAGGGTCAAGGCAGAACATCAGCGACCAGGAGGAGTTCTGCAGCCTATACAGATTCCAGAATGGAAGTGGGAGGATATCTCGATGGACTTTATAGTGGGGCTACCCAGAACCACAAATGGTTTTGATGCCATCTGGGTAATAGTCGACAGGTTGACTAAATCAGCCCACTTTTTAGCTATCAAGATATCCTACTCCATGGAGAAGCTAGCTCAGTTGTATCTTCAGGAGATTGTCAGACTACATGGAGTCCCACGAACCATCATTTCAGACAGAGACAGTAGATTCACATCACACTTCTGGGAGTGTGTACAGTCAGCATTGGGCACCAAATTGAAATTCAGCACAGCCTTCCATCCTCAGACAGATGGTCAGACGGAGCGAGTAAATCAGGTACTCGAAGATATGCTCCGAGCGTGTGCCCTAGACTTCAAGGGAAGTTGGTGCAAATATCTGAGCTTAGCAGAATTTGCATACAACAACAGTTATCAGGCCACTATCGGCATGGCACCGTATGAGGCACTCTATGGGCGGAGGTGCAGATCACCAATCTGTTGGTATGAGAGTGGTGAACAGAAGGAACTAGAGCTTCAGACAGATCTAGTGGCAGATACCACAGCAGCCATACAGCAGATTCGCCAGAGGATAGAGACAGCACAGAGCCGCCAGAAAAGCTATGCTGATACACGACGCAGACCCCTAGAGTTTTCAGTTGGGGATACAGTTTTCCTCAGAGTAGCTCCCATGAAGGGAGTCATGCGATTTGGGAAGAAGGGCAAGCTAGCTCCCAGATATGTGGGACCATACCTTATCACGAAGAGAGTGGGCAAGGTAGCATATGAGCTAGAGCTACCTCAGGAGATGTCAGCGGTCCACAACGTATTTCATGTCTCCATGCTGAAGAAGCATATTCCAGACGCCACCCAGGTGATTGAGCCCCAGTTGGTACAGGTCCGTGATGATCTCAGCTATGACAGTCGACCTATTCAGATAATAGACCGAGCAGTAAAGAAATTACGGAACAAGGAAGTACCATTAGTCAAAGTCAGCTGGCAAAATCACACAGAAGCAGAGACGACTTGGGAGATAGAGGCCAGCATGAGACAGAATGTTTTAAGTTCGAGGACGAACTTTTATAAGGTATGGGGATTGTAAAGCCCGAAAATTCTCAAACTTGCAGAAATACTATGATTTTTCTGGAATTTTAGATATTTTTCCGGAATTTTCCGAGTAGCGGAAGTAGCAAAAATAATTAGAACCGTAAAATAGCTTAAAGGGAATCGAACCCGAGACCTATGGTTTAGGGATAAGTTTAGTAACAGGACCGTGCTGAAAGAAAGGAGAACCAAATATATTTATATTAGAGTTGGGTTCATTAAACCACTTAATATAAATAATAAACTTAAGTTGAAGTTGGGTTATTTTTATTTTGGTTCGGCACCTTCCCCTCTCAAACCCTCACGCCGGCGCCCCTCTTCTTCTCCTCTTCCTCACGCACGGCACACCAAGCCCAAGGTCCATCGGTTCACCTTCCGGCGACGACTCCAACACGAAAGAGGTTCTTCTCCGCGAGAGGAACGCGAAGACGTGATCGGATCGTCGAGAGGATCACCTCCACCGGAACTCTAGCGAATAGAATCGTAAGAAATTACGATCAAGAGGTAAGAAACCCCTCACCTGCAGTATAATAGCTCCGGTTGGTTTCCTATGCATTAGTTTTAGCTATATGCAGGTTTTTCCGGCACATAGGGTATGTTAAACCCTCCTCGAGGATTTAGGGATTTAGTTGAACACCTCTGGACGGGCCGGACACGTCGTTCTCCTTTAGTTGGAGATTCTAGACGTTGTCGGGTGCCTAGAGGTGATCTCCCTATTAGAGGAGAGAGTTGAAGCACACCAAGTGTTCGGTAAAATGTTAGTGTAGCTAAATACCACCTCAGTTATGTTTAATAGCTCAATTAAAGGCATTAGAGGCATTTAAACCAGCACATTAGTTTAGTTCAGTTTTATGGGACTACGGTCCAATGGGTGGGCTCCACGCCTCTAGGTTCAGATAACCTAGCTCTAGGTTCGGATAACCTAGAAAGAAGACATGTTATATATTAGCTATGGATATCAGTATTTTATTTTCAGTGGCACTGCATCGGATTAGATATCCATTGGGTTGACTCCAATCGTCCCTAGGTTCAGATAGCCTAGACAACCCTGCTAAATTCGGGACTTGCAACCCGGGTCTAGTAGGATGCGACAAAGATTGCCGGGCCCAACAAAGATGTTTAGTATTTTCACTTATTACGTATTAAATTTCAAAACTCAAAATCAGTTATGCTAGTTGAGTTTGTTTCCAGTTACAGATTCAGTTTCAGTTAGTTTAGCCTATATTCAGTTCAGTGTTCTTTGGGTTGCTTTGCCATGATTCAGTGCTTATGCCATGCTTATATGTTATGCCTTATGATTTCAGTATACCATGTCTTAGTAAGTTCAGTGCATATTTTCAAATAGCATGATTTAAAAGCATACTGCATCGAATGCATGATTTTGTGAGGTAGATGGTTTCTTACTAAGCTTTAAGCTTACAGATTCTATTTTTCCTTATACTGCAGATAAAGGTAAAGGAAAGATGGACTAGCGGAGGCTGGAGGTCAATGCATTGATAGGGATGTGTGTGGATGGAACCTGGAAGAAGATCTTAGGGAACCTTAGCAAGCTTTATTTCAAACATTAGAACTTTTTAGTGTTTCTTTTTATCATCTTGCACTTTAGTATGTTATTTATTACGAATTAGTTAACCATGCACTTTATTATGCTTAGAACACCTCTTTTATGTTGTTAGAATGTTAGTTGTTGTCATTAGAGTGTTTCTTAATCATTTTGGTACTTGTAATGTGGTTGAGGCACGAAACAGTGCTGAAATCAGACATTTGGCACGAAATCAGTAACTCGAATCGATCAGCTGATCGATTCGAGGGTTTCCAATCGATCAGCTGATCGATTGGGCAATCTGCTCCGCGAACAGTAGGCCTTTGGATCGATCAGCCGATCGATCCAGCCATTTCAGTCGCGAACAGAGAGCCCTGGGATCGATCACTGGATCGATTGATCAATCTGGATCGATCAGCCGATCGATCCAAATTATCGTCCCGGCCACAGTAGCATGCTGGATCGATCACTGGATCGATCCAACTTATGTCCCGCATACAGTTGCCGGCTGGATCGATCACTGGATCGATCCGACTATTCCAATCGATCCGTGGATCGATTGGGAGGTCTGGTATCAGCATGGAAGTGTCTAAGTCCAGTTCTTTGGCCATGGGAAAGGTAAGACATGTTATGAGTAGTTAGTTACCTTCCTTAGCATGTATAGAACCAAGAAATGTCAGTGTTTTAGTGAAATTTTAATTAGTAAAGCTTCCGCATCTAGACTTACTAAATGGTCAGGGAATAGTTTAGCACAACATAATGTGACGATCAGCCTTACAGCCTAGTGGTAGAAGGCGGGTCGTTACAATAAAACATGCATATTTGGGCACACAGCACATGCATGAATCATAACATACATCATGAACATATCACTTATCTTAAAGCATGCATATTTGGGCACATAGCACATGCATGAATCATAGGCTTGCATAACGAACGTATCATTTTATCATGTCTAAAGTAAGCATGTTTTAGCACATATACATACATGGGTCATAAGCATACATTAAAAAACATAACACATATCCTAAAAAGACATAACCATTCATGGAATCATTAAATATCATCTCTTCATAGCATGTGAGGTATATCTAGTCACTAAACCCATATGGCCGAAAGTCATGAAAGGTCCACATGATCTCTAGACAACATATAAACATAAAAATTCTCATGATATCTTCACATACTAACATAAGAAAGATCATAAGCATGTTAACCTAAATTTTAAACCCCTCCTAGGTTTCCAATTATTTCATGGCCGAAACCTTTCATGAAGAGGAATCAAGTTCTAAGCAACATGTAAACATGTAAACCCTATACTCATATCATATTATATTTCATAGGGAACTACTTAAGCACATTTAGTTTGGGTTCTAAGTTCCCTAAGCTCCTAATCATATCATGGCCGAACCCTAGCTTATCTCATCCTAGGTTACAAGTAGCATAGAGGGTTGAACCTTAAGCCAACATGTTATACATTTTCATGAGGAACAACATAAGCATGTTTGTTTCAAATTTCAAACTTCCTAGACCCCTTAACTCAAGGTGGCCGAACCTAACAATCATGGAATTAGGTTTTTAGTGGCATGAGAGCATGGGAACCACAACTACATTTCATAGCATATATCTTAAGGACATCATAAGCATGTATAAGTTGGGTTCTAATTTCTCTAAGCCTTTAAACTTGTAGTGGCCGAAACATGTAAATCATTGAACTAGATTTTTAGTGACATGAGAGCATGGGAACCACAACTACATTTCATAGCATATATCTCAAGTACATCATATGCATGTATAAGTTGGATTCAAATTTCCCTAGACCCTTTAAACTTGTAGTGGCCGAAACTTAACAAGCATGAAACTAAGTTTCTAGTGGCACAAGAGCATGGAAACCCTACACAATTTTCATGGCTTCATAACAAGGAACAACATAAGTAAACTTAGTTAAAAACCTAAACATACTAGCTTTAAAACCTAATGTGGCCGAAAGTTACATGTATTCAAAATTCTATATAACAAGCAACTATAAAACATCAACCTAGTTTCATATTATATTATCAAGAAGGTCATGAGCCTCTTAGCCTTGGTTTCAACTTTCCTAGGCTTCAACTCTCATCATGACCGAACCCTCAAAAGCATGAAATAAGATTCATAACTAACATACAATCATGGCATAACATTTTAGCTTCATGTCTTGTCTTAGGAAAAATCTTAGCATGCTTGGTCTTAGGTTTAAAACTCTCCTAGGCCTTTACTCCATACTTGGCCGAATATTCATGAGCATGTAAATGGAGTTTTAAAAAATATACAAGTAAGAGAAAAGTTAACAACCTCATTATCATAGGGTACATAACTAAAAGAATAAGGAAACATGCCTAGCTTGAGTTTTGAACTTATCTAGTCTTCTTGTTCATGCTTGGCCGAAACATGTAAATCATAAAACTAATTTTTCATTAATTATTCTAGCATGGAAACCATAGATTAACTTCTTACATAAAATACATGTCAAAAGAAAAATAGAAAGCATATCTAATCACAACTTTCTTAAACTCTTCTTCTTGTTTTTGACCGAATTTTCTTAAACAAAATCTTAAGTTTTCTAAGAGATCTATCTCCATGGAAAACCATACAAACCATTGTACCACAGGTGAGGGGAAGCTTACCTAGTAATCACTTGTTAATCCTTAAGAAATGGTACCCTTGGTGAAGAGGAAGTAGGGAGCTTCTTCTTCTAGCACTCCTTTCGATTTCTCTTGCTTGGAAAGGTACACCTTGAAGGCTCCTTCTTGTAGTTTAGTTTTCTCTTAGGGAGAAACCTAAACTTGGCTTGTGGAGATGAGGGAGGAGGCTTAGAGTCTCGGCAAGGGTGAGGGAGAATGGAAAAAAAATGAAAACCTTTAGTTCCTTCCCTTTTTATGCTAAGTAGGTGGAAGTTACCAAAATGAACTTTGCTTCCCTTCCTCCTTATCTCATGCATGTATTTTCTTAATGAGAATATGTCCTCATTCTTGCCCCTTAACTCCTCTCTTCACTATCCTCTTTAAACTCCACGAAAATAGAGAGGAAAAAGGGCGAAAGACAACTTGTCTTTTGCTTCTCTTTTTCTTAAGCAAGAGGTAAACAAGAGAAAGAAAGCTCATTGGTTTTTCTCTTGTTCCTTTACTAAATTATATCTTTACTTTTAACTATAATTTCTATCATTTCCCTTTCACATATTATTCATTATCCTAGTGGTTAACATACACAATCTTATTTCTATCCTTGGTGGGGGGTTCAAGGTTCAAACCTTCACCTCTTCTTTTTATTTCTCTTATTTCTTTTTCTTTGATTCTTCTTCTTTTATGTTCTAAAGCAAATAACACTCATATGCTTATCTTATAATTTTGTGGGTGTTACAGCCCTCAGGTGGATAAGAGACGAGTTCTTCAGAGCTCATCCACGTAGCGGATTCGATGCGGGTGAGGATGCCCTCCATAGTGTTGGAGGCTCCCTCCATGAGCTTTATAAGCAGGTATCGAGCAGCACCAAGGAACAATAACGAAAACATGATCCATCTTCTGTGCACTACTCAAAAGACCATCCGATAAAATTATAGCAAGACACCGATGACCTGAAGCTTTCAATTTACTGTTCTTAAAGTTGTTGGTATATTTTCTTACTACAGTTGAATTATTGTATCCTGTTTGTAATACATTGCAAGCTTATAGTGATTGTAAAAGTAAATACTCAATGAGTGTGAGCCTTTGAGTAGAAGTCGCCCCAGGTTCCAAACCATGTAAAAAATCTTTGGTGTCTTTTCTATGTATTTGTGTTATTATTTTGCTATGTTTACTCGTTAAGTTTTCCAAAATGAAAGTGAAAGCCATGAGCGCTATTCACTACCACACAATCTAGCGCTTTCGATCCAATAATTGGTATTAGAGTGGGGTCACTTTGAATTGGTGTAACCACCATTCAAGCAATATTTTTCGTGGTAATTTTATAATTTTTTGGAGTCGATCTGAATTGGTATAATTGTTGCCTTTGGATCCATTTTTTGCAATCGAAGTTTTTGATCGAAGCTGGTGCAACACCACTCGAGTTTGGATTCTATTTTCCCTTATCCCACACTACTAATCCAAGACTAACTCTTGGAACAAGTTTTGGACTGCACGTGATCAGACAGAAAGTGGTGAACTGCGACGTTATAAGGTACACGCTTAATGCGTTTCCGAGGAACACTTTATGGGCATCCATGGTAGATGCCTACAAAGTTTCTCAGGATTTATCTTTAATTAAATTAGATGAGTTATTTTTTGAATTCGAATTACATGAACAAACTAATGCTCGGTAGGTCGAAAAAGGTGTTACATTGTTTGCAGGTACAAGTAAGACAAATGATGCAAGGAAGAAGCATTAGGTCGAACCCGAGTCTGAAGAAGAACCAAATTTAGATAATGACCACGACGAGATAGAAGCCGAGCTCTTCAACCTGGTACGCAAGATCTACAGGAAGAAGAAGGCACTACAAGCCACATGGGACGAATCCTCTTCAGAAGCTTCCGATGAAGAACTCGAGCAGTCGAGTTTCCTTGCACTGATGGCCCGAGAAAACATCGACGAATTAGAAACCAAGAATGAATCAGAAGCCGAGTCCGAGCAAAGCTACAGATCCGTATCCATTTCCGAAGGGCCAAAACCCACTGTAAGTGCTTGTCAATTAGAAAATTATATAGTTTAGGCAATTATTTGTTACGTAAGCTATCTAAATCGAATGCTCGGGTCAAGTCACTTCAAAAGGAAGTAACATTCCTTAAAGAAGTGACTAACCCTAGCTCCTTGACTGATCCTGATCAGACTGGAACCTCAACTCAAGTCCAAAAGCTTGACAAAGAGAATTCTAGTATGAAAAAACAAGTCAAGGAACTAAAGGACCCGTTGGAACGATTCACTCTGGGTTCTAAGAGTCTTGATCTGATTCTTGGAAAACAATGAGCCATTTACAATAGATCTGGACTTGGATTCAAGGCTAAAAGAAAATAGAAGTCGTATTTATCTTTAGTTAATAGAAATAATAGCAATTTAATTCAAGAATGGGTCCCCAAGGATTAAATCTATTTCCTTGATAGACCATATTGAGGCTATGATCTAGGGGGAGCCAATAGGAAGACCATTTTTAGAATTGTTTGATGATTGCATTTTCTACTTTTACTATACATGCTTAGATTAGGCTAATTAAGGACCCAGGAGTAATTTACACTTGACTATTTAGATCTAGGGATTTCAAAAAGAAAATTAAATATTCAATTTCTTTGAAAGACTTTATCTAGAAGTGGTGGATGATCCCATACCCAAGAAGGACTAGTGCCTCGCCACAGCCTAGAAGCTAATATGTAACGCCCGCCCTCCCTGCTACTAAAAGGGACGGGGCTACTTACTTACTTAACTATTCCAGGATACACATGCATATTTAAAATTTCTTTCTAGTAACATAAAGCAGCGGAAATGTCATGAAGTTATACTGGAATGTAACATAATACACTTGGTTCATGTCAGACATAACAAAAATAACATAGTAGGTCTTTATTTGTCTTAGCCGAGCCACTGCCACACACATCTCCTTGCCTCTCCTGCAGCTCCCTTAGATCATCCATTCCTTGCCTTTATCTGTGGTACAAGGAAAGTAAGCTAGGAGCACACAAGCTCAGTAAGATCCTTTCCTACACACAGAAAACTGTATTTCATAGCATGGTCATATAAGCATATAACAATGGAGACATAATCATCTAACATTATATCATGTGAACATAGCCTCCTATCATATCATATGATTAAAAAACATCATACTCTTAACATATCATAAATAAAGGCATCTTGTAATATGAATTATAGAAGCATAACATATCATCAGGTCATATGAATCATAAACAAAACATCTCATAACATCATGTCCTATAAGTCATAAGAGCATAGCATAACATCATGTCATATAATTCATAAAAACATATCATATCATGAATGGGTGCATTATGCAGAATGTCTTTTTAAAACATATGCCATGTCAAGTGCAAGATGTCTTTAAACATATCTTTTAATACTTAAACATAATATCATCATCATGAGGGCCCGGCTTGTACCACATACATACATAAATGCGCACAATCCCTAGGATAGGGTAGCTAACCCCGAACCTACTAGGGATCTAGACCCGTTCATAGTCCGTCGGCCTAGGGGCGTACTAAGGAGCCCATCCCTTTTTACTAGACCCGTTCATAGTCCGTCGGCCTAGGGGCACTTATGGAGCCCACCCTTGGTACAAGCCATACAAAGTAAAAATACATGTCATGCATATCATATCATCATAACTGTCATATCATATCAACATAAATGTCAGGCTCTTGTCTTAACATGAAGAGTGCTCTTAATCCCAACTTAAGGGAAGCAACTCTTAGCCATTTTCCTATCATATCATAAGGCATGCATACTTGGGCACATAGCCATCATAAAAATCATTTTCATGCCTAGTTCATAAGCTTACATAAATGAACATGCAACATATTTGAAATCATACATGCTTGGGTACATAGTCATCATAGGAATCATTTCATGCATTGTTCATAAACATACATAAATAGGCATGTTACTTGTCTTATCATAAAGCATGCATACTTAAGCATAAAACACATCATAAGAGTCATCACCATGCATAGTTCATAAGCATACTTAAATAAGCATATAAAGCATTATAGGAAAACATAATCATACATGGAAAACATTTACTAGCATCTCCTAATTCATATCCTAGTTTGTGAGATACCTAGCAAAATCATAATTGGGTCTCTAACCCTAATTCCATATAGTGGCTGAAAGTTACCATGCTTAGTTTTAGGTTACAACAACACATAAACATGTGAACCTTAAATCAATTTCATATCATAAACTATAAAGAATATCATGAGCATAGGTAGTAGGTTCTAAGCTTCCTAGGCCTTTTAACTTGGTTGTGGACGAACCTTTAAGAGCATGAAACTAAGTTCTCTACAAGCATAAGAATACCAAGCTAACGTCATATAATATCATATCATAAGGGAAATCCATGAGCTTGCTAAGTTTAAATTTAAACTTCCTTGAACCCTAGAATATAGTCATGGCCGAAAGTTCATGAAAGGGAAATAAACTTCTAAGCAACATACAAACACGAATACCTAGCCAAGTTCATGCCATATCATAAAGAAGTCTATGAGCATGTTAAATTAGGTTTTAAGCTTCATGAAACCCTAAAATCTCTCATGGCCGAAACTTCATAAAAAAAGAAATAAACTTCTAAGCAACATACAAACATGAATACCTAGCCAAGTTCATATCATATCATAAAGAAGTCTATGAGCATGTTAAATTAGGTTTTAAGCTTCATGAAACCCCATACCCTATCATGGCCGAAACTTCAAGGAAAGGAAAAATAAATTCCAAGCAACATACAAACATGAATACTTAGCCAAGTTCTTATCATATCATAAGGGAGTCTATAAACATTTTAGATTAGGCTCTAAGCTTCTTGGGACCCTAGCTCCATCATGGCCGAACCTTTACATAAAGGAAAAGAAAATTTCCAAGCAACATACAAGCATGAATTCTTAGTCAAGTTCATATCCTATCATAAAGGAATCTATAAGCAAGTTAAATTAGGTTTTGAGCTTCTTGAAACCCTAGATCCATCATGGCCGAACCTTTACATAAAGGAAAATAAAATTTCCAAGCAATATACAAACATGAATACTTAATCAAGTTCTTATCATATCATAAGGGAGTCTATAAGCATGTTAGATTAGGTTCTAAGCTTCTTGAAACCCTAAACCCATCATGGCCGAACCTTTACTATAAAGGAATTAAAATTTCCAAGCAACACACAAACATGGATATTTAGTCAAGTTCATATCATATCATAAAGGAATCGATAAGCAAGTTAAATTAGGTTTTGAGCTTCTTGAAGCCCTAGAATCTATCATGGCCGAAACTTTACATAAAGGAAAATAAAATTTCCAAGCAACATATAGACATGAATACCTAGCCAAGTTCTTATCATATCATAAGGGAGTCTATAAGCATGTTAGATTAGATTTTTACGCTTCTTAAAGCCCAAAAACATTCATGGCCGAAACATATAAAGAAGAAGATCATGCTTTAAACAACATCCAACATAAATCTTTAACTAAGTTCATATCATAACATAATGAGATCCATGAGCATAGGTTTCTTTCTTTTATTTTTTTATTTTTAAGCATTCTAACCTCACGAAAATTTCGTAAGCGACTTGAACCACAGGTGAGGGGATACTTACATCCTTGTGTTTGATTTCCTTAGAGAAGTAATCTTGATTGTGGAGCCTTCCTAAAGAGGAGTCCTCCTTTGTTTTTGGATTTCAGCAATGGAGGTGGGGAGAGGGCTTGGTCACGGTGAGGAGAAGGAGGGAGGAGGAAGAGGAGAAAATGAAATCTCTTCTTTAATTTCCCCTTTTATTCTTAATGAGAGGAGGAAGGGAAAATGCACTTTTCCTTCTCCTTTCTTTTACTCCTCCTTAATGAAAAGAGGAAGCAAGAATCCTCTTTTCTTTTGAGAGGAAGAAGGCAACTCTAACTTCTTCTAAATGGAAGGAGCTCTTTTCTTACTCTTAACTATATCGTCACTTCTCTCTCTAACAATATCTTCTCTTGGTCTATTGGTTAACACATACGTGTATCTAGTAAGAGATCCAAGGTTCAAACCTTGGTCATCTCTTTTTGGTTCTATTATTATTATTTTTGCAAATTTACACATAACGCCTATTTTTTTTTTTATTCATGATAAAAATATCTAAAGTCTTGCTAAGTACTCTATGGGTGTTACATAATATTTGAAATGTGTATTTAATTGACCAATTGAAAAACCTGAGTCTAACACAAATGTAAATCAATCCTTAGATGATAATTTAAATTGAAGATTTAAGTTAAACATCTCACAAATCTATTAAGGCTCCATGATTGAAAATCAAGAAAAGGGTGAGATGGACCAAAGCTTAAAGTAGTTCCAAATTAATTTAATTAAATTAACTTAATTTCAATTTCAAAAAGTTAATCTTGATTTCAAAATCATAATTAATTTCAAAAAGTTAATCATTATTAAGTTTCAAATCATAATTAATTTCAAAAGGCTAATTAATTTCAATTAAAGTATATTATAATTATTTTTATATAATTTCAAAATTCAAAATCAGGATTTACAAAATTATAATTTTTAAATCATAATTAATGTTTAAATTTTTAAAATCAAATTATTAATTAATTTTCAAAGCACATTTAATTTTTGAAAATCTTAATGATAATTAATTTTCAAATTATATTTATGTTTTGAAAATCTTAATGATAATTAATTTTTGATAATCTTAATGATTAATTTTTGAATAATATTTTTCAAATTTTAATCTTAATTAATTTTCAAATCATATTTAATTTTTCAAAATCTTAATGATAGTTAAGATGAAAGATTATAATTTCAAACATTAATATATTTTCAAAATCTCCAAAAATTGAAATGTTTACTCATATTTCAAATTCAAACTTATATTTTAAATCTAAATTTCAGTAAAGTTAACTCTGTCTCACACACACTCATAAGCTGAACATTCTTGATAACCTAGAATGGGTGAGATGGAAGATTAGAAAAATAAATAATAACTTTTATGTTTACATGCTTAGACTCTAGAACCCTAAAAATTTATTTTGACATTTATTAAGGGGGAGTGTGTAACACCCATAAATTTCCTTTCCTCCAAAAGAGCAAAAATAAATAGAAGAGAAAAGAAATAAAAGTATATATATAAATGACCCGGGCTGGGATTTGAACCCTTGACCCTTGATTTAAGATTGATTTAAGTAGTCATTAGGGTGGTGGTAAAGCATCACATTGGAAATAGGAAACTATTCATTATATGTTGATTATGGGTGAAGAGATGCTTCAACTTCCACTTAGTATAAAAGGGGAAGGGAAGAGAAGAAAACCTAACTTTTAATTTCCTCTTCTCCTCCCTAGCCGAAATCTCCTCTTCCCTCTTCTTAGTTTTTGGCCAAGAACCCTAGGGTTCTGAGGTTCTTCAAGAGGAGAATCTAAGAGGAGAGTTTTTCACAAGGATTAGTACGCGCGGGAAGGGTGTCTTGGGGATTAAGGCATACAAGAGAGGATTCTTTTCCCTACACCCTATAATAGTAAGATCTAGTGAAAGGAAGTAAGTACTACTCACCTGGAGTATAAGTTGCTTCGATGATGCATGTGGTGTTATGTTTTATGCATGTAAAGAAGATACATGTTGTGTTATGTATTATGCATGATTAAAGAAGATACATGTTGGCTTATGTTTTATGCATGATTAAAGAAGATACATGTTATGATATATAGGATGCCCTCTAAAGTTTTGGGATTAAGAGCATGTTTAGAGTATCTTGAATTGCTTCCCATATAGTTTTGCGGCTAAGAAGCAAATTCAAAGTGCCTAAAGTGCCTCCCTATAAGTGTGGGGGATTAAGAGCACATAAGGTGCTTGTTTAAATGACAAGTAAGTGTAAGTAGAAGAAAGCGATATGTAAAAGAATGTATTTTACTTTAAAATGGCATGTACTGGGCATAAGGTCTATGGGTGGGCTCCTAGATCGCCCCTAGGCCCCTAGATCGCCAAGTAGTACCTTAATAGGTTGGGGATTAGCTACCTCGGTGTTAGTTAGAGCCCTAGAGCCAATCGTTTGATGATTGTATTATGAACTTGTTGTATCATATTCTTATATAAATAAAGGCATTTTGTTTTGGTTATTATACTTACTTGTATTGGTGCCAAATAAACTAAGTATAATAGCGTCCTTGAGTAGAAGGTTCTCACCTATATCAATCGGTTAGTTGAACCGATAGTGAGATGATATAGGGAACACTACTCTTAATCATTCCTAGTCGAGTATTAACATTTAGGGACAATGTTAATGCAATAAGACTAGCATGTTGGTCGACCCGATGACTTGATCTCACAAGTCATGGATATAGAGATATCAAGTTGACACATGGGTATGCATTGGAGAATGTATACTGAATGACCCACCATGAGAAAGTATCATGGATCGTTATATGAGTGTCATATACTTTCTCATGTGGCTATTAGTATGACTACTAGTCCTTGGACCTGAAGTCACCATGGATCCCTACATAAGGAGTTATGTACTTTGGTTTCGTCTAACGTCACCCATAACTGGGTGGACTATAAAGGCGATTACTGGGTATATAACGAATTATGTAGAGGGATGTGAGTGATGTAGATGAGATCTATCCCTCCTATATGACGGGAGTGACATCTATATTCTTGATAGGGTGAGACCACGAAGTGCATGACCATGCCCAAATGAGTCAATATGAGATATTGAGCTCATTTGATTTAGTGAGTCTACTTGGAGTTCAAGATTTAGTTTGATCAGAGGATGACACGGTCTATGCCTCACATTGATCAATCTAGTTGTCTAGGATAGAAGGACACTTGTCATATATTGTGAGGAGTCACAATTAGTAGTCACAAGATGATGTTGGATCTCAACATTCTTGTAACTTGGGTAGTAATGATGTGTTGCTAGATACCGCTCATTACTTATGCTCCTAAATGGGTTTAGGGGCACTGCCAACGTTACAAGAACCTATAGGGTGACACACTAAGGACAAATAGATGGAGATTAGGCTCATATGATGAACCAAGAGGATTAGATTCATATGGTGAATCAAATTGGATTAAGAGTAATCCTAATTGGGCTAATTGAGTTGGCCTCAAGTTGATTCATGTGTTCAATGAGTCTAATTTAGATTATGACTCATTGAATCAATTTAATTAAATGAATTAGATTCATTATATTAAATTGGCTTGAATTAAATGGTTGGATTAGATCAACCATGAGAGAGATTAAGTCAAGTTTGACTTGACTTGAGAGGAAAAGGAAGAGTCAAGTTTGACTTGACTTTATGCCACATCATTTGTGACTTGGCATTAAGTGGCCAATGATGAAATGCCACATCATCATGTTTAGCACATGTGCGTGCCACCTCATGGAGGTTACAAATTCCCTCTTCAATGGCCACTTAATGCAAAATGGGGGTTACACTTTTGTGAAAGTGGTCGGCCACTTTTGTGAAGGGAATGAATTCATTTTTCATTCAAGTGTCATTTACATCTTCTTCTTTCTCAAGCTCTCCCTCTCCTCCTCTCTTGGCCAAACAATCTAGGTGCTAGCACACCTTTGTTTGGTCTTCTCCACCTAGTGTGTTCATGTGGATACGTATAGAGGAGTATCTATTTTGATACTCTCAAGATCCGGCGAATTTTGGACGAGCGGGATACGAAAAAGGGCACGCATCGAAGGTATAAAAGGTTTCCTCTTGGTAAATCTAGTGTAGATCTAGATTAGAAACTCGTACCCATATTTTTGTTTTATTTCTACTTCGCACGGATCCGGTGGCTTG
Source organism: Zingiber officinale (assembly GCF_018446385.1). Lineage (NCBI taxonomy): Eukaryota > Viridiplantae > Streptophyta > Magnoliopsida > Zingiberales > Zingiberaceae > Zingiber > Zingiber officinale. Next base: position 82,934,675 of record NC_055990.1, read on the forward strand.
GGACTTCGGGGTTTCCGCGACGCGAAAAAGAGGTTTTCGCAGCCCGAAAAACACAACAGTGGGAACAGAGCCACGTACGAAGACTTGTACGAGTTTATTTTTGATTTTTATGAAAAATATAGCTTCTGTGATTTTCTGTAAATTTAAGTTTTTATGGATTTTTATGAGTAATTTTCTCGTAGAAGCGAAGCACAAGTGTTTATACACTTGTAGGCTTCGATTACCAAGAAGATTTTTCCGAAACGGCAAGGTTTCACCCCAAAACTTTTTGGGACAGCAGATGAAGGCACTGTAGGATCGCTTAGGGACACTTGCGATGATTAGATCGCGGGTAGGGGTGCTGTCCCTGGCCCCGCAAGAGGATTCGTTCCGCGATTGCGCCCGAAAACCGCTAAACGGGACCGCCGGGAAATTTTACTCGTAAAAATTGTAAAAATAGTATTAAAATTATATAAAATTATGGAAATTACATAATTTTAGAATTATGTATAATTAGTGATAGTCATGGCCGAAAAGACTCAATCTGATTGGATTTGTGTTGTAATTCATATTACGGCCTGTGTGCCGTCATTTGTGTTGTGCGTGTTGTACATTTGATTCGCGACGTGCGTGTCGTGCCTTTCTATATTATATATTCTTGTTGTAAATTAGTTTAGACTCGAATGTAACTCGAGTTTCAAAATTGTAATGTACAAAATTAGAGCCGTGGAAGGTCCACTCGAGATGGAGTTACGAGGAGGGCGCGAGCAACACAAGGTGGTCAAAGTGAGGAGCTTGAGAAGCTGTTGACCTTAAGTTGACCATCCGATCTTCTCATTGGCTTGAGAAGATCGTAGTAGGGCCATGACTAATCACAAATAAATTTAATTAATTGCTTGTGTGTATGTGATGCATGATTAGTAATGTAACGCCCGCCCTCCCTGGTATCAACAAGGGACGGGGCTACGATACTCTATGTACGTATTACAGCGGAAGACTTAAAATTATTTTTCTTAGCTTAATTAAAACCGAACTACACTAACATGGTTTCATAAAATGATAACAAAATAAATAAAAACATAACATCAAGTCAGCCATATTGTATTACATTTCACAAAAACCAAAGCATAGTTCTTGAAGGTTTTAAAGCAGGTTCTTAATTTGTTGCCTAGCCACCGCCACACACATCTTCGTTGCCCCTCCTGCTGCTCCTTTAACTCATCCAGCTTTTTCCTTTATTTGTGGTACAAGGAAAGTAAACTATGAGCACTCATGGCTCAGTAAGTTCATTTCCTACTCACTAAAACCAACAATCAGTACATAATCAAATAATGTCTCAACTTAACATGATCTCAACTAGTCATGGCATAACATATCATATTCTTTAAGCATATCATGCAACATAACAATCATTATAACTAGTCATGGCATATCATCTCTTAAAGCATAGCATGAAACATAACATAATCATATCATGGCATATCATCTCTTAAAACATAGCATGAAACATAACATAATCTTATCATGGCATATCATCTCTTAAAACATAGCATGAAACATAACATAATCTTATCATGGCATATCATCTCTTAAAACATAGCATGAAACATAACATAATCATATCATGGCATATCTTAGATCATAGCCTCAACACAACATAATCATAGATTATATGCATCATGATTTTAAAAACATGTATCCGAAAAACATGTGTATGTCTCATGATCTTTTAAAACCATTTTCTTCTTACATATATATATACTTGAACATAATATCAACATATTTAGGGTCTCGGCTTGTACCATACATACATAACATAGATGCGCGCGTCCTAAGTATATCCAAGGTAGCAAGTCTTGAATCATACTAGGAACTAGGTCAAGATCACAAAGCATGGCCTAGGGGCGTATTTGAAGAGTCCATCCCTTATTAGCCTAGATCACAAAGCAAGGCTTGGCCTAGATCACAAAGCAAGGCCTAGGGGTGTACTAAGGGGCCCATCCCTTATTAGCCTAGATCACAAAGCAAGGCCTAGGGACTGATTAGGAGTCCACCCTTGGTACAAGCCTTACAAAGTAAAATAGCATGTATAAAAATGCATCATTTAGTCACATAGCATAGCATAAAAGTATGCATCACTTAGGCATACATTATGTCATAAAAGTATGCATCACTTAGGCATACATCATATCATAAAAAAGTATGTATCACTTAGGCATACATCATGTCATAAGAAAGTATGCATCACTTAGACATACATCATATCATAAGAAAGTATGCATCACTTAGGCATACATCATATCATAAAAAGTATGCATCACTTAGGCATACATCATGTCATAAGAAAAAGTAGGCATATTGTAAACACATAGCACATCATAAAAACATGCATATTCTAAGTACATAGCATATCATTAAAGCATGCATATTTCTACTCACATAGCATATAATAAAAGCATGCATATTCTAAGCACATAGCATATTATTAAAACATGCATATCCCTATCCACATATCATATCATAAAAAGGTATAAATCACAAGCATACATGGTTAAGCATAAGAGTATATCATGTGATTATACTATCATAAGAAACATGGTAACATAGTTAACTTGGGTTCTAAGCTTCCTAAACCCTTGGGTTCCTATCATGGCCGAACCCCCTTAGGTCTCAATTTAGGTAAAAACAACCTCCAAGCATGTGAACCCTAAATCATCATCACATAAATTTCATAGGAAGCATTATAAGCATGATTAACTTGGTTTCTAAGTTCTCCAAGTCCTTAACTCATGTGGCCGAACCCTATCAGTATATAAACAAGGTCCCAAATGTCATGAAAGCATGGAAACCCTAAACCATATTTATAGCATTTTTTTCCAAATAGCATAGTAAGCATATTGAGCTAGTTCCTAAGTCCTTCAAGCCCTTAACATAAGTCCTAGTCAAACTTTTAACAAGTGTTCATTAGGGCTAAAAACAAACATACAAGCATGTGAACTTGAACTAACATCATGTATAAATTCATAACAAGACATCATAAAATAGGTATGGCCGAAACTTACCCTAGCCTCATTTGGGTCACTAAACAACATATAGTATGAGAACTTTGGTTTTCTACTTATCATATTTCTTGTAGAGTGACATAAGCATATTTAATTTTTGTTCTAGGGTTTCTAGGGCATTTATCCCTTCATGGCCGAAACACACAATGATCCATTTAGGTCATGGAAAAATTATACAAATATGTGACACAATCAACACCTTATCATATTTTCATAAGAAGCACTTTTAACACATATGGTTTCATTTCTAAGGCCTCTAGGTCTTTTAAACCCTACTTGGCCGAAACTCACAGAATATAAACTTGCTTCAAATAGCCTAAAATCATGAGAAATTATACAAGTTTCATAGCATGTATAAAGACAAGCATATTAAACATACATGTGAATTGTGTCTTAGGCTTCCTAGGTTTCTTTCCCTTTTTCTTTTATTTTTCCTTATGGCCGAAACCTACCAATCTCTAAACTAGGTTTTAAGTGGCCTAAATCATGGAAAACCTAAGTAAGTTTCATAGAAAAAATTACTAAGAACATCATATACAAAGTTGGTTCATAAACAAGCTAGGACCCTTGTGATCTTACATGTCATATATCATGTAACTAATTTTCTATACTCAATTTAAACATAAGAGCATTAAACAACTTTCATATCATAATATCACAGAGGTCTTGAGCATATTAGAATTTTGTTCAAGTTTTTATAAACTATCCATCTTATCATGGCCGAAAATCTAAAATAAGAGTTCATGAATTTCTAGCAATGTACAATATGCAATTCTTTAAGAGAACTCTATATTCTATCATACAAACATGGTTATTTAAATTAAAAGGTCTTCCTAACCCTAAGCCCTTTTCTTGGCCAAACCATATAAATGGATTTCTTTGGTTCTAAGTAACTTTCAAGCAAGAAAACCAATAAAAAAACCCTTAGTAGTTCTTGGGAGAAATTTTGTACTAGTTTAGTTAAACAATATTTTTCCCTAACCTCCTTAACATATTTTTGGCCGAAATTCTAGGGTTAGGTACTCCTCTGATCAAGAATCATTCAAGTATAAAAACATGAAGAAAATCCTTCCTACATAGCATAGAAAGAATATCATGAAATAAGGACTTGTTTAAACCATCCTAGATTTGAAAACCCTTTCTTTAGCCGAATTTTCTTAAATTCTTTTCTAGGTTTTCTAATCCTTATAGAATCCGAAAATCACATAAAAGCCTTGTACCACAGGTGAGGGGAAGCTTACATCCTTTTCGCTTGTGGATCAAAGGTATGGTGAAGAAGAAGTAGCCTCTTCTTCTAGTTCCTTTTCCTTTGATTCCTTTGCTAAGTCCTCCTTGTATCTTAGGCTTTCTTAGGGAAAAAACTTGGCTTTGGGGCCGAAGATGGAGGAGAGGGGACTGTGGTGTTCTCGGTGAGGGAGATGATGAATGAGAGAAAATGAGAGAAAAATAGTTTTCTCTTTTCTTGTTCCTTTTATGTTAAGGGAAGAAGTAGCAAAATTGATTTTTGCTTTCCTTCTCCCTTAACCCATTTTCTATTTTTCTTACACTTATTTTATTTTCTATTTATTATCATCATTCATGATAAAATAAGGGGGAATGAATCCCCTTAATCCCTCTTTAAGTTTTCGGCAAAATCAAAGAGGAAGAGGGAGAGAAAGGGAGGAAGGCAAGTTGCCTTTCTCTTGCTCTTTTCTTGTTTTCTTTTGGCTAGCTTTTACTCTTACCTTTATCATGAGTTTCCCTCCTTTGCTATCAATATCTTCTCTCTATCCCAATTGGTTTCTACTAATTAACTCTATGAATTATAATATAAGAGGTTCAAGGTTCAATCCTTGACCTTCACTTCTTTTTATTTCATTTTATTTCTTTTTGCTTCAACTCACTTCCTATTATTTTTCTAAGGCAAAATCCCACATTCATATATTCATCTTACAAGTTTAGTGGGTATTACAAGTAATTAATTAGTGCCTAACGATTAGATTAGATCTAAATTGTGTACAAGATGCACCCTCTCGATTAGATTAGATCTCAATCGCATCAACTCTAATGCCTACCGTGCCGTGATACCTATCACTACCTTGATCACATGTGTTGTTGAATCTGCCAAAGCATAGCAACACATATTATCTTGGTAGGGTACGGAGGGACAATCTTGGTCCCGCTTATCAACGCATGGGCGAATACAAACTCAATTAGATTGAGTATTCCTAGTTAACTCGATTGGATCGAGTACAACTATAGGTATTCTTCCAATGGTTGGAAAGATAGGACATAAATCACATTTATATTAATTCTTGTGCGTATTAGCCAAAGCTAACTCAAGTTTTAATATAACTGTGGATAATGATCCTATAAACAAGAGTTGCATAGAGATGTAATTGGTAAATCGTTATCTACCGATCATACTAAATCTTGGGCGTATTAGTCAAAGCTAACTCAAGGGTTAGTATGATGTGGATCTTATCCCACATGAATTATAGAATTTAGTGGGAGCATCATTTAGTTAAAGACCTAATTAAATGATTTAAAAGAATATGATATTTATTTTCTGTATTTTTTTTCTGTTGTAGATAACCATGACATCGAATACGAACTCCTTCTCCCTGCGTTCTATCCTTGAGAAGGACAAGCTCAACGGAGCAAATTTCCTGGACTGGTATAGGAACATGAGAATAGTTCTCACCCAGGAACGTAAACTGTACGTTCTGGAGCAGCCCATTCCGGAGGATCCTCCTGCCAATGCCCCGCGAGCTAACAAAGATGCTTACAAGAAGCATCAAGATGATGCATTAGATGTGTCCTGTCTAATGCTTGCGACCATGAATTCTGAGCTTCAGAATCAACACGAGTTAATGGGTGCTTACGATATGGTTGAACATCTTCGTCAACTGTATCAAGGACAAGCGCGACATGAGAGATTTGAGATTTCAAGGGCACTGTTTCAGTGCAAGATGTCAGATGGGGCTCCCGTAGGCCCATATGTACTCAAAATGATTGGGTACAAAGAAAACCTACAGAGGTTGGGATTCCCGCTTGGCCAAGAGCTAGCCACTGACATGATCTTGCAATCCTTGCCGCATAGTTATAGTCAATTCGTTCTAAACTACAATATGAACGAAATTGACAAGCCACTGCCCGAGCTGCTTAGTATGTTAAGAACTGCTGAGCTGAATCTTAAGAAGGTAAAGCCCCACTCTATTCTGATGGTTTAGAAACACAAGGGCAAGGGCAAGCTCAAAGGCAAGGGAAAGTCCCAAGCCAAGGGCAAAGGCAAGGCACTGAAGCCTAAAGGAGGGGTCGCCAAGGATGCTACCTGCTTCCACTGCGGTCAGACCGGGCACTCGAAGAGGAACTGCAAGGTGTACCTGGAAGATGTTAAGAAGAAGCGAAGTGAGACTTCCACTTCAGGTATATATGTTATAGAAGTCAATCTATCTATTTCTTCATCATGGGTATTAGATACCGGATGTACATCTCACATTTGTACTAATGTGCAGGCGCTGAGAAATAGCAAGGCATTGGCAAAGGGAGAGGTGGACCTACGCGTAGGCAATGGAGCACGGGTTGTTGCTGTTGTTGTAGGGACTTATTTTCTATCTATGCCCTCTGGGCTTGTATTAGAGTTAGATGATTGTTGTTATGTGCCTGCATTAACTAATAACATAATTTCAGTTTCTTGTTTGGACAAGAAAGGTTTCTTTTTTATAATTAAGGACAAATGTTGTTCTGTTTATTTAAAAGATATGTTCTATTCTAGTGCACCTCTGATGAATGGACTCTACATTCTAGATCTTCAAAGCCCTATCTATAACATAAATACCAAAAGGTTCAAGTCAAATGACATGAACCAAACCTATCTCTGGCACTGTCACTTAGGTCATACAAATGACAAGCGCTTATCCCAGCTCCATAAGGATGGTTTGCTGGACTCATTTGATTTTGAATCTTATGAGACGTGCGAGTCATGCCTACTAGGCAAGATGACCAAGACTCCCTTTAGTGGGCACAGCGAAAGAGCGACTGATTTGTTAGGACTCATACATAGTGATGTATGTGGCCCTTTCAATGTCGCTGCTAGAGGCGGTTATAGGTACTTCATCACATTTACTGATGACTTCAGTAGATATGGTTATGTGTACTTGATAACACATAAGTCAGAATCCTTTGAAAAGTTCAAAGAATTTAAGAATGAAGTCGAGAACCAGCTAGGCAAGAGTATTAAGATACTTCGATCAGATCGAGGTGGAGAATACCTTAGCCATGAGTTTCGTGACTACCTAGCTGAGTGTGGGATTCTATCCCAACTCACTCCTCCTGGAATACCACAGTAGAATGGTGTATCCGAAAAGAGGAATCGTACTCTATTAGATATGGTACGATCTATGATGAGTCACACAGATCTTACGACATTCCTTTAGAGCTATGCTCTAGACACGGCAGCTTTTATACTCAACCGAGTTCCATCCAAGGCCGTGTTAAAGACACCATGTAGGATATGGACTAGGAGAGATGCCCAGGTGTCTTTCATGTGGATTTGGGGTTGTGAGGCTTATGTTCGATGTCAAGTCTCAAACAAGTTAGGACCCAAATCCGACAAGTGCTACTTTATTAGATATCCCAAGGAAACTAAGGGATATTACTTCTACATTCCCAGTCAGCACAAGGTAGTTGTGGCAAAGACTAGGGTCTTTTTAGAAAGAGACTTTGTTTCTAGAAAGACTAGTGGGAGTATGTTCAATCTTGAAGAAGTTGAAGATGCGGACCATAACACTGAAGCCTCGATGGAAGTTAAACTGGAACCACAAAGTGTTATGGATGATGTTGTTCCACAAGGAGTTGAGGAACAATAGCCAGTTCAAGTAGACATACCTCTTCGCAGGTCTGATAGGGTACGTCGTCAGCCTGAGAGATACTCATTTCTCTTGTTTGACCATGATGACGTTGTGCTCATAGATGATGAGCCTACCACCTATCAGGAAGCTGTGATGAGACCAGATTATGAGAAATGGCTATAGGCCATGAGATCCGAAATGGAATCCATGTCCACCAACCAAGTATGGACTTTGGTTGTTCCACCTGAAGGGGTAAAACCCATAGGGTGTAAGTGGGTCTTTAAGAGAAAGACTGACATGGATGGACTTATCTATAAGGGTCACTTGGTAGCTAAAGGTTTCAAGCAGATTCATGGTATTAACTATGTGAAACCTTTTCTCCAGTAGCGATGTTTAAGTCCATTCAGATCATGCTTGCTATTGCAGCATACCATGACTATGAGATATGGTAGATGGATGTCAAAACCACGTTTCTGAATGGAAACCTGCTCGAGGATGTGTACATTACACAACCTAAGGGTTTTGTAGATCCACAGCATACTAGCAGAGTATGCAAGCTGCATAGGTCCATTTATGGACTAAAGCAAGCTTCTCGGAGCTGGAATCTTCGATTCGATGATGCAATCAAATAGTTTGGTTTCATCAAGAACGAAGATGAGCCTTGTGTCTACAAGAAGGTTGTAGGGGATATAGTTGTCTTCCTCATATTGTATGTGGATGACATACTACTCATTGAGAAGGGCATCCCTTTGCTTCAGTCTGTCAAGACCTGGCTAGGGAGTTGCTTTTCAATGAAGGACTTAGGTGAGGCATCCCATATTCTAGGGATACAGATCTATAGAGATAGATTTAAGAGATTGCTTGGCCTAAGTCAGAGTACATATATTGAAAAGGTACTTCTTCGGTTTGCCATGCAGAACTCCAAGAAGGGATTTCTGCCGATGTCACATGGCGTGAGTCTTTCGAAGACTCAGGGTCCCTCTTCTAGAGAGGAGAGAGACCGCATGGATCAGATCCCTTATGCCTCAGCAATAGGATCTATCATATACGCCATGCTATATACTCGACCTGATGTCTCGTATGCTTTGAGCATGACGAGCAGATACCAATTAGATCCAGGTGAAAGTCACTGGATAGTGGTCAAGAATATTCTTAAGTACTTAAGAAGGACTAAAGAATATTTCTTGATATATGGAGGCAATGACGAGCTAGCTGTAAAGGGTTACAGTGATGCCAGCTTCCAGACCGATCAGGATCATTATCGATCGTAGTCAAGGTTGGTATTTTGCATAAAAGGTGGTGCTGTGAGTAGGAAGAGTTCGAAGCAGGACACAGTAGCTGATTCTACGACAGAGGCCGAGTACATTGCTGCATCAGAGGCAACAAAGGAGGCACTTTGGATTCGCAAGTTCATCACTGAACTTGGGGTGGTTCCTAGTATCGCTGACCCTATTGAGCTCTATTGTGACAACAATGGAGCTATAGCACAAGCGAAGGAACCTCGCTCACACCGGCGGACCAAACACATACTACGGCGCTTCCATCTCATTCGAGAGATTATCGAGAGAGGAGATGTGAAGATATGCAGAGTACCTACAGAGGCTAACATCGCTGATCCCTTGACCAAGGCTTTGGCACAGAGGAAGCATGATGGTCACACTAGGTCTTTGGGCTTAGAGCCTACACTGATTGACACTAGTGCTAGTTGGAGATTGTTAGTTAGAGCCTTAGAGCTAATCATTTGATGATTGTATTATGGACTTATTGTATCATATTCTTATATAAATAAAGGCATTTTGTTTTGGTTATTATACTTACTTGTATTGGTGCCAAATAAACTAAGTATAATAGCGTCCTTGAGTAAAAGGTTCTCACCTATATCAATCGGTTAGTTGAACCGATAGTGAGATGATATAGGGAACACTACTCTTAATCATTCCTAGTCGAGTATTAACATTCAGGGACAATGTTAATGCAATAAGACTAGCATGTAGGTCAACTCGATGACTTGATCTCACAAGTCATGGATATAGAGATATCAAGTTGACACATGGGTATGCATTGGAGAATGTATACTGAATGACCCGCCATGAAAAAGTATTATGGATCGTTATATGAGTGTCATATACTTTCTCATGTGGCTATTACTATGACTACTATTCCTTGGACCAGAAGTCACCATCGATTCCTACATAAGGAGTTATGTACTTTGGTTTCGTCAAACGTCACCCGTAACTGGGTGGACTATAAAGGTGATTACTAGGTATATAACGTATTATGCAGAGGGATGTGAGTGATGTCGATGGGATCTATCCCTCCTATATGAAGGGAGCGACATCGATATTCTTGAAAGAGTGAGACCACGAAGTGCATGGCCATGCCCAAATGAGTCAATATGAGATATTGAGCTCATTTGATTTAGTGAGTCTACTTGGAGTTCAAGATTTAGTTTGATCAGAGGATGACATGGTCTATGCCTCACATTGATCAATCTAGATGTCTAGGATAGAAGGACACTTGTCATATATTGTGAGGAGTCACAATTAGTAGTCACAAGGTGATGTTGGATCTCAATATTCTAGTAACTTGGGTAGTATCGATGTGTTCTTAGATACCGCTCATTACATATGCTCCTAAATGGGTTTAGGGGCATTGCCAACGTTACAAGAACCTATAGGGTCACACACTAAGGATAATTAGATGGAGATTAGGTTCATATGATGAACCAAGAGGATTAGATTCATATGATGAATCAAATTGGATTAAGAGTAATCCTAATTGGGCTAATTGTGTTGGACTCAAGTTGATTCATGTGTTCAATGAGTCTAATTTAGATTATGACTCATTGAACCAATTTAATTAAATGAATTAGATTCATTATATTAAATTGGCTTGAATTAAATGGTTAGTTTAGATCAACCATGAGAGAGATTAAGTCAAGTTTGACTTGACTTGAGAGAAAGAGGAAGAGTCAAGTTTGATTTGACTTTATGCCACATCATTTGTGACTTGGTGATCCTGTTTAAGAAGTTGGACAAGACGAAGATCCGAAAGAAAGAAACCCTCCGTACTGATGAAGAATAATGTCGGGCCGATGGAGAATAACATCTGTAGAATACCGATCCGAGAAATCTAAAGCGGATCGGGAAAGAATAACGTCACCGGAGATTTTCCTCATATGAAGACCCGATGATGAAGAAGAACGCCTACTCTGAAGAGAAGAAACTCCGATCCAAAGCTTCCAAGACTTCCTGCGCACAAGAGACCAACCAACACTATCGTCAGTGACCTAAGATCGGGGTGGGAATCCCTGGCTAGGCTCTCCGATGCTCAAGTCAGTGATCTCTCTCGGTGTGGAAGAAGGAGGAAGAAGATGATGAACAGTAGCTGGAAAAATTAGGGTTATGAATGTGCGTAATAATGTGAACTTGTGAACTTACCTTGCCAACGGAGAGGATTCCCCTTTTTATACCACTTCATATAACCTCCGTAGTCATGAAGTGGACCCCGGTTTGTTAGAGTTCATTATGAGATGACGTCAGCTGCGTACTTGTGGTATATGATTTTTAAGGAATCTTTTTTGTACCCCAGATGTACCTTCTTTGTCGTTTAGTACCTGCAAAATAATCTGGAAGCATATTTCCCGCCAAAATATAACACCTGTCATGTATTTACATATTACAGATATCTTTATTAATTATCTTATTTGAAATATTCATCTATGATCCTTCATCATGCGGCTTCTATTTACACCCCTTTCTATGTTAATAATCTACATTTTATTCAGTATCTTTCCAAGGTATTGATCGACCGGCCCGTACTGGCTCTCCTCTCGAAAGGATATTCCCGATCGATATTAACCTACCCTCATCCTGAAGGTATGTCCTGGTCGATATTATTATACCTCCCTTACAGTATATAGATCTTTCTCCTGGGAGGCGTATTTCGGTCGATATAGGCTTACCTCCTATCGGGGTATATCCCACCGACATTAGCCTACCTCCTTCCTGAAGTTATGTCCCGACCGATATTAGCCTACCTTCTTCCTGAAGGTATGTCTCGGCCGATATTATCCTACTTCCTTTAAAGTATCTAGGTCTTTCTCCTAGGAGGCGTATTTCGGTCGATATATGCTTACCACCTATCGGGGTATATCCCGACCGATATTAGCCAACCTCCTTCCTTATGTTATGTCCCGACCAACATTAGCCTACCTTCTTCCTGAAGGTATGTCTCTGCCGATATTAGCCTACTTCCTTTAAAGTATCTGGGTTTTTCTCCTGGGAGGCGTATTTCGGTCGATATAGGCTTACCTCCTATCGGGGTATGTCCCGACCGATATTAGCCTACCTCCTTCCCGAAGATAAGTCCCGGCCGATATTACCCTACCTTCATCATGAAGGTATGTCCCGACCGATATTATCCTATCTCCGCCTCTGGGAGGTGTGTCCCGGTCGATATTAGCCTACCTTCTCCTAGGAGATATGTCCCGGCCGGTATTTGCCTGCCTCGAAGTCTTTCTCTTGGGAAGTATGTTTCGATCGATGTAAATCTAACCCCGATTGGAAGTATGTTTCGACCGATATTAGCCTAACTCTGCCTCTGGGAGGTGTGTCCCGGCCGAGATAAACCTACCTCCTCCTGGGAGGTGTATCTCGGCCGATATTGGCCTATCTTCTTGGTTTCTTTACCCCCTTTTCTCTCCTTATCAGGGACCTATGAAACCTTACCCATATCACTAGCCTTCCCTTCAAGTCTAGTCGAAGGAGGTGTAGACGACTGACTAGACATAAGTCTGGTTTTGTCTTTTCTTACCCGTGACTCTACTCCAGATATTGAAATGACCTCACAGATTTTCTGTACCACTGTCTCAGTAAATTAAATATAGCAATCCTGTGAGCCTTTTGCTCCTTTATATAGGGCTACAACCTTCTCTTCATCCACAACCCATCTCAGTTCTTTTCCTTCCTTGCCACCTTTTATTGCTAAGGCTATGATCTCGGATCCTCCCCTTTAGGAGCGACTTTTGTTGGACCAGGTGCGATCTATATATGAGTTTGTTGGGGTTTTTGTTTCGGCCACCTCTGGAGTTCAATGGATTGTTTTAAGAGATGAAGCTTCACAGTTCAGATTTTTCATCCAAAGATGTCGATGCTTTGAAGGACTCAAGGAACATCAGAGAGATTTTTACTACTCATAGAGGGGCAACCAAATGACCCAGGGGTGCTGTGTGAAGGGCACAGCACATGTTACCCTTGGGTTATACATGGTCGCTTCACTTGCCGAGCTCTAGGGCTTGAGAGGGGAAGTGGTTTTTACATTTATTTTTCCATCATGGAATGAATAAATGTTTCCCTGTCTCGTTGCCCTTGAGCTTTTCTGTTTTTTGTTGCTTTCTTCGTCCCGGGCAAAACATTGCCACTTGTGCACCTTGACAAGCTCGGACGAAGTGAGGTATTTCCATCTCCGCTCCATGGTAAGTTTGAATCCAGTGAGACTGAAATTTCCTGAACATTCTAAGAGCCTATGTTTATAATATTTGTTATCTATCTGAGGTTTTACTGTTATGAGGGAAAATGTAATGTTGTGTACTTGCTCAGATGCTAAGTATAAAAACAACTTTTTGTATCAAATTTAATGGTTCTATTGAATCCTTCTGTAACTTACCAGATTAAATGTGATATGGCCTTCATCGTTCCTTGGTGTATCTTGTATGTTATTTCTTATAGCTAAGGCTATCTTAACTGTTGGAACTTCTTCACATTATAACTAATGTTTTACCATCCAGTATTGTCTTATTGATCACAGTCAACACTATACTTATCTAGCATAATCATAGTTATATCAGTATAAAATTACTTTGATAAATATTAGTTTGTATCTTATAAGGATATTAGTTTAAAATTGGTCATTCCCCTAAATCTCCAACCTTAAATGTTTTTGTCTTTAGCCTGGGCTTAGTCAAAAGTTCAATCCTTTTTATTTTATTATACCCAGTTATTCACGTCTTCTTTCGAAGCTTCCTAACTAGTGATTGGTTCTTCTTCGGGTGAGAGAGTGTTAGAAATGTACCGCGAGACGCTACCAACCCCAGTGTGATCCGACCTATCACATCCGATGTGAATGTTTTTATGATGGTATGACACATGCTTTTTCTGACCGCCACGTCACGTAGGTCTTTTGCCTTTCTATTGCGATCCTCAGCGTCTGCTGAGATACCAGTGTCTTGATCTGACGACAGTTGTGTGCTTTTCAAACCCTAAACCCTTCGTCTTCTTTTAAACCTTGTCCTTTCTTTTTTCTTCTCTAGAGTTCTTTTCTTGTTGCTGCCTTCAACCATATCCCGGGCTCACCGTTTCTCGACGATCTCTTTTCTTGTCTTTAGTAAGTAATCTGTTGTTTCACTAGCCTATACTTTTGTCCATGGCTGCGGAAACAATTGCTGCTTGGTATGTCCGTATGTCTTCTTCCTTTGATAAGAATGCTAGATTATCCATCCGTTGTCAATATGAAATTCCTAGGGAATATAGCATCATAATCCCAACACCAAATGATAGACCTCATCGTCCCCTTGATAACTGCGTGACTTTTTTCAGGGACCAGTTGATAGGGGGCTTAAGGTTCCCCATTCCTCCTTTCTTGATTGAAATTAGTCAGGACTTTGATATTCCTTTGCAGCAGTTCGCCCCTAATGCATTTCGTTATCTATGCGGTACTTACATGTTGTTTCGTCTACGGGATATTCCTCCTACTTCTCAAAATTTCTTCATGTTTTCTTATCCTAAGTGCTCGGAACCTGGTGTCTTCTTATTCCAGTTGCGAACTAAAATGGTCCTTTTTGGAGATATGTCGTCGTCTCTAAAAGCCTGGAAATCTTGTTTTTTCTTCTTAAAGTTTCCAGGACCTATTCCTTGGTCTCATGCTTGGAAAATCTTTTTTGCCCCCTTGCCCGACGTCAAGGACTTTCATCTTCATCCTTCTTTCCCTATCTATTGTGAGAAATTGTTAAATCATCGACTTTCTATTCTTAAGTGGCTACGAATTGATCTCCTATACTTGTTTGGCTTAAGCCCTGTCAGACCTGATACTCGAGTTCCTTTAGGTAACACCTTATTTCTTTCTTCTTATTTTTAACTAACTAAACTAATTTTCTTCTCTATGTAGTGGATAGCTTCTACGATGCTTTGATTAACGAAGAACTACGTGTTGAAGAGGACATACTTCGCGCCAAGGAAGCCAAACTTCTAGCGGCTATTGCTCTTCCACCCCCAATTAAAGAACCAGCCCCTTT
Source organism: Zingiber officinale (assembly GCF_018446385.1). Taxonomy (NCBI): domain Eukaryota; kingdom Viridiplantae; phylum Streptophyta; class Magnoliopsida; order Zingiberales; family Zingiberaceae; genus Zingiber; species Zingiber officinale. Next base: position 82,949,839 of record NC_055990.1, read on the forward strand.
AACTGAAGTACCCGGCTCTTTGGGCGCGCTTGAAACTATTGAAGCTCCTGGAGATCCTTCTACAGAGATCCTTCCCAATCCTGTACCCACTGTTCCCTCTCCAGTGGCTGCCGCTGCCTCTTCATCTGCCCCTCTTCCTCTCATTGAGCTTACATCTCCTGGTAGCTCTGGTAAATCGATAGCTGAAATTTCCACGGGCAAACGTCCGGAACGCAAACTAACCAGGGCTCCTCCTTCAAAAAGGAGGCTCATTCTTCCTATAGACGAGCTAGTTTCAAAAGGTTTTGTTGCAACCGACCTACCTTCTGATGAGCCGACGTTGGCGAAGCTTTATCCTTCTCTTAATTTTCCTGCCTCACTTTTCTCCAGTGCCAGCGCCTCTGGGATGTCTCTTTTACCTTTCCTCTATCTATTCCAACTTCTGGATCTTTACCTTCCTCGTCTTCTTCTTACTTAGTCTTCGCTCCCCCCTCTATTCCTACTTCTTCCTTCTTGACCGGTCCCTCTACCATTCCTGTTCTCCCCATATTACTAGGGGGTTCTTTTGCCAGCTCTTGGGATGAAGTTCGTCCCCTTTTTGAAGAGCTCTCTATTCCTGAGGAAATCGATCGTTTCTCTCATAAGGAGAATCAGGTGCGTTTACTAATGCTTGCTTTCTATTTTTTAACTATTATCTTATGGCTTTTCATTATACTTCCAGCGATGGATAGAGAATATGGGTTTTTCTCGACTACTGCATAACCTATACTTTGAGAATAAGAGGTTGAGATCTGAAAATGATAAGCTAAAACAAGAGGTTGCTGAGTTATCTTCTGTTGCGTTTTCTGCTGCCGCTAAGAAACAGCTTGAGGCTCAGATTGAAAGTCTTGAAGCACAATTTAAACTGGCTACGGACCTCAACCAAGAACCGACTTCCAAACTTGGCGAGCTAAAAGATAATTATGAAGCAGAATTGACTGAGAAGCTCAAAGCCCTACAACTGAAAGAGGATGAGATAGCATCTCTGACCACCTTCCTTGATTCAGCTAAAGCCGAGGTTTCTGCCAAAGAAGATGAATTAAAGACCTCTCAAATGATGTTGGTAGTCTACGAGGGGAACGAGGATGTTCGTTACAAGGAACGAGCCACTGCCATGATTGAGTCTCCTGAATTCAACAGACCGATCGTGAGGTCCATCCGATCTGCCTTTACTGCAGGTGCTCAAGGGGTAATTCAGCAATTAAGAGAAATACTTATCTCATGACCCTCCTCCCAATTTCTTAAATCGACGCAGATTGATTGAGAACAAACCCCCTGATCTGTACCCTAAGTTGACTTTGACCTGAATTCAAACTCTTGTAAAGAGGCGGGCTAAAACTTTGTAATGTTGATTTCACATAACACTGCTTATTCTCCTTTTGTTATCAATTTCACTCTTTCTCACGCTAGTTACCTGTTTTATATAAATGTGTCCACTATTGCTCGGTTTGCCACCATACGATCTCTCCCAACAAATTATCATGTCTTAGATCGTTTCTTTATGATCGGACGATATATATCAAGATTGATAAATATCGCCCGATATTTCATAGCGCAGTTATGTCTCGCCCGATTTAACACAGTTCCATCATGATGTCCATAATATTGGTCGATTTATTTTACTCGACCGATTTACCCATATGTCTTCATACGTCTTTTCACGTATTAATCGAATCTCATGGGGTTTTATTATAGGGTATATTATTTGACTCATTATGATAAGCCTTTGGTCGACACATTTGGGTGACCTTTGTCTCGGCCGATTTATCAGAACCGCCCGATTCATATCTATGAATCTTACTTAGTAATTTTTGACCAGGTTCTATCTGCTAACAAATACCTTACGCTTGATTTTTTCTGCCTTTTATTACGCCAATAATCTGAACTTTAATGTAGAGTTTCTCAAAAATTATTTTCGAGGAATCTCTACACACTTTTCGAGGAAGATCATTCAACTTTACTTTTTTCTTTTGTTTTTATCCTTTTAAGGTTATTCCTTATTTATGATGATTGGGGTTCTGAATAGCTTTTCCTCTTCTTCTTTCCTTCCACTATCTCTTTTCGGGGTTTTAGCACAGGGTCAAAAGAAACATAAGGGTTTTACGAAGTTTTCTTCCGCTTTTCTCGTCTCTGTTCTTCTTCCCTGATTCCTCTTCCTTTTATTGTGCTTTTTCATGGCAACTTCCCCTCCAGCATGGTTTCTCTCGTGCACTTCCAACCTTATAGATACAGAAGAAGTGGATTTACAAGCGACCTATGGTTTTCCTTCTTATATCATCCGTCCTGCTCCTCATGAGGGTCCACATCTTCCTCCCTTAGGGTGTATCTCTATCTTCAGAGATCAAGTCTTACAAGGTTTTCGATTTCCTCTTCATTCTTTCTTCTGTGATGTTAGTCTTTATTTCAATATTCCAATAAACCAATTTGTTCCTCAATCCTTTTCTATCCTCGTGGGTTTTATCGGGGTATCTAAACTGTTGGATTTTCCCCTATCTCCCCGTCTCTTTCATCATTTCTTCATTCCCCGGCGGGTAGATGTTGGTGTTTTCAAGTTCCCGTCTCGTCCCAAGGCCGTTTTGTTTAACCGCATTCCTCCTCAGGGGGAATGGTATCATAAATTTTTCTATATGCGTCTCCCCTCTCCCCCTCCATTTCCTATTCAATGGATACACAACTTACCTCCGCTTCCTAGCACTCACAATCTCCTCAACGATCCTTCCGTTACTCTTGCTTTATCTAAATTGAGGGGAGCGAAATTTAGTTTGCCGCATCTAATTGAGGAGGGTTTGATGTTTTCCTTTGGGATAGGCAATATTGACACTCCTTTGGATAGCCCTTTTGGTAGGTATAATCGTTTCATTTCGCCTTTGCTAATTAGCATATCTCTTTGATAATGGTGTTTATCTTCTGTATTTCAGCTGATGCTCTTCTTCCAGCTTTTATGTACAAGAATTCTGCTATGACTAAGTCTTTTGTCAATAATCTTAGAGAAGAATGGTTGCGCGCCCGCCAATCCAATCCTAATTCCTCCACGTTGGGATTGCTTTCCGAAGAAGAACGGCGGGCAGAAGCTATCGCAACCATGGAAGAGGAGGAAGAAGAACCTTTTGTTACCTTAGTTAAAAAGCCAAATCTAACTAAGGACTCTCCCTTTGGCAATTTCTTTGGCACTTTTGTGCAAGCTCCTCTTGTCCCGGCGCCTATTTCTCTCGAGAGAGGTAAGGCACCGATAACTCCCACCCATATTATCTCTAATCCTACTCTTAGGATGATGAGGCCCGGCCTACTTATCCCTTCTTCTTCTATTATTTTAGCTCCTCCTGCTTCTGCTTTTGAGCTGGCCGTTATCCCTCCTGTGTCCTCTGCGTCCTTGGCATTGGCCTTGCCTCCCTTGGCTTCTAGGCCTCGAGCGAAACAGACACCTTGCCGGCGATCTTCTCCGAGTGTCAGTCCTTCAGCCGTTAGTGTTCCCACAACTGCAACAACCCCTCCTACACTGTTATCTTCTACTCCATCTAGTTCTTCCCCTGCTCCTCTTGTTTCTACTATCCATTTTCCTTCTATTGCATCCTCTTCTTCTCCGCCTCCTGCTTCCTCCCTTCCCCGTCCTTTATTCAAACTGGTCGTGGGCTTACCTTCTCAGTTGGGACAACCCTCTAATCCACCTAGCTATGGCACTTTGCAACTACAAGGCCTATTAGCTGAATCTTGGCTACAAGGTCAAGAACAATTAAGAGGCCTTAGTCTTCCCCATCGAGCTGATCGCCACAGTCGTCAAGCAATAGCTGTAAGTATCACTAATTATATGCTATCAATCTTATATCCTCATTTCTAACTATATTATCCTTTTGTTTAGTTCCTTGCCTCAAGTTTACACATCGACCAGCTACTTACGGCTAAGGATCAGGAGAACCAAAGTTTAAAAGCTCAACTGGAAACATTGAGGGCTACTTCTCCTTCTTCTAGTAGCGATTTGACTCAGTTACAAGAGAAAGTGACCCTACAAGATCAACAACTAGGGACCTTGAAACAAGAATTGGAGGAGTGCCAGCAATTATTGAAAGATAAAGAGCTGGCCAGAAGAACTTTGGAAATACAGGTGGATCGACTACATTCTGGTCTTCGACTGGAGATTGCTCTAAAAGATAAAGCTCTCTTAGATGCTTCTCAAAAAAGTCTTATTTTAGAGAAAGTAGAGAAGCTCCATAATGCCTATCTTTCTGACCAAGCTAAGGACTTAGCCTCTCTTGATTTCATTCTCCTACAGGAACAAGAGCAGAGGAAAGCTCAGGATGTTGAATTATCACTGCTCCAGAAGGAATTGGAGCATCTTAAATCAGAGAAGGATGCTTTGAAAGATCAGAACTCAAAACTACAAGCTGATTTTCAAAGTTACAAGGAGAAAGAGAAGAACCGGTGGGAGGAGTGGCGTCCGACTTATTTAAAGTCTTCAGCCTTTGCTCGGGAATTCGTTCGTTGGATAGTAGGTGCTCTAAATCATTCCGTATCGGGAGTTCTTCAACAATTAAGAGAGGGTGGTTACCTACCTAAGGAACCTCCCCTTTCTTTTATAAACCATCGCAGGCTTAATGAAGAGCTACGCTCAGACTTAAAAGGCCATTTTCTGAATGTTTAAGGAGATCATTCTTAAAAGACTTGTACTATAAGAACTGATAATGAAAAGAAGTGCCATTAAAGCTGGGTAATTAGGTACTTGCAGTATATAAGAAATTCTTGATACTTACTTGCTTCTTTATCATGCTGGTTTAAGAATACCCCTTCTGAAATGCCTTTGAGTATTGAGTATAAACTTTATTCAAGAACTCCTGGCTTATCTCGTGAAGTTAAGCCTTGTCCAGATGAATTCTTCTGCAGACAACATCTGGTATACTTCATAATTCCAAAAGAATGCATAATTTTAATAAAGCACTGTGTAAAATTCCTGAGTTCCAAGCTAAATATATTAATCCAGGCGAATTTTAAATAAAGACTTCCAAACGGATGGGCTTCCAAATGAATAATGTATCATATGTATATCATCCCTTTTGAATCCCAGCCTCATGTCCGCATAACCCCGGTCGATTAGGCCTTGAAATTATAAAATTCCTTACTCAACTGTGCTCTGCGATGGTTTAGAGTCTCCGGTTCCTCCCATGAAGACCCGTTTGAGTTACTTTATGAGATTTCCCAATCGACTTATGTTCTGAGATGGTTTAGAGTCTCCGGTTCCTCCTATGAAGACCCGTCCGAGTTACTTCACAAGATTTCCCGATCGACTTTTGATCTCAACTGGTTTAGAGTCTCCGGTTCCTCCTATGAAGACCCATCCGAGTTATTTCATAGAATTTCCCGATCGACTTTTGATCTGTACCAGTTTAGAGTCTCCGGTTCCTCCTATGAAGACCCGTCCGAGTTATTTCATAAGATTTCCCGATCGACTTTTGATCTCAATTGGTTTAGAGTCTCCTGTTCCTCCTATGAAGACCCGTCCGAGTTATTTCATAGAATTTCCCGATCAACTTTTGATCTCAACTGGTTTAGAGTCTCCGGTTTCTCCTATGAAGACCCATACGAGTTACTTCATAGAATTTCCTGATCGACTTGTGATCTTTGATGGTTTACAGTGTCCGGTTCCTCCTATAAAGACCCATTCGAGTTACTTCATAAGATTTCCCGATCTACTTTTGATCTCAATTAGTTTAGATTCTCCGGTTCCTCCTATGAAGACCCGTCCGAGTTACTTCATAGAATTTCCCGATCGACTTTTGATCTCAACTGGTTTAGAGTCTCCGGTTCCTCCTATGAAGACCCGTCCGAGTTACTTCATAGAATTTTCCGATCGACTTTTGATCTGTATCGGTTTAGAGTCTCCGGTTCCTCCTATGAAGACCCGTCCGAGTTACTTCATAGAATTTCCCGATCAACTTGTGATCTTTGATGGTTTAGAGTCTCCGGTTCCACCTATGAAGACCCGTCCGAGTTACTTCATAAGATTTCCCGATCGACTTTTGATCTCGATTGGTTTAGAGTCTCTGGTTCCTCCTATGAAGACCCGTCTGAGTTACTTTATAGAATTTCCTGATCGACTTTTGATCTCAACTGGTTTAGAGTCTCCGGTTCCTCCTATGAAGACCCGTCCGAGTTACTTCATAGAATTTCCCGATCGACTTTTGATCTCAACTGGTTTAGAGTCTCCGGTTCCTCCTATGAAGACCCGTCCGAGTTACTTAATAGAATTTCCCGATCGACTTTTGATAGGTACCAGTTTAGAGTCTCCGGTTCCTCCTATGAAGACCCGTCCGAGTTACTTCATAGAATTTCCCGATCGACTTTTGTCTTATGCAAAAATATGATATTTGTACTAACCTCGTGACAGTTTTTAAGTTTTCTTGACTTTTCTTGGGGGGAGCTGAACAGGCCTTTAGGATTTCCCCCTGTTGATTTATTGAAATAGAAAATGAAGGTTCTCTTGATATTTATAAATCTGCATGAATCATATTCATTTCCAGTGGTGATATTTGTCTTTCCTGGTTTTCATTAAAAGAAGTAAAGTACATGATATGCAGGTAGACTTGTCCTCAGTTCACCAGGGACTTTAAATAATTGTGAACACATTCTTAAATAGTATGATATAGTCAGGTTCGATAAGGCTGTAAATGATTAGCGCTCCAAAATTCTCCCTTCAGCATCTTGGAGATAGTATGAGCCTGATGCGAGCTTTTCTACCACTTTGTAAGGTCCTCCCCATTGTGGTGCCAACTTACTGACATCTCCGACAGGTTTAATTCGCTTCCACACCAAATCCCCTACTTGGAAAAATCTGGGGATAACTCTTTTGTTATAGTTCTGTCTCATCCGCTGTCGATATGATACAAGATGAGTAGAAGCTTTATCTCTAACTTCTTCTATCAAATCTAGCTCCATGAGTCGTCGACCCTCATTGTCCCCATCATATAATTGTCTTCTGTCGGATTCTATTCCCACCTCGATGGGAATTACTGCTTCTCCTGCGTAGACTAATTGAAAAGGAGTGATGCTTGTAGCTTCTCCAGGAGTTGTACCATATACCCAAAGAACACTGGGTAATTCATCTACCCAGCTGCCTCTGAGATGATCCAATTTGGTCTTTAAACCTCTTCTGATTTCCCTATTGGTTACTTCTGCTTGACCATTACTTTGTGGATAAGCCACAGAGGTGAAGGCCTGAGTAATGTCGTAGTTGTTGCACCAGTCTAAAATCCTATCCCCTTGGAATTGCCTTCCATTATCAGAGACCAATTAATGAGGAATGCCAAATCTGCAGATTATGTCTTTCCATAAGAATTTAATGACTGCATCTTCAGTAATCCAAGCAAGTGGCTCTGCCTCCACCCATTTAGAAAAATAGTCCACTGCTACCAATAAGAACCTTCTTTGGGCAGCTGCCATAGGAAACGAACCTACTATGTCCATGCCCCATTGATCAAAGGTCCTTAATAATTGTGTGGGATGATGTGATATATTTTGATGTTTTTGACAAGAAATACAAGTTCTTACCAACTTGTTGGCATCTTCATGTAGAGTGGGCCAAAAATAACCTGCTAACAGAATTTTGCGAGCCAGAGATCTCCCTCCTATATGACTACCACATGAACCTTGATGAACTTCTTGTAAAATAAACTGTATATCTTCTGTGCCAATACACTTGAGTAATGGTCTGGAAAAAGCTCTTTTCTATAATTGTTCTCCCACCATAGTATACTGGCAGCTCTTTTCTTAAATACCCTGGCTTGTTCTATACTGCTGGGAAGAATACCTTGTTGTAGATATAATATGATCTGAGCCCTCCAATCACTTTGAATTTCTGCTTCAGCATGTCTTTCAATACAAGATACCAACAGAGTTTGTTCTACGGGCCTATCTAAACTCCATGGCACTATAGCAGAGGCCAATTTGGCCAACTCATCTGCTACTTGATTTTTAGATCTAGGAACCTTTTGTATATTTACTTCATGAAATTGGGACTTCAACTTATCAAATGCTTCAGCATATAACTTAAGACTATCATTATTGATTTCAAAATTACCTGATAGTTGTTGAGTTGCTAACTGAGAATCAGAATAGATAAGGACTCGAGCTGCCCCTATAGGCCGAGCAGCTTGCAGGCCGGCTATTAGGGCTTCATATTCTGCTTCATTGTTGGTAGCTTTGTAATTCAACCTAATGGAGAGTTGAAGTCTGTCTTCCCTTGGAGATATAAGAAGAACACCGATTCCGCTGCCCTGTCTAGTTGAAGAGCCATCCACATAAACTTTCCAGGTGTTTTCTTCCTCAGGGCCTTGAACTTCTATAATGAAGTCTGCTAGAGCTTGTGCCTTGATAACCGAGCGAGGTTGATATTGGATATCATATTCCGCAAGTTCAGTTGTCCATTTGATCAACCGTCCTAATGCCTCTGGGTTGAGTAACACTCGTCCAAGAGTACTGTTGGTTAATACAATAATCTCATGTGCTAAGAAATATGGGCGCAACCTTCGAGCAGTCAATACTAGGGCATAAGCTTATTTTTCTAGTGTAGTGTATCTACACTCAGCTCCTTTTAATAAATGGCTAGAAAAATATACAGGTTGTTGCTCCTTTCCCTTTTGTCTGACTAATACAGAGCCTATGGCGTTTTCATTAGCCGACAAATATACCCACAGAGTCTCTCCTACTATAGGTTAAGCCAAATAATCTTTCAATTCTTGGAAAGCCTTATCACATTCCTCATTCCACTGAAATTTAATGGCCTTTCTGAGTATTTTAAAGAAATGAAAACTGCGATCGACCGATCTAGAAATAAATCTAGACAGGGCTATGACTATGATTCGGCCGGCCAATTTTTGAGCTTCCCTCATGTTGCGCGGTGGCTCCATGTTCTGCAGCGCCTTGACCTTGCTCGGGTTGGCCTCTATCCCCCGTTCGGACACCATATATCCCAGGAATTTTCCTCCCTTCGCGCCGAACAAGCATTTGCTCAGATATAACTTGAGCCCATATTGTCTTAAGGTCTCGCAAGTTTCCTCTACATCCCTACACAGGTCAGCAGTTTGAAGAGACTTAATTAAGATGTCATCAACATATACTTCCATATTTCTACCAATCTGCTTCTGGAAAACCTTATTCATAAGCCTTTGATAAGTTGCTCCTGTATTTTTTAGTCCGAAGGGCATAATATTATAACAATAAGTGCATTCAGATGTTATAAAACTGACCTTTTCCTGATCCTCTTTAGCCAAGGGAACTTAATGATAGCCTTGATAAGCGTCCAACATAGAGATATATTCGCATCCAGCGGTGAAGTCAACAAGCTGATCAATCCTGGGTAATGGATAATAGTCCTTCAGGCAAGCTTTGTTGAGATCCCGAAAGTCGATGCACACTCGCCATTTATTTCCTAGTTTAGAGACTAACACTACATTAGCCAACCAGCTTGGAAATTTTACTTCCCTAATGTATCCTGCCTCCATAAGTTTGGTTATTTCTTCTTTGATGATCTGATTTTGTTCTGCGCTGAAACTTCTTTTTCTTTGCATGACCGGGCGGGCATCTGGGAAAACATGCAAGGAATGTTCCATGACGGTAGGAGAAACGCCCGAGACATCTTTGAGAGTCCAGGAAAATACATCATTATTCTTCTTCAGGCATTGTAGTAATTCGGCCTTCAGAGTAGGATCAAGATCAGCCGCAATATACGTAGTAGCTTCAGTTTGATCGGCCTGGATCTGGACTTCTTCCTTCTCTTCATAAACCAGGACGGGATTCTTTTCCCGAATGGCGTTAACCTCCATTCTTTGAATCTTTCGGGCGGTGTTAGCTTCAGCTCGAATTATCTCTACGTAACATTTTCGGGCTGTCTTCTGATCGCCCTGTACCTCTTCAACTTGATCATCCACAGGAAATTTGATCTTCTGACAAAAAGTAGAAATGACCGCCCTAAACTCGTTTAAGGCAGGTCGACCCAATATCACATTATAAGAGGATGGAGCGTCTACAACCATAAAATAAGATCTCCTGGTTCTCATCAGAGGCTCTTCTCCCAGCGAAATGGCCAACTTTATTTGACCTAAAGGTTGTACTTCATTGCCTGTGAATCTATACAGAGGAGTAACGATTTGTTGAAGTTCACTTGGATCAATTTGTAGCTAATCGAAAGCCTTCTTGAATATAATATTGATGGAACTGCCCGTGTCTATGAAGGTACGAGCAATGGCGTAGTTGGCTATCACAGCTTTAATGATCAGGGCATCATCATGAGGTATTTCTACCCCCTTAAGATCTCTGGGTCCGAAACTTATTTCAAGACCGGTTGCTCGTTCCATGCTGCACCCTACGGCATGAATCTCCAATCTTCGGGCATGTGCTTTTCTGGCTCTATTAGAATCCCCATCAGTGGGTCCGCCCACAATCATATTGATATTGCCTCGAGCAGCATTGTTTCTGTTTTCTTCCTATCGAGTCATCACAGATTCAGAAGGTGCTTTTTCTAATAATTGACTGGTACCGCCCGGGACTGGTATTGCCTCTTGCCGAGGTTCGAACGGGCAATATTCCAGTTTGAGTGGACTTTGTTGCATGGGGTATTGCTGTCGATAATAGTTCTGCCTCTGATACCGCTCCCTATTAACTCGTCTATTTCTTAAAACAAAACAGTGTTCAGTATGATGACTGCTAGTTTTATGATAAGAGCACCATCTCCTTGGTGCCTCTGACTGTATCTCCACATGTTGTACAGCTTATGGACGATACTCTGGTTGTCGATGAGGTGGATGAGTTACTCTAGGCCCTCTTGGTGGAGGCACGGGGGCCGGAGCTTTCTCCTTGACCTGGGTAGGGGAAGAGGTAGTACCTTCCTTCCTACGAGCAGCTTGAGCTTCTTCTACATTAATAAACTCAGTAGCCCACTCAATCAAGGAATCAAAATTAACAGGGGGATTTCTTACCAAATCTTTAAAGAAATCATTATCATTTAAACCTTGAGAGAAAGCACTTACTAATATTTCGGTAGTAGCATTAGGTACATCAATAGCTATCTGATTGAACATTTTGATGTAGGCTCGGATATACTCTTTAGATGCCTGTTTAATTGAAAATAAACTCCCAGGGGTCTTATGATACCTCTTGTTGCTGGAGAAATGGTGTAGAAAGACTTTCTTGAAGTCCTTAAATTTTCGAATAGACTTCTCTGGCAACCTTTTGAACTAGCGCTGTGCCGCTCCTCCGAGGGTAGTGAGAAACATCCGACCCTTCAGAGAATTATTGTAATAATGCTACGTTCTCGAATTTCAACAGATAATCTTCTGGATCTGTTGTTCCAGTATATTCTCCGATCTGAAGATTTTGATACCGCTTAGGAAGTGGATCATCCAGTACACTTTGAGAGAATGGGGAGATGACCTTCTCTGGTGAGCTATCACTAGTTATCATTTTGAGCTTACGCTTTTCTTTATCTGGTGCTTCGCCAGAGGACTCCCGGAACACGGGCCTCTTGCCCCCTTGATCCATGGGAGTGCGGAGAAAGGCTCGTGGGTGTCTTGTTGGAGAAACATCAGCTGGAGGAAAATATGCATGTTCTTCTTCTTCAAGCTCTTTTCCTTTCCGATGCTCGGTGGTCGATATTGCTGGATGATGAGCCATTGGTAGAGTAGCTCCAGTGTGGGCTTGCAGTTGTTGTTGCTGCTGTTGTCAGGCTTTCTGAACATGAGAGTTGATGTGAAAATCCAAATCCTCACGGCTGATAGTGAGTAGGTTTGATTTTTCGGCATCTTCCATCCTGTAGTCTCAGATTCAGGTGAAGCTTCCCACAGACGGAGCCAAATTTGATCCTGTCTGAAAAGCTGGACAAGAAGGAGATCCGGAAGAAAGAAACCCACCGTACTGATGAAGAATAATGTCGGGCCGATGGAGAATAACGTCTGCAGAATACCGATCCGAGAAATCTAAAGTGGATCGGGAAAGAATAAAGTCACCGGAGATTTTCCTCGTATGAAGACCCGATGACGAAGAAGAACGCCTACTCTGAAGAGAAGAAACTCCGATCTGAAGCTTCCAAGACTTCCTGCGCACAATAGACCAACCAACACTAGCGTCAGTAACCTAAGACCGGGGTGGGAATCCCTGGCTAGGCCCTCCGATGCTCAAGTCAGTGATCTCTCTCGGTGTGGAAGAACGAGGAAGAAGATGATGAACAGTAGCTGGAAAAATTAGGGTTATGAATGTGCGCAATAATGTGAATTTGTGAACTTACCTTGCCAACGGAGAGGATTCCCCTTTTTATACCACATAATATAACCTCCGTAGTCATGAAGTGGACCCCGGTTTGTTAGAGTTCGTTATGAGATGATGTCAGCTGCGTACTTGTGGTAGATGATTTTTAAGGAATCTTTTTTGTACCCTAGATGTACATTCTTTGTCGTTTAGTACCTGCAAAATAATCTGGAAGCATATTTCCCGCCAAAAAATAACACCTGTCATGTATTTACATATTACAGATATCTTCATTAATTATCTTATTTGAAATATTCATCTATGATCCTTCATCATGCGGCTTCTATTTACACCCCTTTCTATGTTAATAAGCTGCATTTTATTCAGTATCTTTCCAAGGTATTGATCGACCGGCCCGTACTGGCTCTCCTCTCGAAAGGATATTCCCGACCGATATTAACCTACACTCATCCTGAAGGTATGTCCTGGTCGATATTATAGTACCTCCCTTACAGTATATAGATCTTTCTCCTGGGAGGCGTATTTCGGTCGATATAGGCTTACCTCCTATCGGGGTATATCCCGACCGATATTAGCCTACCTCCTTCCTGAAGTTATGTCCCGACCGATATTAGCCTACCTTCTTCCTGAAGATATGTCTCGGCTGATATTAGCCTACTTCCTTTAAAGTATCTAGGTCTTTCTCTTGGGAGGTGTATTTCGGTCGATATAGGCTTATCTCCTATCGGGGTATATCCCGACCGATATTAGCCTACCTCCTTCCTGAAGTTATGTCCCGACCAACATTAGCCTACCTTGTTCCTGAAGGTATGTCTCGACCGATATTAGCCTACTTCCTTTAAAGTATCTGGGTCTTTCTCCTAGGAGGCGTATTTCGGTCGATATAGGCTTACCTCCTATCGGGGTATATCCCGATCGATTTTATCCTACCTCCTTCCCGAAGTTATGTCCCGACCGATATTACCCTACCTTCATCATGAAGGTATGTCCCGACCGATATTAGTCTATCTCCGCCTCTGGGAGGTGTGTACCGGTCGATATTAGCCTACCTTCTCCTAAGAGATATGTCCCGGCCGGTATTTGCCTACCTCAAAGTCTTTCTCTTGGGAAGTATGTTTCGATCGATCTAAATCTAACCTCGATTGGAAGTATGTTTCGGCCGATATTAGCCTAACTCCGCCTCTGGGAGGTGTGTCCCGACCGAGATAAACCTAACTCCTCCTGGGAGGTGTATCCCGGCCGATATTGGCCTATCTTCTTGGTTTCTTTCCCCCCTTTTTTCTCCTTATCAGGAACCTATGAAACCTTACCCATATCACTTGGCATTAAGTGGGCAATGATGATATGCCACATCATCATGTTTAGCACATGTGTGTGCCACCTCATGGAGGTTACAAATTCCCTCTTTAATGGCCACTTAATGCAAAATGGGGGTTACACTTTTGTGAAAGTGGCCGGCCACTTTTGTGAAGGGAATGAATTCATTTTTCATTCAAGTGTCATTTACATCTTCTTCTTCCTCAAGCTCTCCCTCTCCTCCTCTCTTGGCCGAACAATCTAGGTGCTAGCACACCTTTGTTTGGTCTTCTCCACCTAGTGTGTTCGTGTGGATACGTATAGAGGAGTATCTATTTTGATACTCTCCAGATCCGGTGAATTTTGGACGAGCGGGATACGAAAAAGGGCACGCATCGAAGGTATAAAAGGTTTCCTCTTGGTAAATCTAGTGTAGATCTAGATTAGAAACTCGTACTCATATTTTTGTTTTATTTCTATTTCGCACAGATCCGGTGGCTTGGGGCTTTGGGGTTTTTGCGGCCCGAAAAACCCAACACTCGGATCTCATTAAGGATGTGCACAAAGTACTACAATACCGCGCAAAGTAGAAGCCTTCTTAAGTTTGAGAATTTGAGTTATGAAGTGTAGCATGGATGAACTCTATAGTATAGCAAGTTTTATGTTCCCATTGCATGTTTACATTGCTAGTATGGTTTTAAGTTGATGTTTTGCATGATAAACCTATTCAAAAATGCATGCCATGTACAGATTTCCGAATTATGCGTTTTATCGTGAGTTACTGTCAAGTACGAGTTTTGTGTTTTTCCCCAAGCGATCTTGAAAGCATGTTCCTTCTTTTAATGCTTGTTTTGTGAGTAGATGGTACTTACTAAGCAATCGCTTACAGATTTGCATTTCCATATACTGCAGATAAAGGTAAAGGAAAGCTCGAGTAGAAGGAGGCAGCAGGAGTGGTGTTTTGTGTGTGTGTGACGGAACAGTGGAAGGAGATATGGGAACTTGTTATTGTTTGGAATATGTTAGAACTTGATGCTAATGTATTTTCTTCTCTCCGCTCTACATGAAATATTATCACTAGTTGCTTAGGATGAATTTATCAGTTTGGCAGTAATTAGACTGTCGAAGATAAGTACAAAGGAGAGAATAACCCTTTTTGTAGAGCAGAGTGTGACCCCCACACGGCCCGTGACACGACCATGTGGATTCACACGGCCTTAGACCTCTCCATCTCGACCAAGGTGACACGATCGTGTGGATTCACACGGTCGTGCACCACTCCCTCTCGGCCAAGGTGACACGGCCATGTGGATTCACATGGCCATGCATCTCTCCCTCTCGGCCAAGGTGACACCGCCATGTGGATTCACACGGCCGTGCACCTCTTCCTCTCAGCCAAGGGGGCACGGTCATGCCCCTGCGCCAACCGGGAATACCTTACACGATCGTGTGCCATACACGGTCGTGCCAACTTGTTTCCTCGGCAAGGGTACACGACCGGTCATCGCTACACGGCCATGTCTTGCTCCTTTATGGGCTAAGCTACACGGCCGGTCAGGGCCACACGGCCCAGACCCATTAGAAGCTCTAGACTCCCTTTTAGCTCTGCTTGGCTCCAAATCACGTCCTATCAGTCGAAACAAGTTTAGAGTAGATCTATGGACTGAGTAGTATATAATATGTAAGAATTTCAAAAATTTAGATATGAAAAGAGTAACATCTGCCCTGTAAGGTAAGGTTAAATTGAAGGGATGGGGGGTTACAGTTTGGTAACAGAGTAAGTTCCACCCTTCCACCACACACACATCAAGCATTGATCCTGCAGCTTCCAAGTAAGAAAGTGCCTTCTCACAACTTTTATGCATTTTGTCTCTGTTATGATTAGTAAGAACTGTTTGTAAGACTAAGCATGCTTATACATGAAAGTATTAAGAGCAGCAAGTAAGAATGATGATGGGCTGACGTATGTCTCACTGGTCGGTTTACGAATATATAGATGGCCAGAGGATGGCCGGCTAGACAGCCGAGAGTTATTGAACCTCAACTAGAGACGAATGAGTCTGCACCACCGACCAACCTTTTAGAAGTAGTAACTCAACTGTAGAGACAATTGGTAGAACAGCAGCAGGTTATAGCCACCCTGACTGCTAAAGCCACAATCTTTTCCATGATAGACTTGAGCTCCGGATATCATCAAGTGAAAGTGAAAGTGGATCATGTACCGAAGATAGCATTCTGAACGAGGTATGGGCATTACGAGTTTGTAGTTATGCCTTTTGGAGTGACGAACGCTCCTGCTACGTTTATGGATTTGATGAACAGAGTATTCAAAGCATATTTGGACAAGTTTGTAGTTGTCTAGAACTCAGGAAGAACATGCTGAACATCTGAGGACAGTATTACAGATTTTCAGCAGAGCCAGTTGTACGTAAAGTTCTCCAAGTGCGAGTTCTGGCTCAATCAAGTGTCCTTCCTAGGTCATATTATTTCCATTGATGGAGTTATGGTAAACCAGACAAAACTAGAAGCTGTAAGTAACTGGAATAGACCTAAGAATGTCAGCGAAATCAGGAGTTTCCTTGGGTTAGCAATCTACTAGAGGAAATTTGTAGAGAATTTCTCAAGGATCGCCTCCCCATTGATAGTAATTACCAAAAAGAACAAAAAATTTGAGTGGACTGAGGATTGTGAGAAGAGTTTCACGGAATTGAAAAGGACACTGACCAGTGCTCCAATCCTGACTCTTTCAGAGATTAGCGAAAGCTTCGATATTTACAGTGATGCTTCTAAATTGGGACTCAGGGTTGTACTAATGCAGAATGGCAAAGGCATTGCCTATGCCTCGAGACAACTCAAGGATTATGAGAAGAACTATCCTACTCATGACCATGAGTTAGCAGCGGTAGTCTTCGCTCTCAAAAATTTGAGGCATTACTTATACGGAGCTCAGTGTAAGATTTATACAGATCACCAAAGTCTTAGGTATTTCTTCACTCAAAAATACCTTAACATGAGACAGAGGAGATGGCTTGAACTGGTCAAATACTATGACTGTAAAATCCTCTATCATCCAGGGAAGGGGAATAAAGTGGCAGATGCACTAAGTAGGAAATCTTGCGCAACTTTATTGTCTTTATCTGCTATGTCTCATCCCCTACAGAAATAAATAGTATATTTTGGGCTTGAAATTGTTACTGGGCAGCTCTCCACTTTGACATTAGTGTCAACCCTGCTTGAAGATATACAGAAAGGGCAGGATGAAGATCCTAATATTCAGAAAATCAAGCAGGGAATACAGGAAGGGGAAATGGAGAGTTCCGAGTATCAGATCGTGGGATACTATATTATGGTGATCGCCTTTGTGTCCCTAATCAAGAGGAACTGCGACAAAAAATTTTAGATGAAGCCCATGGAACACCCTACGCTATGTATCCTGGTTCCACCAAAATGTACCAAGATGTAAAGGAATGCTTCTGGTGGTCTTGAATGAAAAGAGACATTGCAAGATATGTTAGTACCTGCCTGACATGTTAATAGGTTAAAGCAGAACATCAGAGACCGGGCAGAGTTCTGCAGCCTATCCAGATCCTAGAGTGGAAGTGGGAGGATATATCTATGGTTTTCATAGTAGGGCTACCCAAAACCATGAATGGTTACGATGCTATCTGGGTAATAGTAGACAGATTGACCAAGTCTGCTCATTTTCTATCTATTAGAATATCCTACTCTATTGAATAGCTAGAGCAAACGTATATTAAAGAGGTTATCAGATTACATGTAGTTTCTAAAACTATAATTTTTGATAGAGATGGTCGCTTTACTTCACACTTCTGGGAGTGTGTTCAGAAAGCTCTTGGCTAGAGCTACGGTTTAGCACCGCATTTCATCTCAAATTGACGGGCAAACAGAACGAGTAAATCAAGTTCTCGAGGATATGCTACGAGCTTGTGCCTTAGATTTCAAAGGGAGCTGGTGTCGATATCTATGCTTAGAATAATTCACATACAATAATAACTATCAAGCTACTATCGGAATGGCACCCCTACGAGGCTCTATATGGGAGGAGATGTAGATCTCCTATCTGTTGGTATGAAGGTGGTGAAAAGAAAGAAATGGGACTCTAGACTGATCTTATCAAGGACACCACCAAAGCCATTCAGAACATTCTCCAGAGAATAGAAACTTCTCAGAGCCGGAAGAAGAGCAATGCGGATGTGTGTCGTAGACCGCTGGAATTTTATGTTGGGGACTCAGTGCTACCTCAAGAGATCTCAGCCATTCATAACGTGTTCCACGTTTCGATGTTGAAGAAATGTATTTCGAACACGGGCCAAGTGATCAAACCATAGACGGTACAAGTGCAAGAGGACCTAACCTACGAGAACCGACCAATTCAGATATTGGATCGAGACGTCAAAAGACTAAGGAACAAAGAAGTACCCTTAGTAAAGGTCCTATGGCAGAATCAACAGTACGAAGAAGCCACGTGGGAACGAGAAGATGATATGAAACAAAAGTATCCGGAGCTATTTTAAGTTCGAGGACGAACTTTCTATGAGGTATGGGGTACTGTAACACCCACAAAATTATAAGATAAGTATATGAGTGTTAGTTGCTTTAGAGCATAAAGGTTAGAAGAATCAAAAAGAAAAAATAAATAAGAGAAATAAAAGAAGAGGTGAAGGTTTGAACCTTGAACCTCTCACAAAGGATAGAAATAAAATTATGTATGATAACCACTAGGATAATGAATAACATGTGAATGGGAAATGATGGAAATTGTAGTTAAAAGTAAAGATATAATTAAGGGAGGGAACAAAATAAAATCAAGTAACTTTCTTCCCCTTGTTTACCTCTTGGTTAAGAAAAAGGAGTAGCAAAAGACAAGTTGTCTTTCTTCCTTTTTCTTCTCTATTTTTGTGGAGGTTAAGAGAACAATGAAGAGAAGAGTTAAGGGGAAGGAATGAGGACATATTCTCATTAGAAAGATACATGCATGAATTAAGGAGGAAAGGAAGCAAAGTTCATCTTTGTAACTTCCACCCACTTAGCAAAAAAAGGAAAGGAACTAAAGGATTTCATTTTTTTTTTTCCTTCTCCCTCACCCTTGCCGAAACTAGAAGCCTCCTCCCTCATTTCCACAATCCAAGTTCAGGTTTCTCCCTAAGAGAAAACTAAACTACAAGAAGGAGCCTTCAAGGTGTACCTTCCAAGCAAGAGAAATCAAAAGGAGTGCTAGAGGAAGAAGCTCCCTTCCTCCTCTTCACCAAGGGTACCAATTCTTTAAAGATTTATAAGTGAACACTAGGTAAGCTTCCCCTCACCTGTGGTACAATAGTTTATATGGTTTTCCATGAAGATAGATCGCTTAAAAACCTAGGACTTGCTTTATGAAAAATTCGGCCAAACAAGAAGAAGAGCCTAAGAAATTTGTAACTAGATATGCTCATTATTTTTCTTGTGACATGTATTTTTAGGTAAGAGGTTAATCTAAGGTTTCCACGCTAGAATAAATAATGAAAACTTAGATCCATAAGCCTTAGACTCTCGGCCAAGCATGAACAAGAAGACTAGGTAAGTTTAAGACTCAAACTAAGCATGTTTCCTTATTCTTGTGTTATGTACCCTATGATAATGAGGTTGTTAACTTTTTCTCTTACTTGTATGTTGTTTGAAACTCCATTTCCATGCTCATGAATATTCGGCCATGGAAGAAGTAAAGGCCTAGGATAGTTTTAAACCTAAAACTAAGCATGATAAGATTTCTCCTAAGACAAGACACGAAGCTAAAAATGTTATGCCATGATTATATGTTAGTTATGAATCTTATTTCATGCTTATGAAGATTCGGTTATGATGAGATTTGAAGTCTAGGAAAGTTTAATCCAAGGCTAGGAGGCTCATGACCTTCTTGATAAATGATATGAAACTAGTTGATGTTTTTATGGTTGCTTGTTACATAGAATTTTGGTTACATGTAATTTTTGGCCACACTAAGTTTTAAAGCTAGGATGTGTAGATTTTTAACTAAGTTTACTCATGTTGTTCCTTGTTATGATGCCATGAGAATTGGGTAGGGTTTCCATGCTTTTAGGCCATATGAAAAACAAAACCAAGCTCACATGTTTCGACCACCTTTGGATTAAAGGCCTAGGAAAACTTAGAACCGAACTTACATATGTTCATGATGTTTCTTGTGATAAGTACTATGAAATGTAGTTGTGGTTTCCATGCTCTTATGCCACTAGAAACTTAGTTTCATGCTTGATAGGTTTCGGCCAATACTAGTGTAAAGGTCTAGAGAAATTTTGAAACCAACTTATATATGTTCATGATGTTTCTTGTGATAAGTACTATGAAATTTAGTTGTGGTTTCCATGCTCTTATGCCACTAGAAACTTAGTCCCATGCTTGATGTGTTTCGGCCACTACAAGTTTAAAGGCCTAGAGAAAATTTAGAACCCAACTTATATATGCTTATGATGTCTTGTGATGCATGCTATGAAATGTAGTTGTGTTTTCCATGCTCTTATGCCACTAAAAACCTAGTTCCATGATAGGTATGGTTCGGCCACTACAAGTAAATGAGTCTAGGAAGTTTGAAATTTAAAACAAATGTGCTTATGTTGTTCCTCATGAAATGTATAAGATATTGGCTTAAGGTTCAACACTTCCATGCTACTTGTAACCTACAATGAGACATGCTAGGGTTCGGCCATGATAAGATTAGGAGCTTAAGGAACTTAGAACCCAAACTAAATATGCTTAAGTAGTTCCTTATGAAATATGATATGATATGGGCTAGGGTTTACATGTTTGCATGTTGCTTAGAACTTGATTTCTCTTCATGAAAGGTTTCGGCCATGAAAGAATTGGAAATCTAGGAGGGCTTAAAAATTTAGGTTAACATGCTTATGACCTATCTTATGCTAGTATGTGAAGATAGCATGAGATTTTTATGTTTGTATGTTGTCTAGAGATCATGCCTCTACTCATGACTTTCGGCCATATGAGTTTAGTGACCTAGATGTACCTCACATGCTATGAATGAATCAAGAGATGTTAATTAATGATTCCATGAATGGTTATGTCCTTTTTATGATAAGTGATATGCTCTTTTATGTATGCTTATGATCTATGTATGTGCTATGTGTTCAATCATGCATGCTTTAGGATATGATAAAATGATATGTTCATTATGCAAGCTTATGATTCATGCATGTGTTGTGTGCCCAAATATGCATGCTTTATGATATGATAAGTGATATGTTCATGTTGTATGCTATGATTCATGCATGTGCTGTGTGCCTAAAAAAAATGCATGTTTTATGATATGTCAAGAAACATGATATGCATGAAAGAATAAGAACTATGATATGTATGACATGCTACTTTACTTTATGTATGACTTGTACCAAGGGTGGGCTCCATAAGTGCCCCGGGGTCGATGGACTAAGAAACGGGCCTCGTTAGGGATGGGTTCCTAAGTGCCCCTAGGTCGATGGACTAAGAAACGGGCCTAGTATGTATGCCTTGTAGGGTTCAATACTTTCTACCTTGGACCTACATAGGACGCGCACATTTATGTATGTGGTACAAGCCGGGGCCCCAATCATGTTGAGATTATGTTTAAGTATGTATTGTATAAGTTTTCAAAAGACATGTTGCATATGTTGCATGATATATGTTAGGAGTTTACCATTCTTACACTTTATGATTATGCCATGATAGTTATGATGATGTTATGCTATGACAGGATACGTTTGATGATTATGTTATGTTATGCCATGATACTTTATGTTATGTTACGATATGCCATGATATGCTCTTGACATGATACATTTGTCTTTATGCCTTATGACTTGTGATTTTAATATGCTTTACGGTTTTTGTGAGTTGGAAAGGAACTTACTGAGCCATGAGTGCTCACAGCTTACTTTCTTGTACCACAGATAAAGGCAAGGAATGGATGTACTAGGGGAGCAGCAGGAGGGGCTAGAAGGATGTATGCAGTAGTGGACTGGCTAAAGGAAAAGACCTGCTTTTGTTTAATAAGAAATATGCCATGTTGATGTTTTCATTTTATGACTCCATGACCTTAAGTATGTGTTTAGGTATCAGGACTCAAAAAAAAATTATGATAGGTATGTTATGTGGTTCCTTTATGTCTATGGTGATTTTTAAGTAAGAAAAGGTTTTTTTTAAATTCTCTAAGTAAGACTTCCACTGTGTTAAGTATGTATGTGTCGCAAGTAATCCCCGTCGCCTTAGCAGGAGGGGCGGGGCGTTACATCAAGTTCTAATACAAGTCAGTGGGCAAAGATAAGGAATATATTTCTACAGCTATAGCAGCAACTCTTGCACCATTGCCGACTCGTAGGTCCACTTTATCCTTTGTCAATATTCTACTATTTCTCAAGCCCTGCACATTAGTACAAATGTGAGATGCACATCTGGTATCTAATACTCATGAAGAAGAAATAGATAGATTGACTTCTATAACATGTATACCTGAGGTAGAAGTTTCACTTCTTTTCCTTTTCACTTCCTCTAGGTATAATTTGCAGTTCCTCTTCCAATGTCCGGTCTCACCACAGTGGAAGCAGGTTCCTTCCTTAGCCACCCCACCTTTGGGTTTCAATGCATGAACTTTTCCCTTGCCTTTAGCTTGGGTCTTACCCTTACCTTTGGGCTTCCATTTGCCTTTGCCCTTTAGCACCATTAAAATGGTGCTAGGCTTTGCCTTCTTCTTAAGGTTGAGTTCAGCAGTTCTCAACATGCTCAACATCTCAGGCAATGGTTTATCAATTTCATTCATGTTATAGTTCATGACAAATTGACTATAGGTTTCGGGCAAAGATTGCATAATTAGATCAGTGGCCAATTCTTGGTCTAGTGGAAATCCCAGTCTTTGTAGGTTCTCCACATACCCGATCATTTTGAGCACATAAGGCCCTACGGGACTTCCTTCTTGCATTTTGCATTAAAATAGAGCTTTTGAGATCTCAAATCTCTCATGTCTTTCTTGTTCTTGATATAGTTGTCTAAGGTGTTCAACCATATCATAAGCGCCCATGTTCTCATGTTGCTTCTGAAGCTCAGAGTTCATGGTAGTGAGCATAAGGCATGATACATCTAATGCATCATCTTGATGCTTCTTATAGGCATCCTTATCAACTCTAGTGGCAGTAGTGGGGGGTGCTTCAGGAATGGGCTGCTCTAGGACGTATAATTTACTTTCTTTGTAACACCCACAAAATTATAAGATAAGTATATGGGTGTTATTTGCTTTAGAACATAAAAGAAGAAGAATCAAAGAAAAAGAAATAAGAGAAATAAAAAGAAGAGGTGAAGGTTTGAACCTTGAACCTCCCACCAAGGATAGAAATAAAATTATGTATGTTAACCACTAGGATAATGAATAATATGTGAAAGGGAAATGATAGAAATTGTAGTTAAAAGTAAAGATATAATTTAGTAAGGGAACAAGAGAAAAACCAATGAGCTTTCTTCCTCTTGTTTACCTCTTGGTTAAGAAAAGAGTAGCAAAAGACAAGTTGTCTTCCTCCCTTTTCCTCTCTATTTTCATGGAGTTTAAAGAGGATAGTGAAGAGAAGAGTTAAGGGGAAAGGAATGAGGACATCTTTTCATTAAAAAAATAATAATAATACATGTATGCATTTAGGAGGAAGGGAAGCAAAGTTCATCTTTGTAACTTCCACTCACTTAGCATAAAAAGGAAAGGAACTAAAGGATTTCATTTTTTTTCCCCTTCTCCCTCACCCTTTGCCGAGACTAGCATCCTCCTCCCTCATCTCCACAAGCCAAGTTTAGGTTTCTCCCTAAGAGAAAACTAAACTACAAGAAGGAGCCTTCAAGGTGTACCTTTCCAAGCAAGAGAAATCGAAAGGAGTGCTAGAAGAAGAAGCTCCCAACTTCCTCTTCACCAAGGGTACCATTTCTTAAGGATTAACAAGTGAACATTAGGTAAGCTTCCCCTCACCTGTGGTACAATAGTTTGTATGGTTTTTCCATGGAGATAGATCGCTTAAAAACTTAGGTTTTTGTTTAAGAAAAATTCGGTGAAAAAGAAAACAAGAAGAAGAGTTTAAGAAAGTGGTAATTAGATATGCTTTCTATATTTTTCTTGTGACATGTATTTTATGTAAGAAGTTAATCTATGGTTCCCATGCTAGAATAATTAATGAAAAATTAGTTTCATGATTTACATGTTTCGGCCAAGCATGAACAAGAAGACTTGGTAAGTTCAAGACTCAAACTAAGCATGTTTTCTTATTCTTTTTGTTATGTACCCTATGATAATGAGGTTGTTAACTTTTCTCTTACTTGTATGTTGTTTGAAACTCCATTTACATGCTCATGAATATTCGGCCAAGTAAGGAGTAAAGGCCTAGGAGAGTTTTAAACATAAGACCAAGCATGCTAAGATTTTTCCTAAGACAAGACATGAAGTTAAAATGTTATGCCATGATTGTATGTTAGTTATGATTTTTATTTCATGCTTATGAGGGTTCGGCTATGATGAGAGTTGAAGTCTAGGAAAGTTGAAACCAAGGCTAAGAGGCTCATGACCTTCTTGATAATATAATATGAAACTAGTTGATGTTTTATGGTTGCTTGTTATATAGAATTTTGAATGCATGTAACTTTCGGCCACATTAGGTTTAAAGCTAGTATGTGTAGTTTTTTTTTTTAACTAAGTTTACTCATGTTGTTCCTTGTTATGAAGCCATGAAAATTGTGTAGGGTTTCCATGCTCTTGTGCCACTAGAAACTTAGTTTGATGCTTGTTAAGTTTCGGCCACTACAAGTTTAAAGGGTCTAGAGAAATTTGAATCCAACTTATACATGCTTATGATGTCCTTGAGATATATGCTATGAAATGTAGTTGTGGTTCCAATACTCTCATGTCACTAAAAATCTTGTTCCATGATTTACATGTTTCGGCCCCTACAAGTTTAAAGGCTTAGAGAAATTAGAACCCAACTTATATATGCTTATGATGTTCTTGTGATGTATGCTATGGAATGTAGTTGTGGTTTCATACTCTTATGCCACTAAAAACCTAATTCCATGATTGTTAGGTTCGGCCACCTTGAATTAAGGGGTCTAGGAAGTTTGAAATTTTTAAACAAACATGCTTATGTTGTTCCTCATGAAAATGTATAACATGTTGGCTTAAGGTTCAACACCTCTATGCTACTTGTAACCTAGGTTGAGATAAGCTAGGGTTCGGCCATGATATGATTAGGAGCATAGGGAACTTAAAACCCAAACTAAATGTGCTTAAGTAGTTCCCTATGAAATATAATATGATATGAGTATAGGGTTTACATGTTTACATGTTGCTTAGAACTTGATTCCTCTTCATGAAAGGTTTCGGCCATGAAATAATTGGAAACTTAGGAGGGCTTAAAAATTTAGGTTAACATGCTTATGATCTTTCTTATGTTAGTATGTGAAGATATCATGAAAATTTTTATGTTTGTATGTTGTCTAGAGATCATGTGGTCCTTTCATGACTTTCGGCCATATGGGTTTAGTGACTAGATATACCTAACATGCTATGAAGAGATGATATTTAATGATTCCATGAATGATTATGTCTTTATAGGATATGTGTTATGTTCTTTCATGTATGCTTATGACCCATGTATGTATGTACTATGTGCTCAAACATGCTTACTTTATGACATGATAAAATGATACGTTTGTTATGCAAGCCTATGATTCATGCATGTGCTGTGTGCCTAAATATGCATGCTTTAAGATAAGTGATATTTCATGATGTATGTTATGATTCATGCATGTGCTGTGTGCCCAAATATGCATGTTTTATGATATGTTAAGAAATATGATATGCATGAAATGATAAGAACTATGATATGTATGTTAAGTCATGCTACTTTACTTTATGTATGGCTATTACCAAGGGTGTGTTAGAGTGTATACTAAAAGCCTAGCTTTTGTAAACATTTATTTGCTAAAATAAAAGAATCATATTGGTCAATATCTGCATTTATTTATTAAATGTAATTGTTCAATTAATTTATATAGTAGACAACATAAAGTGTGGTGTCACACTTAGAAGATCATGTTGTCAGTTCTTTATAAATTATAAACAGTTGCTCGCGACTAAGATAGAAAGGAACAAACTATTAGTATAGTCGTAGTGTAATTAAGTATTAGTTTATCTTAACTAATAAATTACACTGATACACTTTAAGTGTATTGAGTAGGATCATTTAGGTAAGTTCTTTTTGTACTGACTTAGTAAAAGAACTAAACCTTAGTTATTATGGAAGTTTGTGCTCTTAATCCTAATATAATAACAAGCACATATATTTAATATTTATTTCTTTGATTTATCAAAGGGTGAGGTTTAGCTCGATAAATCAATATGCCCGATAAGTTGGGAAATGATATTACTTATAGTGTGTGTTGTTGATTATAAAAGGAATCTGTGTCCTAGTTATCTAGGTTGAGAATGTCCCCAAGAGGAGCTCATAAGGATTGCCATGATGAACCCTGCAGGTGGACTTAGTCCGACATGACAATAAAGTTGAGTGGTACTACTCTTGGAGCTAGATATTAATTAAGTGAGTTGTTAGTAATTTACTTAATTAGTGGACATTCATAATCTTAAACACAGGGAGACTAACACACTCATGATATGAAGGAGCCCATAATGTAATTTGGGATTGGTGCGGTAGTGCGGTAATAACTCTTTAGTAGAATGAGTTGTTATCGATGAACTTGAGTTGTGTGTTCGGGGCGAACACGGGATACTCAAGCTCATCGGAAGGCCAAAACCAATTTCTCCTCTAGATCCCTGTCGTAGCCTCATTATAGCCTCAAGTCCATCCAAATGAAAGACTCTTCTTGGTGTCCAAGAAGGGAGCCGGACCATTGCTTGGTGACCAAGCAATGGCCGGTCATATCCTCTTCAAGGGGCCGGCCCTATAGCTTGGTGACCAAGCTTGTAGGAGCCGGCCACAATAATTCAAAAAGGGAGGGTTATTTTGAATTTTTAAAATCTTCTCTTTGTAGAAAACTATAAGTTTTAAAAGAGAGATTTTAATTTTTAAAACTTTCCTAATTTGAATTTGGCCACATGTTTTAATAGAGAGTTTTAAAAGTTTTAAAACTTTCCTTTTTTACCATCCTCATGGTTTAAGAAAAAAAAGGAGATAAGTTTTAAAATTAAAATTTTCTATCATCATGTTAAAAAAGGAAATTTTATAAGAGAGTTTTTAAATTTTAAAACATGGTTTTAATTTTAGAAACTTTCCTTTTTTTAACTTCTACTTTAGGAAAGAGAGCTTGTAAAATTTTATAAGAGTTTATCTTGTAAAATTTTATATAAAAAATATTTTTTCCTTGCCTTTTAATGTGGCCGGCCACCTTGCTTGGTGCCCAAGCAAGGGCCGGCCAATAGGATTCAATCTCAATCCTAAAACAAATAGGATTGATCTCAACCATTGATTGATGATTAATTCAATCAAGAGGAAGGAAAAAGGAAAATAAAAAGGGAAAAGGAAAATTATTAAAATCTTTCCTTATTTGCCTTGGGCAAGTAATATAAAAGAAGGGGTAAGGGGTGGCATTCATGGGATACAACTCTTATTCCATTGCTTGGGTGATCTCTTGGTGGCCGGCCCTCTCCCTTTTCTTCTCCCTTTGCTCTATTTTCTATTAGAGGTGGTGGTGGCCGAATATTGCAAGGAGGAGAAGGACTCTTTTGGGTGGTGTTCATCTTGGAGGTTCATCGCCCACACGACGTCCAAGGCAAGGCGAGGAATACGGTAGAAGATCTTGAGGTCATTAGCATACAAAAAGAAGGTATAATTAGCAATTGTTTTCCGCATCATGCTAGTTTTCTTTTTGTAAGAATTCTAAATACAAGAGGCAATTAGATCTAGTTTTTCGAAATAGTTTTTCGAGTTTGTGTTTTCTTCTTTTTCGAACTTGTGTTTCGATTGTTCTTTTTGGTTGACCTAGAGTTATTTAAGGAAATAAATATTAACTTGTGTTTCGATTGTTTCATAACATGATAACAAAATAAATAAAAACTTAACATCAAGTCACCCATATTGTATTACATTTCACAAAACCAAAGCATAGTTCTTAAAGGTTTTAAAGCAGGTTCTTAATTAGTTGCCTAGCCACCGCCACACACATCTTCGTTGCCCCTCCTGCTGCTCCTTTAACTCATCCAGCTTTTTCCTTTATCTGTGGTACAAGGAAAGTAAGCTATGAGCAATCATGGCTCAGTAAGTTCCTTTCCTATTCACTAAAACCAACAATCAGTACATAATCAAATAATGTCTCAACTTAACATGATCTCAACTAGTCATGGCATAACATATCATACTCTTTAAGCATATCATGCAACATAACAAACATTATAACAAGTCATGGCATATCATCTCTTAAAGCATAGCATGAAACATAACATAATCATATCATGGCATATCATCTCTTAAAACATAGCATGAAACATAACATAATCTTATCATGGCATATCATCTCTTAAAACATAGCATGAAACATAACATAATCTTATCATGGCATATCATCTCTTAAAACATAGCATGAAACATAACATAATCATATCATGGCATATCTTAAATCATAGACTCAACACAACAAAATCATAGATTATATGCATCATGATTTTAAAAACATGTATCCGAAAAACATGTGTATGTCTCATGATCTTTTAAAACCATTTTCTTCTTACATATATATACTTGAACATAATATCAACATATTTAGGGCCCCGGCTTGTACCATACATACATAACATAGATGCGCGCATCCTAAGTATATCCAAGGTAGCAAGTCTTGAATCATACTTGAACTAGGTCAAGATCACAAAGCATGGCCTAGGGGCGTATTTGAAGAGTCCATCCCTTATTAGCCTAGATCACAAAGCAAGGCTTAGCCTAGATCACAAAGCAAGGCCTAGGGGTGTACTAAGGAGCCCATCCCTTATTAGCCTAGATCACAAAGCAAGGCTTGGCCTAGATCACAAAGCAAGGCCTAGGGACTGATTAGGAGTCCACCCTTGGTACAAGCCTTACAAAGTAAAATAGCATGTATAAAAATGCATCATTTAGTCACATAGCATAGCATAAAAGTATGCATCACTTAGGCATACATCATATCATAAAAAGTATGCATCACTTAGGCATACATCATGTTATAAGAAAGTATGCATCACTTAGGCATACATCATATCATAAAAGTATGCATCACTTAGGCATACATCATGTTATAAGAAAGTATGCATCACATAGGCATACATCATATCATAAAAAGTATGCATCACTTAGGCATACATCATGTCATAAGAAAGTATGCATCACTTAGGCATACATCATATCATAAAAAGTATGCATCACTTAGGCATACATCATGTCATAAGAAAAAGTAGGCATATTTTTAACACATAGCACATCATAAAAACATGCATATTCTAAGTACATAGCATATCATTAAAGCATGCATATTTCTACTCACATAGCATATCATAAAAGCATGCATATTCTAAGTACAAAGCATATCATTAAAACATGCATATCTCTATCCACATATCATATCATAAAAAGGTATAAATCACAAGCATACATGGTTAAGCATAAGGGTATATCATGTGATTATTCTATCATAAGAAACATGGTAACATAGTTAACTTGGGTTCTAAGCTTCCTAAACCCTTGGGTTCCTATCATGACCGAACCCCCTTAGGTCTCAATTTAGGTAAAAACAACCTCCAAGCATGTGAACCCTAAATCATCATCACATAAATTTCATAGGAAGCATTATAAGCATGATTAACTTGGTTTCTAAGTTCTCCAAGTCCTTAAACTCATGTGGCCGAACCCTATCAGTATATAAACAAGGTCCCAAATGTCATGAAAGCATGGAAACCTTAAACCATATTTATAGCATTTTTTTTCCAAATAGCATAGTAAGCATATTGAGCTAGTTCCTAAGTTCTTCAAGCCCTTAACGTATGTCTTGGTCAATCTTTTAACAAGTATTCATTAGGGCTAAAAACAAACATACAAGCATGTGAACTTGAACTAACATCATGTATAAATTCATAACAAGACATCATACAATAGGTATGGCCGAAACTTACCCTAGCCTCATTTAGGTCACTAAACAACATATAGTATGAGAACTTTGGTTTTCTACTTATCATATTTCATGTAGAGTGACATAAGCATATTTAATTTTTGTTCTAGGGTTTCTAGGACATTTATCCCTTCATGGCCGAAACACACAATGATCCATTTAGGTCATGGAAAAATTATACAAATATGTGACACAATCAACACATTATCATATTTTCATAAGAAGCACTTTTAACACATTTGGTTTCATTTCTAAGGCCTCTAGGTCTTTTAAACCCTACTTGGCCGAAACTCACAGAATATAAACTTGCTTCAAATAGCCTAAAAGCATGAGAAATTATACAAGTTCCATAGCATGTATATAAAGACAAGCATAATAAACATACATGTGAATTGTGTCTTAGGCTTCCTAGGTTTCTTTCCCTTTTTCTTTTATTTTTCCTTATGGCCGAAACCTACCTATCTCTAAACTAGGTTTTAAGTGGCCTAAAGCATGGAAAACCTAAGTAAGTTTCATGGCAAAAATTACTAAGAACATCATATACAAAGTTGGTTCATAAACAAGCTAGGACCCTTGTGAACTTACATGTCATATATCATGTAACTAATTTTCTATACTCAATTTAAACATAAGAGCATTAAACAACTTTCATATCATAATATCACAGAGGTCTTGAGCATATTAGAATTTTGTTCAAGCTTTTGTAAACTATCCATCTTATCATGGCCGAAAATCTAAAACAAGAGTTCATGAATTTCTAGCAATGTACAACATGCAATTCTTTAAGAGAACTCTATATTCTATCATACAAACATGGTTATTTAAATTTAAAGGTCTTCCTAACCCTAAGTCCTTTTCTTTGCCGAAACATATAAATGGATTTCTTTGGTTCTAAGTAACCTTCAAGCAAGAAAACCAATAAACACCCTTAGTAGTTCATGGGAGAAATTTTGTACTAGTTTAGTTAAACAATATTTTTCCCTAACCTCCTTAACATATTTTTGGCCGAAATTCTAGGGTTAGGTACTCCTCTGATCAAGCATCATTTAAGCATAAAAACATGAAGAAAATCCTTCCTACATAGCATAGAAATAAGATCATGAAATAAGGACTTGTTTAAACCATCCTAGATTTGAAAACCCTTTCTTTAGCCGAATTTTCTTAAATTCTTTTCTAGGTTTTCTAATCCTTATAGAATCCAAAAATCACATAAAAGTCTTGTACCACAGGTGAGGGGAAGCTTACATCCTTTTTGCTTGTGGATCTAAGGTATGGTGAAGAAGAAGTAGCCTCTTCTTCTAGTTCCTTTCCCTTGATTCCTTTGCTAAGTCCTGCTTGTATCTTAGGCTTTCTTAGGGAACAAACATGGTTTTGGGGCCGAAGATTGAGGAGAGGGGACTGTGGTGTTCTCGGTGAGGGAGAGGATGAATGAAAGAAAATGAGAGAAAAATTATTTTCTCTTTTCTTGCTCCCTTTTATGTTAAGGGGGAAGAAGTAGAAAAATTGATTTTTTGCTTTCCTTCTCCCTTAACCCATTTCCTATTTTTCTTACATTTATTTTATTTTCTATTTATTCTCACCATTCATGATAAAATAAGGGGGAATGAATCCCCTTAATTCCTCTTTAAGTTTTCGGCAAAAATCAAAGAGGAAGAGGGAGAGAAAGGGAGGAAGGCAAGTTGCCTTTCTCTTGTTCTTTTCTTGCTTTCTCTTCTTAGATCTTTACTCCTATCTTTATCATGCATTCCCTTTCCTTGCTATCAATATCTTCTCTCTATCCCAATTGGTTTCTACTAGTTAATTCTATGAATTATCATATAAGAGGTTCAAGGTTCAATCCTTGACTTCCTCTTCTTTTTATTTCATTTTATTTCTTTTTGCTTCAACTCACTTCTTATTATTTTTCTAAGGCAAAAATCCCATATTCATATATTTATCTTACAAGCTTAGTGGGTATTACAGTACCCTGTACCTCATAAAAAGTTCGTCCTCGAACTTTAAAATAGTTGCATCAGGTGGCACTGAACCTTCGGCTGAGTGCATCGGCCACTTTGTTCGCCTTTCCTGGGTGATAAAGAATCTCGTAGTCATAATCTTTGACTAATTCGAGCCATCGGCGTTGCCTCATATTCAGGCCTTTTTGCGTGAAGAAATATTTCAGACTCTGATGGTCGGTATAAATCTTACACTGAGCTCCATATAAATAATGTCTCCATATTTTGAGAGCGAAGACCACGGCTGCTAGTTCTAAGTCGTGAATGGCATAATTCTTCTCATGTTCTTTAAGTTGTCTAGAAGCGTAGGCAATGACTTTGCCATCTTGCATGAGTACAGCTCCAAGTCCTGTGATGGAAGCATCGCTGTACATATCGAAGCCTCTGTTGGTTTCCGGAAGAGTAAGAATCGGAGCACTGGTCAATCTCCTTTTTAATTATGCGAAACTCTTCTTGCAAGCTTCTGTCCATTCATACTTTGTATTTTTCTTGGTGAGGGATGTCATAGGGGCTGCGATTTTGGAGAAATTCTCTACGAATTTCCTGTAATAACCTGCTAGTCCGAGAAAACTCCTGACTTCGCTGGCATTCTTTGGTCGGTTCCAGTTATTTACAGCTTCGATTTGACTTGGATCCACCATAACTCCATCTTTGGAGATGACATGACCTAGGAATATTACCCGGTCAAGCCAAAACTCACATTTGGAGAATTTTGCATATAGTTGTTTCTCTTGAAGGATCTGTAGTACAGTATTCAGGTGTTCAACATGTTCTTCTGGGGTTCTTGAGTAGATAAGTATATCATCAATGAAGACGATTACAAATTTATCAAGATATGCCGTAAATACTCGATTCATCAGGTCCATAAATACTGCAGGAGCGTTGGTTACTCCGAAAGGCATAACTATGAACTCATAGTGTCCATATCGGGTTCGAAATGCTGTTTTTGGTATATCATCTGGTTTCACCTTCACTTGATGATAAGCGGATCGTAGATCTATCTTTGAGAAAACAGTCGCACCCTTCAGTTGATCAAACAGGTCATCGATCCGTGGGAGTGGGTACCGATTCTTGATCGTCACATTATTCAGCGCTCGGTAGTCTATACACATTCGCATAGACCCATCCTTCTTCTTTACGAATAGCACTGGAGCTCCCCATGGAGAGTGACTAGGACGAATAAGTCCCTTGTCGAGTAATTCGGATAATTGTTCCTGAAGTTCCTTTAATTCAGCTGGAGCCATACGATAAGGTGCTTTTGAAATCGGTTGAGTACCAGGAATCAATTCGATTCCGAATTCTATCTCTCTGTTAGGGGCCAACCCTGGTAGTTCATCTGGAAATACTTTTGGATAGTTGCATACTATTCTGATGTCTTCTAACTTTGGGTCTTGGACTTGATTGGTATCAACCACGTGTGCTAGAAACCCCATACATCCTTTATCTAACATCTTTTGTGCTTTAATAGATGACAATAACTTCTCCGTTCCTTTTGATTCCCCATAAAATTCAAACTCTGGTTCATTTTCGGGTCGGAAAATCACTTTTCTTTTGCGGCACTCGATTGAAGCGCCGTACTTACTAAGGAGATCCATGCCCAAAATTATGTCATAATCCTGCATATCAAGTACTATCAGATTGCAGTAGAGTTCTCTGTTTACGATCCGAATGAGTACTGCTTGCAGCATATGGTCCGATGGCATAATCTCCCCGGATGGTAAGGTTGTTAAGAATGTGTCCTCTAGAGTTCGGAGTGGTATATCTAGCTTCTTCATAAAAGGCGTTGAGACGAACGAGTGTGTTGCCCCGGTATCAAATAATACTACAGCATACTGATTGTAAATAAGTAGCTGACCTGTGACAACAGTAGAGGCGTTCGCCACGTCTTCCTGGGTAAGTGAGTAGATTCTGATCTTCCTTGGCTGATTGAAGTCCCTTCTATGGCAGCTTGCATCTGGTGAAGCTGTGCGGGGGCACTCCTGTTCTGGAAGTTCTGCGAAGGTGGTGCCTGAGGCTGAGTAGGGCAATCTCTTATCAAATGACCTTCCTTTCCGCAATTGTAGCACTTTCTGGTGCTCAGACGACATACTCCAGAATGCATCTTCCCACATGTGGCACACTGAGGGTACTTGGTCTGCTTATTGGCTGGACCACCTTTTGTTTTATTCCACTGTTTCCTCTTTCCACTTGAGTTTCCTTTCCAGTCAGTTCTGGTACTGTGCGATTTTTGTCCTCCGGTCAGTGCTTGGTTCTTGCCCTTATTCATTGCTTCCTGATAGTGCTCGGTAATCAGGGCGCTGCTGACCAGCTCCTCTGCAGTCTGCGGTCTATTAACTCCGCCGGCTACGTTCAGAGCTATCTCGGGTCGGAGCATCTTTAACATCAACCGGACCCTTTCTTTTTCAGTACGGACCAACTTCATTGACTGACAGATCACCTTGCCGAAACTCAGTGAACTCGTCATAGTGCTTGTTGGTCACTTGCATATGGAAAAATTCCTCTAAGAACTCTGTCTCAAAATCTGTCCACTGCATTTGGTTTATTTGCCTTTTCGCCTTTACTCTGTCCCACCACATCCGGGCATCTCCGGTAAGACAGAACGACACGCATTTGACCTTCTCGTGTTCAAGCCAATCCAATAGTTCCATTATGTTCTCCACGGTTTTGAGCCAGGCTTGCGCATCCCATGGTTCACAGTTTCCCGAGAATGCTTCCGGCTTAAGCCTTTGCCACTGAATCAGATAGGCCTCTTGTCGGACCATCGGAGTAGGGGCTGCCGGGGGCACTGGTGCGGCTGTAGGTACAACAGGTAGTGGATTCACCGGTGGGGTGACTGGGTTGCCTTGCTGACCCATTAAGGTAGTGATCAGTTGTTGTTGTTCTGCGATCTGATGCTGGAGGTCTGCGACTACCTGCGTCAGATCTGGTGGAGTCACTGTCCCTCCGGTTCGGGCATTGCGTGTCCTAACCATATTTATCTAAAAGAAATAGACTAGTGTAAGTGGTTATCGATTTTAGCCAATCTAACGTACTGGTTTGTTTCTATCTATTTGTTATGGTATTATTCCTAACCTACCAATATGTACTCCTAATCTAATTTATAACTAAAAGAATAGAATAAAGCATCAAATATAAGCAAGTAAAACATGAATCTAAAGCATAAACAACATAAGGAAAAATAAGGAATATAATGACAAACAATGTAACATAAGGAAATAAAGCGTAAGCAATGTAGTAAAGAAATAAAACATAGGCAATATAACAAGAAAGAAAAATAAAGCATAAGTTATATAACATGAAACTAAACATAAGCATGTAACAAGAAAATTAAACATAAGCATATAACAAGTAAATTAAGCATAAACATTCTTACCTGGAGCGGCAGGTAGGAGGCTTGATGTGTGTGTAGTGAGCTGGCAATAAACTTTGGCTCTGATACCAACCTGTAACGCCCGCCCTCCCTGCTATCAACAAGGGACGGGGCTACGATACTCTATGTACGTATTACAGCGGAAGACTTAAAATTATTTTTCTTAACTTAATTAAAACCGAACTACACTAACATGGTTTCATAACATGATAACAAAATAAATAAAAACTTAACATCAAGTCACCCATATTGTATTACATTTCACAAAACCAAAGCATAGTTCTTAAAGGTTTTAAATCAGGTTCTTAATTAGTTGCCTAGCCACCGCCACACACATCTTCGTTGCCCCTCCTGCTGCTACTTTAACTCATCCAGCTTTTTCCTTTATCTGTGGTACATGGAAAGTAAGCTATGAGCACTCATGGCTCAGTAAGTTCCTTTCCTACTCACTAAAACCAACAATCAGTACATAATCAAATAATGTCTCAACTTAACATGATCT
Organism: Zingiber officinale; assembly: GCF_018446385.1. NCBI lineage: Eukaryota > Viridiplantae > Streptophyta > Magnoliopsida > Zingiberales > Zingiberaceae > Zingiber > Zingiber officinale. The sequence goes on from NC_055990.1 coordinate 82,985,432, forward strand.
CAACTAGTCATGGCATAACATATCATGCTCTTTAAGCATATCATGCAACATAACAAACATTATAACTAGTCATGGCATATCATCTCTTAAAGCATAGCATGAAACATAACATAATCATATCATGGCATATCATCTCTTAAAACATAGCATGAAACATAACATAATCTTATCATGGCATATCATCTCTTAAAACATAGCACGAAACATAACATAATCTTATCATGGCATATCATCTCTTAAAACATAGCATGAAACATAACATAATCGTATCATGGCATATCTTAAATCATAGCCTCAACACAACATAATCATAGATTATATGCATCATGATTTTAAAAACATGTATCTGAAAAACATGTATATGTCTCATGATCTTTTAAAACCATTTTCTTCTTACATATATATACTTGAACATAATATCAACATATTTAGGGCCCCGACTTGTACCATACATACATAACATTGATGCGCGCGTCCTAAGTATATCCAAGGTAGCAAGTCTTGAATCATACTTGGAACTAGGTCAAGTTCACAAAACATGGCCTAGGGGCGTATTTGAAGAGTCCATCCCTTATTAGTCTAGATCACAAAGCAAGGCTTGGCCTAGATCACAAAGCAAGGCGTAGGGGTGTAATAAGGAGCCCATCCCTTATTAGCCTAGATCACAAAGCAAGGCTTGGCCTAGATCACAAAGCAAGGCCTAGGGACTGATTAGGAGTCCACCCTTGGTACAAGTCTTACAAAGTAAAATAGCATGTATAAAAATGCATCATTTAGTCACATAGCATAGCATAAAAGTATGCATCACTTAGGCATACATTATGTCATAAAAGTATGCAACACTTAGGCATACATCATATCATAAAAAGTATGCATCACTTAGGCATACATCATGTCATAAGAAAGTATGCATCACTTAGGCATACATCATATCATAAAAAGTATGCATCACTTAGGCATACATCATGTCATAAGAAAAAGTAGGCATATTTTTAACACATAGCACATCATAAAAACATGCATATTCTAAGTACATAGCATATCATTAAAGCATGCATATTTCAACTCACATAGCATATCATAATAGCATGCATATTCTAAGTACATAGCATATCATTAAAACATGCATATCTCTATCCACATATCATATCATAAAAAGGTATAAATCACAAGCATACATGGTTAAGCATAAGGGTATATCATGTGATTATTCTATCATAAGAAACATGGTAACATGGTTAACTTGGGTTCTAAGCTTCCTAAACCCTTGGGTTCCTATCATGGCCGAACCCCCTTAGGTCTCAATTTAGGTAAAAACAACCTCCAAGCATGTGAACCCTAAATCATCATCACATAAATTTCATAGGAAGCATTATAAGCATGATTAACTTGGTTTCTAAGTTCTCCAAGTCCTTAAACTCATGTGGCCGAACCCTATCAGTATATAAACAAGGTCCCAAATGTCATGAAAGCATGGAAACCTTAAACCATATTTATAGCATTTTTTTCCAAATAGCATAGTAAGCATATTGAGCTAGTTCCTAAGTCCTTCAAGCCCTTAACGTATGTCTTGGTCAATCTTTTAACAAGTATTCATTAGGGCTAAAAACAAACATACAAGCATGTGAACTTGAACTAACATCATGTATAAATTCATAACAAGACATCATATAATTGGTATGGCCGAAACTTACCCTAGCCTCATTTAGGTCACTAAACAACATATAGTATGAGAACTTTGGTTTTCTACTTATCATATTTCATGTAGAGTGACATAAACATATTTAATTTTTATTCTAGGGTTTCTAGGGCATTTATCCCTTCATGGCCGAAACACACAATGATCCATTTAGGTCATGGAAAAATTATACAAATATGTGACACAATCAACACATTATCATATTTTCATAAGAAGCACTTTTAACACATTTGGTTTCATTTCTAAGGCCTCTAGGTCTTTTAAACCCTACTTGGCCAAAACTCACAGAATATAAACTTGCTTCAAATAGCCTAAAAGCATGAGAAATTATACAAGTTCCATAGCATGTATATAAAGACAAGCATAATAAACATACATGTGAATTGTGTCTTAGGCTTCCTAGGTTTTTTTCCCTTTTTCTTTTATTTTTCCTTATGGTCGATACCTACAAATCTCTAAACTAGGTTTTAAGTGGCCTAAAGCATGGAAAACCTAAGTAAGTTTCATGGCAAAAATTACTAAGAACATCATATACAAAGTTGGTTCATAAACAAGCTAGGACCCTTGTGAACTTACATGTCATATATCATGTAACTAATTTTCTATACTCAATTTAAACATAAGAGCATTAAACAACTTTCATATCATAATATCACAGAGGTCTTGAGCATAGTAGAATTTTTTTCAAGCTTTTCTAAACTATCCATCTTATCATGGCCGAAAATCTAAAACAAGAGTTCATGAATTTCTAGCAATGTACAACATGCAATTCTTTAAGAGAACTCTATATTCTATCATACAAACATGGTTATTTAAATTTAAATGTCTTCCTAACCCTAAGCCCTTTTCTTGGCTGAAACATATAAATGGATTTCTTTGGTTCTAAGTAACCTTCAAGCAAGAAAACCAATAAAAACCCTTAGTAGTTCATGGGAGAAATTTTGTACTAGTTTAGTTAAACAATATTTTTCCCTAACCTCCTTAACATATTTTTGGCCAAAATTCTAGGGTTAGGTACTCCTCTGATCAAGCATCATTTAAGTATAAAAACATGAAGAAAATCCTTCTTACATAGCATAGAAAGAATATCATGAAATAAGGACTTGTTTAAACCATCCTAGATTTGAAAACCCTTTCTTTAGCCGAATTTTCTTAAATTCTTTTCTAGGTTTTCTAATCCTTATAGAATCTGAAAATCACATAAAATCCTTGTACCATAGGTGAGGGGAAGCTTACATCCTTTTTGCTTGTGGATCTAAGGTATGGTGAAGAAGAAGTAGCCTCTTCTTCTAGTTCCTTTCCCTTGATTCCTTTGCTAAGTCCTCCTTGTATCTTAGGCTTTCTTAGGGAACAAACTTGGTTTTGGGGCCGAAGATGGAGGAGAGGGGACTGTGGTGTTCTCGGTGAGGGAGAGGATGAATGAGAGAAAATGAGAGAAAAATAATTTTATCTTTTCTTGCTCCCTTTTATGTTAAGGGGGAAGAAGTAGAAAAATTGATTTTTTGCTTTCCTTCTCCCTTAACCCATTTTCTATTTTTCTTACATTTATTTTATTTTCTATTTATTCTCACCATTCATGATAAAATAAGGGGGAATGAATCCCCTTAATTCCTCTTTAAGTTTTCGGCAAAAATCAAAGAGGAAGAGGGAGAGAAAGGGAGGAAGGCAAGTTGCATTTCTCTTGTTCTTTTCTTGCTTTCTCTTCTTAGATCTTTACTCCTATCTTTATCATGCATTCCCTTTCCTTGCTATCAATATCTTCTCTCTATCCCAATTGGTTTCTACTAGTTAATTCTATGAATTATCATATAAGAGGTTCAAGGTTCAATCCTTGACTTCCTCTTCTTTTTATTTCATTTTATTTCTTTTTGCTTCAACTCACTTCTTATTATTTTTCTAAGGCAAAAATCCCATATTCATATATTTATCTTACAAGCTTAGTGGGTATTACACAATGTTAATGCGACGAGACTAGCATGTAGGTCAACTCGATGACTTGATCTCACAAGTCATGGATATAGAGATATCAAGTTGACACATGGATATGCATTGGAGAATATATACAGAATGACTCGCCATGAGAAAGTATCATGGATCGTTATATGAGTGTCATATACTATCTCATGTGGTTATTAGTATGACTACTAGTCCTTGGACCTGAAGTAACCATGGATCCCTACATAAGGAGTTACGTACTTTGGCTTCGTCAAACGTCACCCGTAATTGGGTGGACTATAAAGGTGATTACTGGGTATGTAACGAATTATGCAGAGAGATGTGAGTGATGTAGATGGGATCTATCCCTCCTATATAATGGGAGTGACATCGATATTCTTGATAGAGTGAGATCACGAAGTGCATGGCCATGCCCAAATGAGTCAATATGAGATATTGAGCTCATTTGATTGAGTGAGTCTACTTGGAGTTCAAGATTTAGATTGATTAGAGGATGATACGGTCTATGCCTCACATTGATCAATCTAGATGTCTAGGATAGAAGGACAATGTCATATATTGTGAGTAGTCACAATTAGTAGTCACAAGGTGATGTTGGATCTCAACATTCTTGTAACTTGGCTAGTAATGATGTGTTGCTATATATCGCTCATTACTTATGCTACTAAATGAGTTTAGGAGCATTGCCAACGTTATAAGAACCTATAGGGTCACACACAAAGGACAATTAGATGGAGATTAGGATCATATGATGAACCAAGAGGATTAGATTCATGTGATGAATCAAAGTGGATTAAGAGTAATCCTAATTGCATTAATTGAGTTGGACTCAATTTGATTCATGTATTAAATGAGTCTAATTTAGATTATGACTCATTGAATCAATTTAATTAAATGAATTATATTCATTATATTAAATTGGCTTGAATCAAATGGTTGGATTTAATCAACCATGGGAGTAATGAAGTCAAGTTTGACTTGACTTGAGAGGAAGATGAAGGGTCAAGTTTGACTTCACCATTTGCCACCTCATTGGTGAGTTGGCAAAGAGCGGGCCAATAATGATGTGCCACATCTTCAAGGCTAGCATATGTATATGCCACCTCATGAGGGAGACCAAGAGTTGTGACTCTTGGTATCCCATGGAGGTTTAAAAGCTTTCTTTTCAATGTGGCCGACCACTTAATTCTTCTTGGGAGTTTTCATTTGGTGAGTAACTTCCTTCTTCTTCCTCTCAAGGTTTCTTCTCTCCCTCTCCTCCTCCTTGCCGTGACTGATCAAGGGTGCTAGCACACCTTTGTTTAGTTTTCTCCACCTATTTGTTCGTGTGGATACTTCTAGAGGTTTGTACACTTGACAACCTCGAGATCCGGCATCACTTGGACGAGCAGGATTGCGAAGGGCATCGCAACGAGGGTAAAATTCCTTTCTCCTAGTGTAGATCTATGCTTTAGTAAACTCGTACATGAAATTTATTTTATAAACATCGTACGGATCCGGTGGCATGGGAGATTCGGGGTTTCTACAACGCGAAAAAGTGGTTTTTACGGCCCGAAAATCCCAACAGGGTGGTAGCTCTCAAATGATGATGTCTCTTAGTTCTTAAGCAAACTCTAGAACAAATCAGAATATCACGTTGCAATTCAAAAGATACCACCGAAACTTATAAAGGTAGAATTTTTAAGAGAAAATGAAAGAGTAGAAGTTTGAGAGTAAGGAAAACAAGAAAGGGATTGTTGAAGATAATTTACTTCGATTCGCACAAGCAGTTTTTTTTTCTGCGCTTTCTTCTACTTCTTCTTTTTTTGTCTTTTCATTGTGCACTCTTTTTTTTCACAATTTTTTTTTTGCTTTTGCCTGAACAACAAGTAAAAATAGATTTGCACTTGCCTTTGAAATGAAGCTCTGATACCAGATGATACGATCCCCACCAATAAATGTGATGGAACCCGAAACAAAGGTGGATAGAACCCCCAAGAACTAAACGACAAGAGTGTGAGCCTTGACCCGTAACCAAGAATTGGCACGAACCAAGCCTACGAAGGAAAGAAATGCCACACCTAGGGGTGATAAGTTTCGATGGGTTGAACGCCACGAGAGTAGATTCGATAAGTTCAGCAAGTTCTTTCAAGAACTAAGAGAGCACACAATCTCACCAAAAACTAAGTTGCTTCATTTAGCCCAATGTTTTTTGATTAGCCCATTTAGTGCTTCCTTGAAACACTTTGCCCGTAGTCTTGTAATTGGGCCTTCTGGAAGAGATAACTGATCTCTCCTATTTTCAGCCCTTGGGCATGTAACACCCATGGAGTACTTAGCAAGATTTTAGATATATTTTTTTATCATGAATAAAAATAGGCTTATGTGTAAATTTGTAAAAAAAAATGATAAAATAAAATAGAACCAAAAAGAGATGACCAAGGCTTGAACCTTGGACCTCTTACTAGATATATGTAGGTGTTAACCAATGGACCAAGAGTAGTTATTATTAAAGAGAGAAGTAACAATATAGTTAATAGTAAGAAAAGAGCTTTTTCATTGAGAAGGAGAAGTTAGAGTTGCCTTCTCCCTCTCAAGAGAAAAGAGGATTCTTGCTTCCTCTTTTCATTACGGAGAAATAAAAGAAAGGAGATGGAAAAGTACATTTTCCCTTCCTTCTCTCATGATGAATAAAAGGGAAATTTAAGAGGAAAACTCATTTTCTCCTCTTCCTCCTCCCTCCTCCTCCTCACCGTGACCAAGATCTCTCCTCACCTCTCCTTGCCGAGATCCAAAAACAAAGGAGGACCCCTCTATAGGAAGGCTCCACAAGCAAGATATTTCCCCTTAGTAAATCAATTAAGGATGTAAGTATTCCCTCACCTGTGGTACAAGTCGCTTACGGTATTTTCGAAAGATTTGAACTCTTGAAAATAAAAATAAAAAGAGAAGAAACCATGCTCATGAATCTTAGTAGGTTATGATTTGAATTTAGTTAAAAAAAAATTATGTTGTATGATGTTTAAGTTTGATCTTCTTATTAATATGTTATTGATCTTCTCTTTTTATAAGTTTCGGCCATGATGAAATTTTAGGGTTCATGAAGCTTAAAACCTAATTTACCATGCTCATGGATTTCTTTATGATGTGTTATGAAAGTAGCTAGAGATTCATGTTTACATGTTGCTTAAAAGTTTACTTCTTAGCTTATGAAGTTTCGGCAATGATGAAATTTTAGGGTTCATGAAGCTTAAAACCTAATTTACCCTGCTCATGGATTTCTTTATGATGTGTAATGAAAGTAGCTAGAGATTCATGTTTACATGTTGCTTAAAAGTTTACTTCTTAGCTTATGAAGTTTCGGCCATGATGAAATTTTAGGATTCATGAAGCTTAAAACCTAATTTACCATGCTCATGGATTTCTTTATGATGTGTTATGAAAGTAGCTAGAGATTCATGTTTACATGTTGCTTAAAAGTTTACTTCTTAGCTTATGAAGTTTTGGCCATGATAGAGTTTTAGGGTTTCATAAAGCTCCAACCCTAATTTAGCATGTTCATAGGCTTCTTTGTGATATGTTATCAAATTGGCTAGGTATTCATGTTCATAGGTTGCTTAGAAGTCTACTTCTTGTTGTATGATGTTTCGGCCATGATAACTTTTTAGGGTTCATGAAGCTCAAAACCTAAGTTATTATGCTCATAGACTTTCTTATGATATGTTATAAAATTTGCTAGAAATTCATGCTTATATGTTGCTTAGAAGTTCATTTCCTTGTTGTATGATGTTCGGCCATGATAACTTCGTAGGGTTCATGAAGCTCAAACCTATGTTAGTATGCTCAAAGACTTTCTTATGATATGTTATAAAATTTGCTAGAAATTCATGCTTATATGTTGCTTAGAAGTTCATTTCCTAGTTGTATGATGTTTCGGCCATGATAACTTTGTAGGGTTCATGAAGCTCAAAACCTAAGTTAGTATGCTCAAAGACTTTCTTATGATATGTTATAAAATTTGCTAGAAATTCATGCTTATATGTTGCTTAGAAGTTCATTTCCATTTGATGAAGTTTCGGCCATGATGAATTCTTAGGGTTCATGAAGCTCCAAACCTAATTTAGTATGTTCATATACTTCTTATGATATGTTATGAAGTTAGCTAAGTATTCATGTTGTATGTTGCTTAGAAGTTACTTTTTATGAACTCTCGGCCATAACTATAATCTAGGATTCAAGAAAGTTTAAACTTAAACTTAGCAAGCCCATGAATTTTCCTTTTGATATGATATGAAGGGAGTTTGTTATTTTTATGCTCATGTAGAACTTAGTTCCATGCTTTTAGGGGTTCGGCCACAACTAAGTTAAAAGGGCTAGGAAGCTTAGAACCCACTACCTATGCTCATGATATTCTTATTAGCTTATGACATGAATTTGATTTAAGGTTCACATGCTTATATGTAGTTGTAACCTAAAACTTAGCATGGTGACTCTCGGCCACCTTATGAAACTAGGGTTAGAGACCCAATCATGACTTTGCTAGGTGTCTCACATACTAGAATATGAACTAGGAGATACTAGTAAATGTTTCCCATGTATGATTATGGTTGCCTACTATAATTTATATATTTAATTAAGGATGCTCATGAATTATGCATGATGGTGACCCTTATGATATGTTTTATGTTTAAGTATACATGCTTTATTAACATGTTTATTTATGTATGTTATGAATTATGCATGATATGATTCTTAAGATGCCTATGTACTCAAGCATGTATGATTTCAAATATATTGCATGCTCATTTATGTAAGCTTATGAACCAAGCATGATAATGGTTTTATATGATGGCTATGTGTCAAGAATGTTTGCCTTATGATATGATAAGAAAATGGCAAAGAGTTGCTTCCCTTAAGTTGGGATTAAGAGCACTCTTCATGTTAAGACAAGAGCCTGACATCTATGATGATATGATATGACAGTTATGATGATATGATATGCATGACATGTACTTTACTTTGTATGGCTTGTACCATGGGTGGGCTCCATCAGCGCCCCTAGACCGACGGACTATGAACGGGTCTAGTAAAAAGGGATGGGCTCCACAAGCGCCCCTAAACCGACGGACTATGAACGGGTCTAGTAAAAAGGGATGGGCTCCTTAGTACGCTCCTAGACCGAAGGACTATGAACGGGTCTAGAAAAAAGGGATGGGCTCCTTAGTACGCCCCTAGGCCGACGGACTATGAACGGGTCTAGATCCCTAGTAGGTTCGGGGCTACCTACCCTGTCCTAGGGATTGCGCGCATTTATGTATGTATGTGGTACAAGCCGGGCCCTCATGATGATGATATTATGTTTAAGTATTAAAAGATATGTTTAAAGACATCTTGCACTACATGACATAAGTTTTAAAAAGGACATTTTGCATAATGCACCCATTCATATATGATATGTTTCTTTAAAGTTTTATATAACCTGGTGATATGTTAGGTTTCTCATGATTCACCTCACATGATCCCTTATTTATGATATGTTAGAAACATGATTCATAAGGATATGTTATGATAAGGAACTATGCTCACATTACATATTGTTAGATGACTATGTCTTCATTGATGATATGCTTATATGATTATGCTTGAGATACGGTTTTTGTGAGTAGGAAAGAATCTTACTGAGCTCGTGTGCTCATAGCTTACTTCCTTATACCACAGATAAAGGCAAGGGATGGATGACCTAAGGGAGCTGCAGAAGAGGCAAGGAGGTGTGTGTGGCAGTGGCTCGGCTAAGACAAATAAGACCTGCTATAATATTTTGTTATGATTGACATGAACCATTTGTATTTATGTTACATTCCAGTATAACTTTATGATATTTCCGCTTCTTTATGTTATAAGAAAGAAATTTTAAATATGCATGTATCCTGGAATAGTTAAGTAAGTAAGTAGCCCTGTTCATTTGAGTAGCAGGGAGGGCGGGCGTTACAGTTGGTATCAGAGCGAAGTTAGTCTTCCCACTGCACACACATCGAGTCTCTTTCTGCCGCTTCAAGTAAGAAAATTTTTATGCTTCGTATATTTCTTTTATGATGCTTATGCTCAGTTTATTTATTTATTTCTTTTATGATGCTTATGCTCAGTTTATTTATTTATTTATTTTATTTATGGTGCTTTAGTAGTATGCATGCTTACTTTATTTTTTAAGTCACAGTTTTAGTTTAGGTTGCATGATGGTAGGTTAGGGGTGATAACACAACAAACTTACAAATAGTTAGAAATGACGTTAACCTTTCGTTAGTCTGGTTAGGAATGATAATAACTTACGCTAGCTCTATTGTCATTAATGAAGATAAGGATGGCTAGAAAACGTAATACCAGAGCAGAGGAAACAGCATCTCCACCTAATCTGATGCATGTAGTTACCGAGCTCCAGCGTCATGTTACGGAACAGCAGCAAATGATCACTTCTCTGCAGAATCAACAGGGGAATCCTGTTACCCCACCAGGACACCAGAATGTAGTACCGGTAATACCTACAGCTGTTCTAGTACCACCGGCACCTGCACCACCGGTAGGTCCAGCTCTAGTGGTCCGTCAGGAAGCATATCTGATTCAGTGGCAGAGATTGAAGCCAGAAGCTTTCTCCGGAAACTGTGAACCATGGGACGCACAGGCCTGGTTCAAGACTGTGGAGAGCATAGTGGAGTTACTGGATTGGCCTGAACACGAGAAAGTCAAATGTGCATCATTCTGCCTTACCGGAGGTGCCAGGATGTGGTGGGACAGAGTGAAGGCAAAAAGACAAGTAAATCAGATGACATGGACAGACTTCGAGACAGAATTTTTCGAAGAATTTTTCCATATGCGAGTCACAAATAAACACTATGATGAATTCATCGAGTTCCGACAAGGTGATCTATCAGTCAATGAAGCCGTTAAGAAATTCAACCGCCTAGCACGCATGTGCCCAGAGTTGCTCAGTACAGAGAGAGAAAGGGTCAGACTTATGCTGAAGATGCTCAAACCTGAGATAGCCCTGAACGTGGCCGGCGGAGTTAATAAACTGCAGACCGCCGAAGAATTAATCAGCAACGCTCTGATCACGGAACACTATCAGAAGGCAATGAATGAGGGCATGAATCAAACTCAGTCAGGGGGACAGAAATCACAAAGTAACCGAACCAGCTGGAAAGGAAATCACTATGGCAAGAGGAAGCAATGGAGTGATTCCAAGAGTGGTCCAGCAAGCAAGCAACTCATGTTCCCTCAATGTATTACTTGCGGAAAGAAGCACCCGGGGACATGCCGTATAGGTACTAACAGGTGCTACAACTGTGGAATGGAAGGACATATGGCTCGAAACTGCCCTACTCAGATCCAGACACCTATCCCTCCGCAGGTCAAGAACAAAGGTGCGCCTTCACAACTACACCTGATGCAAGCTGCAATAGAAGGCCCGCATATAAGCCAAGGGAGACTGGAAGCTCCGCCAGTAGCGACGGATGGCAGAATTTTCTCCATCGCCAAGGAGGATGCGACCAATGCTTCCACGGTCGTCACAGGTCAGATAATTGTCTTTAATCAGTATGCTACTGTGTTGTTTGACACTGGGGCAACACACTCGTTTATTTCTACACCTTTCACGGGAAAGATTGGCATGCCACCCCAAGCCTTAGACTGCAAATTTTTAACGACGTTACCATCGGGAGATGTGATGCCATCCACACATATACTGCGAGCCGCACCCGTCAGAATTACAGACAGAGAACTCTACTGTAATCTGATAGTGCTGGACATGCAGGATTATGATATTATACTGGGCATGGATTTCCTGAGTAAATACGGAGCTTCGATAGAGTGCGGAAAAAGAAGAGTAATTTTCCAGCCTGAAGCAGAACCGACCTTCGAATTCATTGGAGGAAACAAGAAAGAAGTTAAAAAGTTTTTATCAGCTTTAAAGGCACAGAAGATGTTAGATGGTGGATGCACTGGGTTTCTAGCTCATGTGGTTGATACAAATCAGGCAAGGGAACTGAAGCAAGAAGATGTCAAAGTCGTATGTAACTACCCAGAGGTATTCCCGGATGAACTACCAGGGTTAGCACCTGACCGAGAAATCGAGTTCGAGATTGAATTGATCCCTGGAACAAAGCCGATCTCTAAAGCACCTTACCGTATGGCGCCGGCTGAATTGGAGGGACTTCAAAAACAGCTACGGGAGTTGCTCGACAAGGGACTTATCCGACCTAGTCACTCACCATGGGGGGCTCCGGTACTGTTCGTTAAAAAGAAAGATGGGTCTATGCGAATGTGCATAGATTATCGAGCACTGAATAAAGTTACAATCAAGAACAGATATCCCCTACCACGGATTGATGATATGTTCGACCAGTTGAAGGGGGCCACTGTTTTCTCCAAGATTGACTTGAGATCTGGCTATCATCAAGTGAAGGTGAAACAAGATGATATAGCGAAAACGACCTTCCGAACAAGATACGGACATTATGAGTTCGTAGTAATGCCCTTTGGGGTGACAAATGCTCCTGCTCTATTCATGGACCTGATGAACCGGGTATTCTCAATATATCTCGACAAATTTTTGATTTTTTTTATAGATGATATTCTCATTTATTCGAGAACCCAGGAAGAACATGCCAAACACCTGGAAATAGTTTTACAAATTCTTCGGGAAAAGCAATTGTATGCAAAATTCTCCAAATGTGAATTTTGGCTCGACCAAGTATCATTTCTGGGTCATGTTATCTCTAGGGATGGAGTAATGGTACACCCAATCAAGATCGAAGTTGTCAGTAATTGGAATAGGCCAAGGAATGGCAGCAAAATCAGGAGTTTCCTCGGACTAGCAGGTTATTACCGGAAGTTTGTAGAGGGTTTCTCCAGAATCGCAGCACCAATGACAGCCCTCACTCGGAAAAATAAGAAGTATGAATGGACAGATGACTGCGAGAAGAGCTTCACAGAACTGAAAAAGAGACTGACCAGTGCTCCAATTCTTATTCTTCCGGAAAGCAACGAAGGATTTGATATGTACAGCGACACTTCTAAAGTAGGACTCGGAGTTGTACTCATGCAAAATGGCAAAGTCATTACCTATGCCTCCAGGCAACTCAAGGAACACGAGAAAAATTATCCTACACACGATTTGGAACTAGCAGCCGTGGTTTTTGCTCTTAAGATATGGAGACATTATCTATATGGAGCACAGTGTAAGATCTATACAGATCACCAAAGTCTGAAATATTTCTTCACAAAGAAGGACCTGAACATGAGACAATGAAGATGGCTTGAACTAGTCAAGGACTATGACTGCGAGATCTTTTATCATCCAGGAAAAGCGAACAAAGTGGCTGATGCACTCAGCTGAAAATTGTAGGCCACCGAAGTACCCGGAGCTATTTTAAGTTCGAGGATGAACTTTAATGAGGTATGGGGGACTGTAACACCCATGGAGTACTTAACAAGATTTTAGATATATTTTTTTATCATGAATAAAAATAGGCTTATGTGTAAATTTGTAAAAAAAAATGATAAAATAAAATAGAACAAAAAAGAGATGACCAAGGCTTGAACCTTGGACCTCTTACTAGATATATGTAGGTGTTAACCAATGGACCAAGAGTAGTTATTATTAAAGAGAGAAGTAACAATATAGTTAAGAGTAAGAAAAGAGCTTTTTCATTGAGTAGAAGAAGTTAGAGTTGCCTTCTCCCTCTCAAAAGAAAAGAGGATTCTTGCTTCCTCTTTTCATTAAGGAGAAATAAAAGAAAGTAGAAGGAAAAGTACATTTTCCCTTCCTTCTCTCATGATGAATAAAAGGGAAATTTAAGAGGAAAACTCATTTTCTCCCATTCTTCCTCCCTCCTCCTCCTCACCGTGACCAAGATCTCTCCTCACATCTCCTTGCCGAGATCCAAAAACAAAGGAGGACCCCTCTATAGGAAGGCTCCACAAGCAAGATATTTCCCCTTAAGTAAATCAAATAAGGATGTAAGTATTCCCTCACCTGTGGTACCCTCACCTGTGGTACAAGTCGCTTACAGTATTTTCGAAAGATTTGAACTCTTGAAAATAAAAATAAAAAGAGAAGAAACCATGCTCATGAATCTTAGTAGGTTATGATATGAATTTAGTTAAAAAAAAAATTATGTTGTATGATGTTTAAGTTTGATCTTCTTATTAATATGTTATTGATCTTCTCTTTTTATAAGTTTCGGCCATGATAAAATTTTAGGGTTCATGAAGCTTAAAACCTAATTTACCATGCTCATGGATTTCTTTTTTATGTGTTATGAAAGTAGCTAGAGATTCATGTTTACATGTTGCTTAAAAGTATACTTCTTAGCTTATGAAGTTTCGGCCATGATGAAATTTTAGGGTTCATAAAGCTTAAAACCTAATTTACCCTTCTCATGGATTTCTTTAAGATGTGTTATGAAAGTAGCTAGAGATTCATGTTTACATGTTGCTTAAAAGTTTACTTCTTAGCTTATGAAGTTTCGGCCATGATGAAATTTTAGGGTTCATGAAGCTTAAAACCTAATTTACCATGCTCATGGATTTCTTTATGATGTGTTATGAAAGTAGCTAGAGATTCATGTTTACATGTTGCTTAAAAGTTTACTTCTTAGCTTATGAAGTTTCGGCCATGATAGAGTTTTAGGGTTTCATAAAGCTCCAACCCTAATTTAGCATGTTCATAGGCTTCTTTGTGATATGTTATCAAATTGGCTAGGTATTCATGTTCATAGGTTGCTTAGAAGTCTACTTCTTGTTGTATGATGTTTCATCCATGATAACTTTTTAGGGTTCATGAAGCTCAAAACCTAAGTTAGTATGCTCATAGACTTTCTTATGATATGTTATAAAATTTGCTAGAAATTCATGCTTATATGTTGCTTAGAAGTTCATTTCCTTGTTGTATTATGTTCGGCCATGATAACTTTGTAGGGTTCATGAAGCTCAAAACCTAAGTTAGTATGCTCAAAGACTTTCTTATGATATGTTATAAAATTTGCTAGAAATTCATGCTTATATGTTGCTTAAAAGTTCATTTCCTAGTTGTATGATGTTTCGGCCATGATAACTTTGTATAGTTCATGAAGCTCAAAACTTAAGTTAGTATGCTCAAAGACTTTCTTATGATATGTTATAAAATTTGCTAGAAATTCATGCTTATATGTTGCTTAGAAGTTCATTTCCATTTGATGAAGTTTCGGCCATGATGAATTCTTAGGGTTCATGAAACTCCAAACCTAATTTAGTATGTTCATAAACTTCTTATGATATGTTATGAAATTAGCTAAGTATTCATGTTGTATGTTGCTTAGAAGTTACTTTTTATGAACTCTCGGCCATAACTATAATCTAGGATTCAAGAAAGTTTAAACTTAAACTTAGCAAGCCCATGAATTTTCCTTATGATATGATATGAAGGTAGTTTGTTATTTTTATGCTCTTGTAGAACTTAGTTCCATGCTTTTATGGGTTCGGCCACAGCTAAGTTAAAAGGGCTAGGAAGCTTGGAACCCACTACCTATGCTCATGATATTCTTATTAGCTTATGACATGAATTTGATTTAAGGTTCACATGCTTATATGTAGTTGTAACCTAAAACTTAGCATGGTGACTCTCGGCCACCTTATGAAACTAGGGTTAGAGACCCAATCATGACTTTGCTAGGTGTCTCACATACTAGAATATGAACTAGGAGATACTAGTAAATGTTTCCCATGTATGATTATGGTTGCCTACGATAATTTATGTATTTAATTAAGGATGCTCATGAATTATGCATGATGGTGACCCTTATGATATGTTTTATGTTTAAGTATACATGCTTTATTAACATGTTTATTTAAGTATGTTATGAATTATGTATGATATGATTCTTAAGATGACTATGTACTCAAGCATGTATGATTTCAAATATGTTGCATGCTCATTTATGTAAGCTTATGAACCAAGCATGATAATGGTTTTATATGATGGCTATGTGTCAATAATGTATGCCTTATGATATGATAAGAAAATGGCAAAGAGTTGCTTCCCTTAAGTTGGGATTAAGAGCACTCTTCATGTTAAGACAAGAGCATGACATCTATGATGATATGATATGACAGTTATGATGATATGATATGCATGACATGTACTTTACTTTGTATTGCTTGTACCAAGGGTGGGCTCCATAAGTACCCCTAGACCGACGGACTATGAACGAGTCTAGTAAAAACGGATGGGCTCCTTAATACGCCCCTAGACCGACGAACTATGAACGGGTCTAGTAAAAAGGGATGGGCTCCTTAGTACGCCCCTAGGCCGACGAACTATGAACGGGTCTAGATCCCTAGTAGGTTCGGGGCTAGCTACCCTTTCCTAGGGATTGCGCGCATTTATGTATATATGTGGTACAAGCCGGGCCCTCATGATGATGATATTATGTTTAAGTATTAAAAGATATGTTTAAAGACATCTTGCACTCGACATGACATATGTTTTAAAAAGGACATTTTGCAAAAATGCACCCATTCATATATGATATGTTTCTTTTAAGTTTTATATAACCTGGTGATATGTTAGGTTTCTCATGATTCACCTCACATGATCCCTTATTTATGATATGTTAGAAACATGATTCATAAGGATATGTTATGATAAGGAACTATGCTCACATTACATATTGTTAGATGATTATGTCTTCATTGATGATATGCTTATATGATTATGCTTGAGATACGGTTTTTGTGAGTAGGAAAGAATCTTACTGAGTTCGTGTGCTCATAGCTTACTTCCTTGTACCACAGATAAAGGCAAGGGATGGATGGCCTAAGGGAGCTGCAGAAGAGGCAAGGAGGTGTGTGTGGCAGTGGCTCGGCTAAGACAAATAAGACCTGCTATAATATTTTGTTATGATTGACATGAACCATTTGTATTTATGTTACATTCCAGTATAACTTTATGATATTTCCGCTGCTTTATGTTATAAGAAAGAAATTTTAAATATGCATGTATCCTGGAATAGTTAAGTAAGTAAGTAGCCCCGTCCCTTTGAGTAGCAGGGAGGGCGGGCGTTACAGGGCATACATCACCTTCTCTAGGTAACTTATCATGCGCTCGGTCAGCTTAAGGGATGACTGGGCATATAACATTTATACTTGTATTATTATCACCTGAATGGAATTCCAGCACAACATATATTATTATTATTAAAGAGATCTCCCATGAGCATGATATACTCTACCACTCTCTAACGAGTATTTTAATGCTACGAAGAGAGTAGTTGAGCTTAATATAATGCATAGCAGTGGAATATACTTAATGTAGCAGAATAGTTCAATAAAAGTGATTGGCTTATGATGTGAACCCAACAAGAAATATATCTCAAGAACCCACAACGAATTGAAAACAGAAAGAAGGAAGGTCTAAAGACGATAAGATGGATGAAAGAAACCTCGACCCAATGCTTAGAAAAGCACGAACCTTGGTATACATTATTTCCTTGAAAACAAAAGGTATCCATTACTTTCTACGGTATTTCCTTGAAATAGGGATTGATTCTCTACTAGGAGGTTAATTATAGTTTTAGGAGTTTTTTCTGAATTAATGTTACGAAGTGACTTTGTAATTTAGTGATTGTATGACCGGGGGGCACTATGACAGGGGGTATCCCTTTATCCAGACTTTTTAGGTTATCCTTTTAACTTAATTGCATTAAATCTATTGTTAGAAAGTAAATTGAATAACTCTAGTGATTGTATGACCAGGGGGCCCTGTGACAGAAAGTATCTCTTTAATCGAACTTTCTAGAGATACTTCTTTACTTAATGGCATTATAATTTGGGTAAACTCTTCGGTGCGACTTGCATGGGAGTTGTGTTGGACTTTAGTTAGAATCCTACACGAGTATAAGCATGGAGTTAGGTAGATGAACAATGTATAAGGACATTAACTAGCATCATAACGAAATTGAAACCCTAGAATCTATCACATTCACTCACCTATGCTTATTCTCTCTCTCTCTCTCTCTCTCTATTCTCTCTCTCTCTTTTCCTTTCTCTTTCTCTCTAACATTTGTGAGCCAACCTTTGACTGTCTAGATAATTCGTCATTCAAAGTTAACTAGTTTTAATCAACAGTATCTGTAGGATTGATATTTTATTACTTGACGACACTCATATACTTGCGGGTTTCACATCAAGTTTTTGGCGCCGTTGCCAAGGATTGTTTTTTATTAACATTAGTTGATTAGCATATAAGTTACTTTAGACATGTTAATAATTTTTTTTACTTGTTTATTTTTATTTCTACACCTTTCTTTCTTGTAATTTAAATTCTGCATTTACTTTTTATTATTATTTTAAGTTTAGTTTTTCCTTTCCTTAATTTCGACATTTTCTTTCTTGCTCTCAATTCTATATTTTTGTTTTTTCTCATAATTGTTTTTAGATATCCATGAGCACAACATGTCAAGCATGCCTTTGAGAAAATTTTTTACACTTATTTTTGTAGGATTTATGTCTCCCATTATGCCATCTCATATTGGAGAAGAAGTATCATAAAACCCATACTTGCACCTTGAAGAATTACTTGAATATAATATGGTGAATTGTTAAGGGGTGTCAGTGGATGTAGTCCGGTTGATGACATTCCCTTTTAATATCAAAGATAGGGCAAAGATTTGGTTTTATTCTCTCAGTCCTCAAAGCATTACAAGTTGTGAACATTTAGAGCATTGATTTTTGAATTATTTTGTCCCTCCAAGTAGAACAGTTTACATTAGAAATTGCATCAAACACTTTGCTCAAGCAGATGGAGAATCACTAGTTAAATTATGGGAATTGTTTAAGAGTTTATTAAGATAGTGTCTCCACCATGGTTTGAAAAAATGGCTGACTTTTCACATATTCTAGCGGGAAATTTCTTTCTCAAATAAGTTTTTATTAGATTCATTAGCCGGCGGTTCTTTTATGAACAAAAGTGTGGATGAAGTATTCACATTAATTAATAAAGTGGCATTGAACCTTCATGAATGGTCAAATAAAAGTTCGATGGAATTTCCCCCGAGAACTTTGGAAGTGCAAGCCATGAAGGGAAAAGAGACTGCCAAACAAAATGCAATTCAACCATTCAATAGTTTTGAAAATCACAAGTCACAGAATGAGGGGTTCGAATAGTTGAAGACAAAGATTGATAGCATAATTTTAAAATGGTTCAAACATGATCTCCCTCCTACCCAAATAAGGTCTAGTAAACATTGTAATGATATTAAGTTGAAAAGTGTTGAGAAGCATGAAGAACTTATGGAGAATGACTTGTATAGAATAGAGGAGAAGTATAATAAAAAACTACAAAAACTCAGTTTCTTTACTCCAGAAAGTGTCCATAGGCCACATGTACATTTCCCTCAACGATTGATCACACCATCACTAGATAAGTAAGTTGGACCTCCGCCACGAGCCCAAAGGAAATATAAAAATAAAAATAAAAGATCAATCCTTCCCAAGACCTCCACTAAGGATTCCTTTTCCACAAAATCTAGTGGGGGTCAACAAAGATAAAGATTTTGGCAAATTCTGTGATATCAATATGGTTCTTTGCAAATTTCTTGATGTGTATAACGATGAGTATTCTTCAGATGAGGAGTGTGATGATAATGTAGTAGTCAGCAAATTTTTAGATCTACCTCCCTGGTTTATAGGGCATTGTAGTGGAATTAAATTTTTAGATGATAAATGTGCTGAAATGAAGTTATTGATCCTCCTGTAGTTGATTCTCCTGCTGAAGATATTGATGTTAGATTGTTCTTCATAATATATGATGATATTAATGATACGAAAGGAACTGTAGGGTACTGTGTTCTTGAAACAACATCTCAAGAATCACCTCATTTGTCCACACAACTCTTTGAGACTATGAGAGTTATAAGAATTGAGCAATTTGTGGATCAATGTGCAGGGACTTATGCAGAGATAGCAGTCTCAAGAATCACCACCTTAACCCCTATTACCTGAGCCAAAGCTATAACCATCTTTGACCACTTGAAAAAACTTTTAAGAAGACAAAAATTGAGAGAGATAAATAATTCCCTTTATAGCACATATATTGAACTCTCTCTATAATAAACACCCTTGGTAGGAGGGTGATGGAATATTTTACCCCTCCAAGATTGAGATTTAGAGTTGGTGGTCGAGCAAGGACCTTAAACAAATGCTTCTTGGGAGGTAACCCAAGTTCAATCTTGTTTTTTTTTTTATTTTAGTTTTTTATTCATAATAACTTATATCCTCTACTTATTTTTTCTTATCTATCTTCTTTGTATAGGATTCAAAGATTAGGAGGAGTGTGGCTACCTAATGGAGAAGTTAATGACATGGGCATCTACATGCATCATTTGATAGCTTCTCTTACTTCATATGTCCTCCATATTACATTTATAATTTTCATTGGGACAATGAAAAGTTCAAGTTAGAGAGATGTGTTGGGTTGTAATTATTTTTTGTACATTTCCTTTTTGCATAATAATTTTTTTTTCTAGTTGCATCATTTATCACATTATGATTGCTTGCTCCTTAATGCAAAATACTAGCACGCTTACTCTAGATTTCATGTGGCTTATTGGTTACTTATGGTTCTAGTAGGTTTAGTGATCTATTTTTTCTATCTATGATAGCATGAAGTGAGCAATGGTTTTAATGTAGAAATTTGAGTGTTGGCTTTATTTTAGGATCTCTTTACACTGTGCTTGGTTTTGATGGTAGATAACTCTAAAATTAGCCATGATTAATAGAACTAGACCAGTACTTGTGTTTCTAAGGTGATCTCTTAATTATATTTTGGTTACTGGATGATCTTGGATCATGACAACTCACTTAGAAAAAACAAAATCCCTACATTTGCATTTGTATTTGCATATGTGTCAGCGCTACATTTTTAAAGTACCAAAAAAAGAGAGAAAAAATCATATGAACAAGGGATAGAAAACAGTTGTCATGAGTGGAAACTAACAATTTACCCTTTTGAAACCAAGTTAGGTTATTAGGGAATTAAATGTTATGTTTCTCTTGATTTCAAGAAGTTCTTTGAGACTTTGTGTAGTTTTAGAGATATGAACCATGCGTGTGGCAGGTAAGTGCCTATCGCCAGAAGCATAAAGAACATAATTTTATGACGACTTGACTATGTTTAGGGATTGAAACTTAAAAAACATAGGCCACTATTATACTGAGCATGGAGAACTATTTCTTAGGCCATATTAAAATAACTTTTGTATCTTGCTCACCAATTAAATTATTTGATAGGATTAGATTGACTTGCTAGACATTATGATGCACTATTTAACCACATGAGTTAAGATGCAATTTTTTCTTAAGGACAAGCAAAGGTTTAAGTCTGGGGTGTGATGTGCATAGATTATATACGCTTTATACATGTTTTGACGCACATCTATTTGTATTTCATGAGCATAATCTATGTTTATTCTACTCTATTTTATTATAATATCATATTTTCACTCCTTTTATTTAGAGATATACTTTTTTACTTGTTTTCATTGATAGAATGTGATTTGGAGAAAAAATGAAGCTTGAATGGAGTCTAGAGCCTCTAAAATGCCCGAGCCATGCTTATGAGGCATGCATGTGTGAAAACATGGCATAAACCAATTTTCACACTGTTGGCGCAGCGATAGGGCCGGTGAGAGGATGCAACATCTATAAAGAAAACAAAAAACCTTTTTCTATTTTTTTCAACTAAGATTAGTAGCACTATGACAATAATTATAGTCTAAAAAATGAACAACTAATAAAAAGAAGAGGCAAATAGATTTGACTTGGTTACAACCTAGGTGGTTGTTAATCCAAGACGATTGCAAAGCTCTACTAGAAATTCTTTAGGAATGTTTCTAAGTTGTCCTTGGTGATGTCTAATATACCAATTTAATCTACCATAAATTCTAAGTTTTGATTTTCGAAAGTTATTTGGTTTCAAGCATGCATGGTCATTTTTCAATTTTTTGATTTCTATTTTCAATTTTCCATTTTCTAATTTTAGATTATCATACAATTCTAAAGGACATGCCTTTCCTAAGTACAATTTCAACTTAGCAATTTCTATTTTAAGCAGATCTTTAGTAATACTTTTAATAAAATTAAGGGAATACTTGAGAGATAGAGTACGTACCTCACTTACCTCAATTTTTGATGCTCCCCCTTCATCGCTGCTTTCTTTCGATGATTCTCCCCGTAATCTATGCTCATTTTGTCACGCCCCGGGGGGGGGGGGGGGGCCCTGTCCGAGGAAATTTCGGCAGCATCTCGCCTGTACCGGTGACAATCTGAAACATTACTACATACAAAATATACATCAGCCACACTCGGCTGGAATATGTACACAATAGAAATAATATAATCACGCAATTAATATACACAACCAACCTGGCTGGACATAAATGAATAAAAACAACCACACAGTTAACAACAACCCACACGACTGGAAACATGCACAGCGGAAGACACAAAATAATACGAACGTAAAACTAGCAACGACACTAACAAAAATGTCTGCAACCACCAGACTAGACTCCATAAACCATATCGAAGCATACAATACCAAGTTCACAAAACCAAAACATAAATAGCGTTGGAAACTAAAACCAGAAAAAGAACTATCCTCGAGTGTGACGTGGGACCGACGACCGAGACTCTCCAAGCATCTATGACTCATCTACCTGTTACTTGGCGAAAGAAAACCATTTTACGGGGTGGTGAGTGTTGGAACTCAGCGGGTAAGGAAAGAGATAGTGCATGAACATAACATACAGATAGAAAGCGAGCCAAGAGTATACAGTCTCATAAAAGAAATAGCAGATACTACAAAAGGATGAAAATAAGCACTTATACCTGAAACCATATCCTAGGCTAGGTATAGTAAGACAGAACTGGTACTAATCTGCTACAGTACTACTCATAACTACAGAGACAACAAGCAAGGTATATACAAGCAATAACAGCGAATGTAAACGACAGTAGTAAGTAAGCAATAACAGCATATATAAATAGCAGCAGCCAAAACAAATATAATAACAACAGCGTATGCACGGATGGTCACTCCCGCCCACCTCTCTGCACCATGACCCCTGTATAGTCGAGAGGTCGGGTCAGTGACAGACTGTACACCACTCCAGCTACCACTCACACGAGTGGCCGAGGGGACAGTTGCATAGTAACTAACTAGCTACATCTGCGACGGGGTCCCTGCTGCTCGTACTCCAGCTACCACTCACACGAGTGGCCGAGTGCGGCACGACAGGACAAGCGACATCAACTCTAGCTACCACTCTCACGAGTGGCCGAGGATGCAGCATGCATGCAATGACATGATGCGAACAATGCAACAGTCATCATATATATATATAAGCAAAAACAGGTATGCTACATGAAGTCAGCATGCTCAATATCGTACTTAAATAAGCAACAGTCAAAACATACAAACATGGTATCTATTATCTGCTACTGATCATGGACAACAACAAGAGACTGTATAGATATGGAACGAATTTCTCAAAGATTGCATGGAAGTATCAAGCGCAGAAAAGTAAGAGTGGAGTCAAGGTAAACAGTCCTTATCCCAAAATAATTCATGCACTAAGGTCAAAGTACTAAAAGAAAAAAAAGCAAGAAGTACCCGCCTTTATTTGTAGATCGAGTCAACCGTCTTCAAACAACGTCCTGCAAATCACGTGATGTATAATTTAACTAATTTCACAAACGACACTAGCTAACCCGAAACCTAACTTAATTAGGAAAAAGCCCTAGTTCAACTATGAACCTCGATTCACCCAAATCCAATGAATAAATCCTTAATTAAAATCCACACCATCGAAATCTATCCCAACCGGAAAGGAAACAAACCGAAATCATAATCAAGCATGGACATAATCAACCAATAAAGAATACCCAAAAGAAATACAGAAAGCAATACCCATGGCATTTTGTCGACCTAGAAGGGATCAACTTGAATTTTATCACCATGTGCAACTACGAATTTCTAATGCAAACAACATCTCAGATTTAGCACTAAAACATATCCACCACAAAATCAGCTAAGATTCCCTACAACATCATAAAGAACAAACCAACAAAATTTCCCACCGAACGGATCAGTCCAATAGTAACCCCCAAAACTCACTCTTCAAAATCATAGAAATGAATTGGCCAGTCAACAAAATTGTCGAATCAAAACCCGTAATTAATATCATACAGCAAAATCCGTGTATTGGGTGGCACATCTCAAATATTTCAAAGAAGAATTCCCACATACCTCATAAAATCGACTCCGAAACTTCAAACAAAGCTCAATCACACAGAAATCTCGGCTAACATTAAAACAAACAGGTAGCACGCAGCTTACACACCGCTCAGTAAACTTCATCCATCACAGAAGCTCACCATTCAAAATCGATCCCCAACTCCTCGAATTCCAAACAAAACCACCAGAAGAGCATAGTGAGGAAAATCAGAATGTCCTACAACCAAAATCATTGCTAAACATCCAAAAGCATTTGTAACCCCGACAATAACTTCAATCATGACATCAAACTGAAACACACACCTCAGAGGTGAAACCATTCGTTAACAACTGTGAGGAAAAACCAATCGAGAACAAAACCAATCGATACCATCCTCAAGAAGAAGAAAACCAATCGGAAACCTCTAGAAGCAGAAACAAATCGGAGCATCAACTAGGAAACCAGATAAAATCATCTACAAGTAGAAAACCAATCGACGATCCATACCACACCTCTTCCACTCCTCCATATCTCACAGATCTCATGCTATCACAGTTGAATACACTTGCATAAGGTAAGGTACTTGCCAGATCAATTAGGGCACAACGCGAAGAGAGGAGGCCGACGGTTACTGTGGTGGTGCTCGAGTGAGGGAAGGAAGACGACCGCCGGCTGCATTGGTGCTCGCGCGTGAAGAAGGGAGGTCGCCGGTTGCTGTGATCACTAGCTGTCAGGCTCGCGTGAGAGAGAGATTGGCGGTGATGATGGGGGCGTCGCGAGGTGTGGCTCGGGGAAGAGGAGATCGCAGCCAGAAGAATTGGCAGCGTGAGGGGTTTTTGAGGAGGAAGGGTTCGGCCGGGGAAAATTTATAACTTAGGGATCTCCCATCAAACCCTAGACTAATTCCTCAATCAATTTCCATATTCGGGTATTCCAAACAGGCTTTTCTTAAACCCATTAATGCATCCCCTCTAATTAATTCATACGAGCTCCAAATAAATCTCAGAAAATCTCTAAAAATTCCTAAAAATTCTGTTAAAATTATTCGTCCAATAAACCTTAATATTTAATTATTATTTCATTTCTACGATGGTCTCATCTTCTTCTTGATGGATTGTCGTTAGGGCTAGTCCGGCGTAAGCTTCGATTTTAGATTTGGAGAATGACGACTCGTCTCACGTGGCTTTGTGGTTATGTTTGGGTCGAGCAGACTACTTATTCTTTTCCTTGTCTTTGTTCTTCAGTTTCGGATAGTCATCTTTGATGTGCCCTTCTTCATTGTAATTATAGCATCGGACAATCCTTCCATTTTGAAGATGCTTTCTTATCTACGATTTAAATTTATTAGACTTAAGAAATTTATTGAACTTTCTTACCATAAGAGTCGCTTTGACTTCATCGATGGATGCTTCAGAGTCTTGATCTCCCATCTTTGCTTTTAGGGCAACATTAAAATTTGTCTTTTCTATTTCTTTAGGATCTGTAATTCGAGATTCGTGAAGTTGAAAAGTGAAAAACAAGTTCTCTAGCGTACTTACCTCATGATCCTTAGAGATGTAGTAAGAACGCCAATTCTGAAGTTCTTGGGAAGGCGTTGAGCACATACCAGAATGAGTCTCAGATTGTTATCGATTCTCCGAGATTGTTCAACTAAGTAATTAGTTCCTTGATTCGTGATTGGAGTTGTGCTACCTTTTCTCCATTGTTCATCCTCAAGTTTGTTAGCAGGGTTCAGAGAATGTCTCTCCTTGCTAACTTTGCTTTCGAGGTGCCTTTGTGGAGTTCTAGAAACTTATCCCAGAGATCTTCGGTGGAGTCATAGCTGCCGATTTGATTGACCTCCTAGGGCGAAAGGACGCTGAACAGATGGAACTCTACTTTGCTGTTCTCCATGAAGTCCTCTTGCTCCCTCTTTATCTACTGATATTCTTATTTCTTGGCTCTGTGTTGATCCGAAGGTGCTACAAAATCGTATTCCATAATTAACATAATTTCAAAATCTATTTTGAAAAATACCTCCATCTGGCATTTCCATTGTGCGAAGTCTCCCTTGAATTTTGGTGGGTTAATGCTTGCACCGAACATTATCTTGATCTTGATGCTTCAGTTGGCGGTTAGTCCTTCTGAGATGGTTGGGCTCTGATGCCACTTGTTGGTGGAGCGGGGGCCAGTGAGACGACGCAACGTCTGTAAAGAAAACAATAAACCTTTCTCTGTTTTTCCAACTAAGATTAGTAGCACTATCACAATAATTATAATCTCAAAAATGAACAACTAATAAAAAGAAAAGGCAAATAGATTTGACTTGGTTACAACCTAGGTGGTTGTTAATCCAAGGTGGTTGCAATGCTCTACTAGAAAAATCTTCTTCTCTATAGGCGGAGAAGCCTCTTATGCTCTTTGAAAGGCTTAGAAAAGACTAGGAATTAATTACAGTAGTTGTTCTTAAGTTATTGTACTATTTCCTAGCTTCAGGGGTCTTTTTATAGCTCCTGGAAATCCTATCCTAAGTTTTGTTGGGTTTTTCGTGCCGCAAAATCCGCTTTTGCGTTGCGGAAACCCCGAAACCCCCGCCACCGTATCCGTGCGAAAAATAAAAGTAGTAAAACTTCGAGTATGAGTTTTCTAAGCCTAGATCTACTTTAGATCTACAAGATGAAGAGGTTACCCTTGATGCGAAGCCCTTCGCGTAATCCCGCTCATCCAAGGTTCGCCAGATCTCGAAAGTATCAAAGTAGATACTTCTCTATGTGTATCCACATGAACAAACGATGGAGAAAACTAACAAAAGGTGTGCTAGCACCCTTTGAAAGATTCGGCCAAAGAGGAGGAGAGGGAGAGAAGAAAGAGCTTGAGGAAGAAAAAGATGGAGTTACAAAACAAAATTGAAACTCCACAAGCACTAAAGTGGCCAGCCACTTTTCATGAGGGGTTATATACTCCATGGAATTTCAAGAGTCAAAAACTCTTGATCTCCCTCATGAGGTGGCACATACATGTGATAGCCTTGATGATGTGGCACATCACCATTAGCCACTTAATGCCAACTCACCAATTGTTGGTTGCTACTCGGAAAACCTAATGGTTACACTGTACAAAAATTTTGTACAAAGGTCTGAACCTTTTCCTAGTTACCGTGTGTTCTTTTAAATTAAACTTGGATCGCCTGCGGAACCTAACACGTTTGATCCAAAGTTTAATCTATTTGTTCTTTTAGGTTTAGACTTGGATCTCCTGCGGAACTTAACACGTTCGATCCAAATCACCTAGGTTATTAATTCCATTAAATATTAATTTCCAAAATTGGCTTCCAGGACTGCATGGTGAGGCACATGGCCTTCTTGGATATGGGAACAACCACCACCGCCTAGACAAAGCCTTTTAAGGAAAGCTAATATTTAATTTCCTTAAATAACTTTAGGTCAACCGAAAAGAACAATCAAATCACAAGGAAAAGAAAAACAAAGAACACAACATCGAAAACAAATTTGAAATACTAGAATCACATGCCTCTTGTATTTAGTATTTTTACATGAAGATAAAACTAGTATGATGCGGAAATAAAATACTAGTATACCTTTTCTTTTGCAAGCAAAAACCTCTAGGTCTTCTACCGTATTCCTCTTCTAACCTCAGACATTGTATGGGCAACGATCTTCCGAGATGAGAAACCACCAAAGCACCTTCTTCTCCTCCTTGCAAGGTTTGGCCACAACAAGAGCTTCTCCAAGGATAAAGAGAAAACACCACCAATGCTCCAAGGGATACAAGCTTTCTCTCCTTCTTCTCCAAGCTAGAATCCGGCCACCACTTGATCTCCAAGAAGATGTGAGGTTCGGCCACAAGGATGGAGAGAAGAGAAAAGAGAAGGGTCTGCCACACCAAGGAAGAAATGAGGGAGAAAACAATAGAGGTTGTTCACCTTGAAGGCTCCTAAAACCCCCTTTTTATAATCCTTAGCTTTGGCAAATAAGGAAATTTAATTACAATAAAATTTCTTTAACTTTCCTTGACATGAATTAATTAAGAAAAATTAAACAAAATTTCATAAACCTTCATGTCATGGCCGGCCACATCATTAAGAGCAAACAAGGCAATTTCAATCAACAATTTAAAATTCCTTATTTGTCTTCGAAAATTTTAAAAAATAAAATTTCCCTTTAAAATCCCTTCAGGGTTGATAAAAAAAATCTCTATAATTTTAATTTTTCAACATGTGAATAATTTACAAAGAAGAAAAATAAAATATCTTTCCAATCTACAAATAAGGAAAGAGATCTAATCTCTTTCTTTAATCTTTTGTAAATCCTTTTAAAAGAGATATTTTAATTTTTAATCTCTCTAATAAATTATATCTTTCACATAAGAAAATTTTAAAATTAAAATTCTTTTTAATTTAATGGGGGCTGGCCACCAAAGCTTGGGTTCAAGTTAGGGCCGGCCACCCATGAACCAAGGCTTGGCTGGCCCTAGCTTGATCCACAAGCTAGCTTGGGCGGCCCCTACATCATGGGTATGAAGGTGGGTATAGGTGGGTATAGTACTTTATAAATAAGAGGCTACAATAGGGACTGAAAGGAGGAATTGGTTTTGGTCTCCCGATAAAATTAAGCATCCCGTGTTCGCCCCGAACACACAACTTAATTTTATCAATAATAATTCAATCCACTAAAGAACTATTATTGAACTACCGTACCAATCCCAAATTATATTTTTGGGCTCCTTCTTCTTATGAATGTGTTAGTCTCCCTGTGTTTAAGATGTCAAATGTCCACTAATTAAGTGAGTTCTGATAACTCATTTAATTAGTATCTTAGTCCAAGAATAGTACCACTCAACCTTATCATCATGTCGGACTGAGTCCACCTGCAGGGTTTAACATGACAATCCTTATGAGCTCTTCTTGGGGACATTATCAACCTAGATCACTAGGACACAGTTTCCTTCTATAATCAACAACACACACTGTAAGTGATATCATTTCCCAACTTATCGGGCTTATTGATTTATCAAACTAAATCTCACCCATTGATAGATTAAAGAAATAAATATCAAATATATGTGCTTGTTATTATATTAGGATTAAGAGCACACACTTCCATAATAACTGAGGTCTTTGTTCCTTTATAAAGTCAGTATAAAATAAATGACCTCTAATGGTTCTACTCAATACACTATAAGTGTACTAGTGTAATTATATAGTTAAGATAAACTAATTCCTAATTACACTACGACCTTCCAATGGTTTGTTCCTTTCCATTTTGGTCGTGAGCTACTGTTAATAATTTATAAGGTACTGATAACATCATCTTCTATATGTGACACCACATACTATGTTATCTACAATATAAATTAATTGAACAACTACAAACAAATGTAGACAATTTGACCAAATGTTATTCTTTATTCAAAAATGTTTACAAAAGCTTAGGCTTTTAGTATACACTCTAACAATCTCCCACTTATACTAATGATAAGCTGTCATATCTTCTGCCATACATCTGATTCTCATTCCCTCCACATGTCGATCGAAAGCTTTTGCCGGAAGGACCTTAGTGAAAGGATCTGCCTGGTTATCTGCTGATGCAATCTTGGCGATGACAACTTCTCCTTGCTTCACGATATCTCGTATAAGGTGGTACTTGCGCTCTATATGTTTACTTGACTTATGGGCTCATGGTTCCTTCGAGTTTGCAACTGCACCGCTATTATCACAATAAATTATGATGATTTTGGGCAAACCAGGAATCACATCTAAGTCCATTAGAAAGTTCCTGAGCCATACTTCTTCTTTAGCCGCCTCAGAGGCTGCTACATACTTAGCTTCCATGGTTGAGTCTGAAACGCATTTCTGCTTAACACTCCTCCTTGCAATGGCTCCACCTCCTAAAGTAAACACATAGCCTGATGTAGACTTACTGTTGTCCCTATCTGATTAGAAATCTGAATCCGTGTAACCCACAGGGAGCAAGTCATCTGCTTGGTAAACTAGCATATAATCTCTAGTCCTTCTCAGGTATTTCAATATATGCTTTACAGCAGTCCAATGTCCTTGTCCAGGGTTACTTTGATATCTGCTAACCATGTCCACGACAAAACAGATATCTGGTCTCGTACACAGCATTACATAAATTAGGCTTCCCACACCCGAAGCATAAGGAACTGCCTTCATGTCCTTTATCTTTTTTGATGTCTTCGGAGATATCTCTTTAGATAAAGCTACTCCATGCCGAAAAGGTAAGAAACCTTTCTTGGAGTTTTGCATGCTAAAACGAGCATGGATTGTATCTATATATGAAGCTTGAGATAGACACAACATCCTTTTCTTGCGATCCCTTATGACTTTGATCCCAAGAATATGTGTACATTCTCCTAAGTCTTTCATATCGAATTGTCTGGACAACCATACCCTTACGTCTGATAATACTTTGACATTGTTGCCAATTAACAAAATGTCATCTACGTATAGTACAAGAAATACCAGCACGTTTCTGTTACACTTCTTTTATACGCAAGACTCATCCAGACACTGAATAAATCCATATGACTGGATTACTTCATTAAACTGAATGTTCCAAGATCTTGAATCTTGCTTTAGTCCATAAATGGACCGATTGAGCTTGCACACTAGATGCTCATTGGCTTTTTCAATGAACCCCTATGGTTGCTTCATATGGATGTTTTCTTCAAGACTTTCATTAAGGAAAGTTGTCTTGACATTCATTTGCCAAACCTCATAATCCATATAAGTGGCAATGGATAAGAGTATCCGGATAGACTTAAGCATAGTTACCGACGAAAAAGTCTCCTCATAATCGATTCCCTCTTTCTGAGTATACCCTTTCGCAACAAGCCTTGCTTTGAAGGTTTCTACCTTCCCATCTGTCCCTCTTTTCCTTTTGTAGATCCACTTGCATCCAACGGCTTTTACACTATTTGGTGGTTTTACAAGCTCCCAGACCTTATTAGAATACATAGATTCTATTTCAGAATTCATCTCCTTTTGCCAAGATACTGCATCTTTATCTTGGAGTGCATCGTCATATGTCCGGGACACTGAATAAATCCATATGACTGGATTACTTCATTAAACCGGATCTTTCATGACCTTGAAGCTTACTTCAGTTCATAAATGGACCGATTGAGCTTACACACTAGATGCTCTTTGACTTTTTCAATGAACCCTTATGATTACTTCATGTGGATGTTCTCTTCAAGACTTCCATTAAGGAAAGCTGTCTTGACATCCATTTTTCAAATCTCATAATCCATATGAGCAGCAATGGATAAGAGTATTCGGATAGACTTAAGCATGACTACCGGTGAAAAGGTCTCTTCATAATCGATTCCCTCTTTCTGAGTGTACCCTTTCGCAACAAGCCTAGCTTTGAAGGTTTCTACCTTCCCATCTGTCCCTCTTTTCCTTTTGTAGATCCACTTGTATCCAACGGATTTTTCACCATCGGGTGGTTCTACAAGCTCCCAGACCTTATTAGAGTACATAGACAATATTTCAGAATTCATTGCCTTTTGCCAAGATGCTGCATCTATATCTTGGAGTGCTTCGTCATATGTTCGGGGATCAGGTTCATCTTTACCAGGGATCAAGTCCAAAGACTCCCAAAGACATGAATCTATCAGGCTAACTTACAACCCTCCCACTACGACGAGGCACTGTCTGTGGTTGTGTATCATGTGTGACGCGTGTTGCAGTCTCTTGTGGTACATCATCTTGTACTGTTGGTACTAAGGTAGACGTGTCCTCTCTAAGTTCTTCTAAAACAACTTTGCTACTGGCCTTGTGATCCATTATATAGTCTTCTTCTAAAAATTGGGCATTGGTGCTAACAATGACCTTCTGGTCTTTAGGACTATAAAATAAACCACCTTTCGTTCCACTGGGATACCCCACAAACACGCGAACTTCTGTACGAGATTCTAACTTATCAGCATCTGGTTTCAGGACATGTGCTGGACTACCCCAAATCCGAATATGTCTTAAACTAGGCTTTCACCCATTCCACAATTCTGTGGGAGTAGAAGAAACTAATTTAGAAGGTACTAAGTTCCGAATGTACATTGCCGTTTCCAGAGCGTATCTCCAAAACGAATTTGCTAATTCTGAATAACTCATCATCAATCTAACCATCTCTATAAGAGTCCTATTCCTTCATTCTGCCACACCATTCTGTTGGGGTGTACCAGGTGCGGACAGTTGGGATTGAATCCCGACCTCTGATAAGTAATTCCTAAACTCTCCTAAGAGGTATTCACCACCACGATCAGACCGTAGTGTCTTGATACTTTTACCTAGTCGTTTCTGCACATCAGCCTTGTACTCTTTTAACTTATCAAAGCACTCGGACTTGCGGCGCATTAGGTAAATGTATCCGTATCTTCAATAATCGTCTATAAAAGAGACAAAATATTCAAAATCACCTCTTGCCTGGATAGATATAGGACCACACAAATCAGAATGAACCAATTCTAACACTTCTTTGGCTCTATACCCCTTGGCCTTAAAAGGCCTCTTGGTCATTTTACCTTCCAAGCAAGATTCACAAGTTGGAAAATTTTCCAACTCTAATGAACCCAAAAGTCCATCGGCTATAAGCCTTTGAATCCTACTTAAGTTAATATGACCAAGCCTTAGATGCCAAAGATATGCTTGGTTCATTTTCGAAGGTTCTTTTCTCTTATTTGATTTAGAAGATGTGTTATTGATTTTCATATTTTGCTTTGTGGGAGAAATTAGATTCAAAGTATATAAATTGCCAACCAATGCACCAGAACAGATAATCACTTTATTTCTCTTAATAACTACATCGTTACTAAAGGAAACTGAATATCCATCCAAAAACTGTTTAGAAATTGAAATTAAATTCTTTCTAAAACTGGGTACATAAAGATAATTTCTTAAAACCAAATTTCTATTTCTATTAAAAGATAAGTAGACGTCTCCATCTGCAACAGCCGCCACCTTAGTAGCATTCCCCATGTAGACGATAATCTCTCCTTCAGATAGTCGTCGGGTTTCCTGGAACCCCTGCAAGGAATTGCAGACATGATCAGTGGCTCCCGTATCTACACACCAGGTGCTGGTAGATAACACCGCTAAACCTGTTTCAACAACTAGAGTATGAGATATACCTTTGTTGTTCTGATTCCTACGAGGACAGTCTGCCTTCCAATGCCTTGACTGCTTGCAGATGAAGCACTTGCCCTTCGGCTTCTTCATTCCAGCTTTAGGTCCTGTACTCTGAGATTTATTCACCTTCTTTGCTGAGCTAACTTGTTTCTTCTTCTTCTTTCCTTTCGTTTAGAAGTAGAACCATTTTAAGCATAGTGAATATGAGAATTATGACGGAACAAACCTTCTACTGCCTGAAGTTCTGTCAGTAGTTCCGCCAATGAATATACCCTTTTATTCATGTTGTAATTCAGGCGAAATTGCTCAAAACTTCTAGGTAGCGTTTGGAGGATCATATCGTTCTGAGTTTCCCCATCAATTTCTCCTCCAAGGATTTGTATTTCATTTAGATAAACCATCATCTTTAGGATATGATCCCTCACAGGAGTACCCTCTTGCATGGTGGCTGTCATTATCTTTCTCATGGCTTCTTTCCTAGAAGCCTGATCCTGGTGACCAAAGAGTTCTTTGAGATTGTTCATAATATCATAGGCTATTGGTAAATCTTGATGCTGATGTTGCAATACATTTGACATTGAAGCCAAAATGTAACACCGCGCCATCTCATCTGCTTTTACCCATTTCCTATGATACTCAATCTCCTCTTGGGTAGATTCACCATTGGGTGTATCAGGGCAAGGTTCAGTTAGTACAAACTTATAGCTTTCAGCAGTAAGAACAATATCCAGGTTCCTTTTCCAATCTATGTAATTAGGATCAGTAAGTCTGTTCTCTTTTAGGATGATAGCCAGTGGGTTGAAAGTCATCTTAAGAATCACAAATAACTTTTGGTCAGAACTCTAAATTTAGAATAATATTGATTCCTCAAACAATACTATTTTAAATTAACCAACACCTCAAAACACCGTAAATTTTGTATGCCACGATAGTGTGGATGTATACAAATTCAACATTTGTAAAAGGAGGGTTTAACCCATTAATTTTATTATCTTGTCAACCTAACTTTTTGACAAATAAAATTAATAGTTGGTTTCCTTTGGTCACATGAATAATAGCAGTGACTCTGATAGGGAGGATACTATTAGACGTGCCTAAGTGTATACCATTACTTGACACTAAGTCCATTAATAAGATTGTGCCCCTTCCGATGGGGAAGATCACACGCTCTTAATTAACTTCCTATAGTCATCCAAAATGGAAGTTTGTTATAGTGATCCGCAAACAAGCTCATCCGATATGGAGGAAGGCACTCAGAGCCAACGCACAA
This sequence comes from Zingiber officinale, assembly GCF_018446385.1. Taxonomy (NCBI): domain Eukaryota; kingdom Viridiplantae; phylum Streptophyta; class Magnoliopsida; order Zingiberales; family Zingiberaceae; genus Zingiber; species Zingiber officinale. The sequence goes on from NC_055990.1 coordinate 83,019,790, forward strand.
GTTTGTTTGCATCACTTACAAACTAGTAATGGAGACCGTGGAATTTATTTAAAAATAAATTCCTCTCCCACTTAGTTATTTAAAGTGAGGAATTTTGACTATGCTAGTCTACTTAACAAGCATACTAACAATCACACGCAGTTATAGCATAAAAAGCAATAAATAGAAAAACTAATTTTCAACAATTATGGTTTTATCTATTGCTGTCCTACGTGTGTCGCCAACCCTAGCTGCTGCCATCTTTGGCCACTGCCACCGGGTCTAGTTGTCGCATCCATCTTATTCCTTGTTCCGCTGCGCCTCTGGTCCTCAAAAGGTTCCACACCTTGCAAGATTCGATCCATGACTTAAATAGAATTTTACATTTTTCGATCCTATATTCCTCGAAGGAATGTACATGTAAACTAGATTGAACATAAAATAAAAATTTACATCCATCGATCCTATATTCCATAAAAGGAATGTACATGTAACTAGATCAAAAATAAAATACTAATAAAACTAAATACAGCTCCTGCTGTATTTTCTAATATAATCATGCACACGCAAAAATGCCCTTGACATGTCCAAGGGTCCAATCACACACATAAAAACTATAAGCCATAATAGTTGGATCCTGCATCCAGGAAGTTAGCACATCCTACTATTAACCTGCCTAAATTATGTATGACATGTGCATAATTAAACTAATACCAAATACACAGAGGCAAAACCCTAGCTCTGATACCAATTGTTGGTTAGTACTCCGAAAACCTAATGGTTCCACTGTACAAAAATTTTGCACCAAGGTCTGAACCTTTTCCTAGCTACCATGTGTTCTTTTAAATTAAACTTGGATCGCATGTGGAACTTAACACGTTAGATCCAAAGTTTAATCTATTTGTTCTTTTAGGTTTAGACTTGGATGTCCTGCGGAACTTAACACGTTCGATCCAAATCACCTAGGTTAGTAATTACATTAAATATTAATTTCCAAAATTAGCTTCCAGGACTGCATGGCGAGGCAAATGACCTTCTTGGATATGGGAACAACCACCACCGCCTTTTAAGGAAAGCTAATATTTAATTTCCTTAAATAACTTTAGGTCAACCGAAAAGAACAATCAAATCACAAGGAAAATAAAAACAAAGAACACAACATGGAAAATAAATTCGAAATACTAGAATCACAAGCCTCTTGTATTTAGTATTTTTACATGAAGATAAAACTAGTATGATGCAGAAATAAAATACTAGTATACCTTTTCTTTTGCAAGCAAAAACCTCTAGGTCTTCTACCGTATTCCTCTTCTAACCTCGGACGTTGTGTGGGCAACGATCATTCGAGATGAGAAACCACCAAAGCACCTTCTTCTCCTCCTTGCAAGGTTCGGCCACAACAAGAGCTTCTCCAAGGATGAAGAGAAAACACCACCAATGCTCCAAGGGATACAAGCTTTCTCTCCTTCTTCTCCAAGCTAGAATCCGGCCACCACTTGATCTCCAAGAAGATGTGAGGTTCGGCCACAAGGATGGAGAGAAGAGAAAAGAGAAGGGCCGGCCACACCAAGGAAGAAAAGAGGGAGAAAATAGTAGAGGTTGTTCACCTTGAAGGCTCCCAAAACCCCATCTTTTATAATCCTTAGCTTTGGCAAATAAGGAAATTTAATTACAATAAAATTTCCTTAACTTTCCTTGACATGAATTAATTATGAAAAATTAAACAAAATTTCCTAAACCTTCATGTCATGACGTCCACATCATTAAGAGCAAGCAAGGCAATTTCAATCAACAATTTAAAATTCCTTATTTGTCTTCAGAAATTTTAAAAAATAAAATTTCCCTTTAAAATCCCTTCATGGTTGATAAAAAGAAATTTCAATAATTTTAATTTTTCAACATGTGAATAATTTACAAAGAAGAAAAATAAAATATCTTTCCAATCTACAAATAAGGAAAGAGATCTAATCTCTTTCTTTAATCTTTTGTAGATCCTTTTAAAAGAGATATTTTAATTTTTAATCTCTCCAATAAATTATATCTTTCACATAAGAAAAATTAAAATTAAAATTCTTTTTAATTTAATGGGGGCCGGCCACCTAAGCTTGGGTTCAAGCTTGGGCCGGCCACCCATGAACCAAGGCTTGGCCGACCCTAGCTTGATCCACAAGCTAGCTTGGCCGACCCCTACATCATGGGTATAAAGATGGGTATAGGTGGGTATAGTTCTATATAAATAAGAGGCTACGATAGGGACCGAGAGGAGGAATAGGTTTTGGTCTCCCGATAAAATTAAGCATCCCGTGTTCGCCCCGAACACACAACTTAATTTTATCAATAATAATTCATTCCACTAGAGAACTATTATTGAACTACCGCACCAATCCCAAATTATATTTTTGGGCTCCTTCTTATTATGAGTGTGTTAGTCTCCCTGTGTTTAAGATGTCCAATGTCCACTAATTAAGTGAGTTACTGACAACTCATTTAATTAGTGTCTTAGTCCAAGAATAGTCCCACTCAACCTTATCATCATGTCAGACTGAGTCCACCTGCAGGGTTTAACATGACAATCCTTATGAGCTCTTCTTGGGGACATTATCAACCTAGATCACTAGGACACAGTTTTCTTCTATAATCAACAACACAAACTATAAGTGATATCATTTCCCAACTTATCGGGCTTATTGATTTATCGAACTAAATCTCACCCATTGATAGATTAAAGAAATAAATATCAAATATATGTGTTGTTATTATATTTGGATTAAGAGCACATACTTCCATAATAACTAAGGTCTTTATTCCTTTATAAAGTCAGTATAAAAGAAACGACCTCTAATGGTCCTACATAATACACTCTAAGTGTACTAGTTTAATTATATAGTTAAGATAAACTAATTCCTAATTACACTACGACCTTCCAATAGTTTGTTCCTTTCTATTTTGGTCGTGAGCTACTGTTTATAATTTTTAAGGTACTGATAACATCATCTTCTGTTTGTGACACCACATACTATGTTATCTACAATATAAATTAATTGAACAACTACAAACAAATGTAGACAATTTGACCAAATGTGATTCTTTATTCAAAAATATTTACAAAAGCTTAGGCTTTCAGTATACACTCTAACACCAATGAGGTGGCAAAATGGTCAAGTCAAACTTGACCCTTCATCTTCCTCTCAAGTCAAGTCAAACTTGATCACTACTCTCCCTTGGTTGATCTAATCTAACCATTGGTTCAAGTCAATTTTAATTTAATGAATCCCTATTCATTGAATTAAATTGATTCAATGAGTCTAAGTCCAAATTAGACTTATTTAATACATGAACCAAATTGAGTCCAACTCAATTAGCCTAATTTGGATTACTTTTAATCCAATTTGGTTCATCACATGAACCTAATCCTTTAGGTTCATCAAATGAACCTAATCTCCATCTAATTGTCCTTTGTGTGTGACCTTATAGGT